>NW_008343206.1:786700-814492 GCF_000622305.1 Nannospalax galili | reverse complement strand
CCCCCACCCCCACCCCCCGACACAGCAGGATCCACCTGCGGTAACACTGAGTTGCAGAGTGCAGGAGTTGGAGCTGTCTGGCCACTAACCTGTCGGATCTCCTCCAGCACCAGCGTGAATACCCAGAAGTAGAGGGTGACCTCAGACCCCGAAGGCCCCTGGGGAGGTGGCCTGAAGTCCACCAGCAGCACGTAGGTGAACAGGAACAGGAAGGCAAAGTACATGACCACATTCCCCAGGAACACTGTCACGGGAGCGCCCCAGAACTTCCGCCAGCGGCTGAGCAGGAAAGCAGCTTGTGGGCCTGGGTCACCCAGAGCCCTTGGTGCCTCCATCAGCTTCTCCACCCTGTGCAGGTGCAAAAGAGGTTGCCATGGTGAAGAGGTTTCTGGCCACAGTGCCGTCTGGGACCCTATCTCTGTCTAGCATGTGTCCAGCTTCTGGTCACTACCTGGTGGTCCTTCCCAACCCCCCTTTGTCCCTCCCACCCCTCTATCCTTCCCGCCCCTCCATCCTTTCCAGCCCCTTGGACTCTTACTGGCCACCCGGGCTACACAGGAGACTCTTCTCCACATCCAGGCTGTCTGGTTCCAGCAGGTCTTCCAGGCCCATCCTCTGTGGAACATCCTCACTGCAACACAAGGACTCTCAGGATCCCCAGGAAGCATGCCCCAAGAACCAACCACCCAAGAAGAGCTGGGCCCACTTAGAAGGCTCGCGTACTCAACTGGCCATCGGACTGTGGACAGTAGGGCTCATGGGATGCAGGACTCGGGGACAGTGAGAGACCCTGGCACCTGACGCTACCCTCACTGACCTACCTGAAGGTGATGAGGTTGGTGTAGATGAGGGCTGGGCAGGTGAAGGCGCCCAGCAGTCGCAGGATGGGTGTTCCTGTGGCCATGTCCCCCCACCAGATCTTGGTCAGGAATGCCTGGAATAAAGGCTCATGTGCTGGGCACTCATCACCACACCTTTACCCACACCAGCCCTCAGGGGATCCTCCCCAGACTCCACTCGAGGTAGACTTAGAGGCCCCTGAGCCCCAGTGGGAGGGAGGCTCTTTCCAGGAGCACACATTTAGCTGCTGTTGTGGCCATTTTTTTCTCCTTTTTGTGTGTGTGTGTGTGTGTGTGTCTCTGTGACATTCTCATGTAGCCCAGGCTAGGCTTGAACTCACTATGTAGCCAGGGATGAACTTGAACTTATGATCCTCCTGCCTCCAGATCTCCTAGTGACAGGATCACAGGCATGTGCCATTGCACCTGGCTTCTTTGGTTTATCAAACCCAGGGCTTCATACATGCTCGGCAAGCACGCTACCAACTGAGCTACATCCTCAGCCCTGTTGTGACCTTTCAATAATAGAACCATGGGTTTGGGGTCAGGGATGGCCAAACTGAGGATGTGATGCTGCCTCTGAGACCTAAGGTGGGAGCCCAGCCACTTTTCTGGTCCCTCCCCTAGGCAGCAGGGACAAGGGGAGGGGCTGCAGGCTAGGGCATCAGCTGATATACCCCACTGTCTCACGTAGGTGGCCTGGGCTCTGCCCACCCTCCTTACCCCATGGCTGTCTTTAGACCTGCTGGCTGCTCACCTGCACACCGTCATGGGCAAAGAAGGCCTTGGCGTCGGCTTCGGTGGCCAAATGAAGGCAAGTGGTCCTGCTCCAGCTGTGGTTCCGGCGCACCAGCAGTGCGAAGGCCCGGTCTTCACTGTTCTTGTAGCACTCAGAGAAGAGATCTGTCCACAGGGCCAGCTGCTGGAACGTGGCGCTGATGCCTGGTCCCTGGGTACCTATCCTCTGCAGCGTGTGCCCTGTGTCTACTTCTAGGGTCCAGTCAGGCTTCCCACACTACAGGGCCACTGAATGGCTGCCTGTCTCCATCCCCCAGGGCTCTGCCCAACCCCTGACTTTCTCTGGTCCTCTCCCTTCTTCCCCTCAGGGCTGTGAGAGCCTCTATTGCCACACATACCTTCCTCCCTGTAACAGGTCCCAATACATGCCACACACCGACATCTCTACCTTCTGCCCTTCCTCTTGGGACCTCCGGGTGGACCTCCACCCCAGGTAGAGCTATCCTGTGTTCTTCTTTCCACAGGAGGCCACTGGGGTCACCCTGGGTCCCACAGGTGCAAGAGGTGGCCTTCAGGGTAACAAGCGGAGGAGGCTCTTTATCTGCCTGTCACTCACCCAGAGCCAGCTGCTCAAACTTGGCTTCCCTCATGGTACGAGCCACCTCGGCCTCTGTCTCCAGGTGGGACATTTCCTTAATGATTTTGCAGGCAGCCAGGGCAGCGGCCACACCCTCTTGGCCCTAGGTGGTGGAGAGGCAAGGTCTTGGGGAGAGGGCAGTCCATCCATCCCAACTCTCCCCAGCTTGCCTCCCAGGAAGCCTGGGAGAGCCGTGTATTGGCCCTGGACTGTGGCGGCTGCTCACCATGGCCCAGAAGTAGGTGGCCATCTCATGTCGGTTCTGAAGCACAGCCCAGAGGAAGAGGTCCCTCCAGGGATCCTCACTCTTCCGGCTGAGGTCCAACAGCCATTTCTGGCCCCCTGGCCGCTTCGGAGGCCCCCTCTCCTGCCAAACAGGGCCTCAGCATCCTGGCTCTCCAACTGCTCCCTGGCCCTGCCTGGCCCCGCTCACCTCGGCCAGGCTCCACTCACCTCTGTCCTGCGCCCATCCTGGTAGAAGCCTCGGCTGGCATCGTGCAAGAAATCTTTGAGCACCCGGGAAACTTCTTGCAAAGAGAAAGCGGGTGTCCCAGTGGGGGGCTCTCGGGCCTGCTGGGCGCCCAGGCCGGCCAGAGTCAGCCGCCCCTCCTCATGCTTGCGCTGAAGCAGGTCGAAGAGCAGGCTCTTGGGGGACACAGAGCGGTAGAGCTGCTGCAGCCGCCCATAGGTCAGGAACTCAGCCATGTCAGCCCCGCTGTCCACAAAGAGGCGCACGAACTCAGGCTTGTCTCTCACTAAGGCATCTGTCATCACCTCTTCCAGGTCACAGGACTGGACTCACCCAGTGGAGGAAGAAATGAGGACAGTGAGTCTGAGGGAGAGAGGCTGGAGATCCTCTCCCACACACCTCAGCCTGCGCCACCCCCACCCTCACAGCTGGGACATGCATGGCGCAGGTAGAGCATCCTGACCCTGGGTACCTGCGACAGGAGGAACACGTTGGACTGGCGATCAGGGTGTCAGGACTCCCACACCCCAGCCTGGACTTTAGGGGTGCTCTGGCCTCATCTTGACCCCCCCCAGGGCAACGGGCTCAGCTGACACCCCCAGAACCCCTCTTTCCAAGGTCCCTGCTTGGTGCTGGCAAACCAGGCCTGGGCATGGACCACCTTCCACTCCACATCCCCACTGAAGATCTCGCTCTTGGCAATGTCCACGCGGTCCCAGGCCACTGCCAGCTTGAGCTCATCTAGGTAGTCCTGGGCCTCTTGGCTGTGACTCTTGCAAGCTGTGGGTGGAGTAGGCAGGACTGAGGACTCACAGAGCCCTGGGCAAGGGACTAGAACCCTGTGTGGGCTTGATGGGCGGTGGCAGCTGCCTCTGAGCAGCAGAAGAGGCACAAGATTAAGCCCTCAGTAACACCTAGGTCTCCCTGGAGAGGGTCTCGTGAGGCAGAAGCATGCCTTCAGCAACGGGGCACCTTGGCCCGCATCCCCCTACCCACTGGCAGGGAAGGGTGGTATGTCCCCATGCAGGCACATTCCCTCCATGGGGAGGGCTGGGGACTTTCACAGGACACCAGTCATTCCCAGACCCCAGAATTTCGCATGTTTGTCTCCATGACCTAGTCGAGTACCACACCGTGACTCCAGAGAAGCTGTCCTGCATGTGAGTCTCTGAGCCTCACTGTCTTGGCTAAACCTAGAGCTGCCCTTTTTGTAGCCCAGGCTGGTCTTGAACTTGCTATGTACCTGAAGAGGACCTTGAGTTCCCAATCTTCCTACCTGCAAGGTGTGCACAGCCACATCCCTTTTATGTGGCACTAGGATAGAACTCAGACCTGAATGCACGCTAGGCAAACACTCTACCAACTGAGTTCCATCCTCAGTCCCAGATGCCCTTCTTGGAGGGTCCCATCATTCGGGCATATCCCCACCCCTCCCATAGCACTGTCCCACCTAGCCTCCAGCCTGTGCACATCTATTCGAGTCAGCCTCGTAGCAGGAACAGGCCCAGGTGGTGATCCAACATTTTCATTACTGACTGAGTAGAGAGACCCTTAGTGTCCACCATAATGCCCACTCAGTGGGCATTAAGACTCAGCCTTAGGAAGGAAGGACCTCCTGCACAGGCTGCCAGGGGCACAGGTCTTGAGAACAAGGGGTGTGTGCCTCTTTTCTGGGATGGTAGAAAAGTTCTAGAACTGATGGTTACAGCACCCTGAGACTAGACCTCCGAGTTGAAGACTTGAGAAGTGACTGGTGATTTTGTGCGTCATCTTCCCTACCTCAGCAGGGCTGGCCGAGCATCCACTGTGGATGTGGCTGAGCCCTGCTTCCTCCGAGGATTGCCCCGCCCGGCCTACCTTTCACTAGTGCCTTAAGGATGACAGTGTCCAGGTCCTCGGAGCCCTCCTGCTCGAAGTCGTACACAGTGAGCAGGTGGGGGTGTGCGGCAATGTTCTGCAGCTAAGACACCAGGAAGAGGCCCTGAGGGATGGCCATGGAGTCTGGCAGGCTCCTCAGATGGGCCACTGTGTGCCCACTACCCCACTAGCCCAGTTCAGAACCACTGACAACCTGAGGGGCTGGCTGCCTACCCTCTCCTCTCCATGAGGACCTGGATAAGGTCCCAGTATCACCAGAAAGGGCATTGTCTAGGCCCTAGGACTTTCCAGGAGGGGAGCCCTCCCCAGGGGAGGCTGGGAGGAAAGAGGTGGAGGTTGACTGCAGCACCCCCCCCCAAAACCCCCCTCCACAGCACTCACTAGCTCCGTCCAGTGCACAATGGCTTCCCAGGAGAAACTCTCGCCAGGGAACTTCTCTCTGAACTGCTTCTCAGTCACCTGAGGCACCAGGAGATGCGGCTGGTTCACCAGGGCAGCAAGCACATCAGCAATGCCCCCGGAGCCTGCCAGGATCAGCCATGGGGCAGCCTGTTCCACGGCCCTGGAGATCCTCTGAGGGCATGGAGGGAGGGAAGGCAGAGTAGCCTGAGTCAGCCCAGGTAACACCTAGATGCATGCCCAGGAGGTGCCCTAGTCTTCCCTACCATCCCAGGGGTATCCTGGGGTCCAACCACATCCTCCTGGGCAGCCAGGGGCTCCAACCAAGTCCCTCCTCTCCCCTGCCCTTACCTCCAGCGTGCTGGGGTCACCATTGACCAGTAGGCAGAGAACCGGGATCTGGATGCTGCTGGTGCCTGTGGGCAGAGCAGCCATGAGGTTGTTTGGTGCACCACCCCAACCTCAGGCCATCCAGCTGTCATGTCTCAGGCACGGTCTGGCAAAGGGTCTTCCCTCCTTCCCTCCCTCCCTCCCTCCCTCTTCCCTCCCTCCTTCCCTTCCTTCCTTCCTTCTTCCTTTTGTGAGACAGGGTCACAGGGATGTAGTCCTGGCTGGGCTTAACTCAAAATGTAGTTGAGGATGACCTTGAATTTCTGGTCCTCCTGTCTCTGTCTCCCAAGTGCTGGGATTACATGCATGCAGGTTTATTCTGTGCAGAGGCTGGAATGCAGTGCCCTGTGTATGCTAGGCAAGCACTCCACCATCTGAGCTCCATCCCCACCCCCCAAAGCCTTTTTCAAATAAAGGGTGAATCTAGACTGTGTGTCAAACCCCTGGGCCGTAGGGACCGAGACTCCAGCCATGTCTGTACTGTGTGGCTAGAGTCAGCATGTGGCAACTTAGAGCACAAAATGGCTTAACTAAAATGAAGCCACCAGCTCCACAGCAGCACCTGCCATGTCCAAGGGCACCCACACTGTGCCTAGGAATCGCTGCAGCACGTCGGCTTGTCTGTTGTCCAGGAGAAACACTGGACTCTCAGAGGGAAGGAGACTGGGAACAGCCTGGACCTCCTTGGCAGGGTCAGAAACTGGTAGATTTTCATTGTTAAAATGTGCTGGCCTTGCCGAAGAATTGCATTTCTTGTTGATATCTTGTGTTATTCATACATATTCTAAGCGATGATGTATTCGTTTATAAATGTTATCTTGCCCACTGTTAATTTTCTAGTCAGTCTTTCCCCGCCCTTCAGGCCACAGACGCACCTATCCCTCGGGCAACGTTGCCCTCTGGTGGCAGTGAAGGGAACTACGCTTCTTGGAAGCCCACACTTTCTCTAACCTCAGTGCTCACAGCCAGAGGCTGCAGCCAGAGGAACGCCGGTTAAAACAGCTGCAACTGCCCTACTGTCTGGCCGGATGGTGGCTGTCCAGCTAGGGCCACTCTGTCCATCCGCGCCCCTGTCCCACCCCCACCCCGACAGCTACCCTTCCCAGGCCTTGCATAGCTAGGTGCTCAGACTTGCGGGGGGGGGGCCCTCCCCTCCCTCCTTAAGGTCCCTCCCTGCTGGCCCATGCCAGGTTTACACGTCCACATCCCTGAGGTGCTGCCCTGGGCAGCTGGAGCGAGCCTCACCCCCATAGCCTGTTCTCTGCTGGGAGATGTGTTTCTCCAGCCTCAGCCGCAGCTCTGCCAGCTCATCTCCGCTCTCGAGGGCACCAGGCTCCACCAGAATGAAGTGGGACAGATTGCTGTCCAGGGGGCAGAGGGGCCCCGGGATGCTGCTGTTGTCTTCGGGGTACCGGACCAGGGTGTCCTCCTGTCCCGTAGGCATGGGGGGACATGACCAGGCAGAGCCTCGGGAGCAATGAGGTTGGGCCTCTCTGTGCTGTGGTACCCCACTGGGGCCCTGGGCAAGGCTTCAGCGAGGCCTTTGAATCCCCACCCCTCAGGCGGAGGGGGGCTGGGCTGCTGGGCCCAGGGGCCTCCCTGGACTGATTGAACCATGGAAACAGCTGGGGCCAGGGCTGCGTAAGCTCCACCTTCCTGATTCCTCTGGGCTGGAGTCCAGACTTCACCTCAGTGGGGCCTCCTGGGCTTCTAATTGGCTATGCCTTATACAGTCCCCAGGGTGGGGCATGGGAATGAAGACCAGAGAATAGAAGCCACCTGGCCGGAGCTGCCAGGGCTTGAGGGCAGAGGTCCAGCCAGGCAGGGTCCCTAGCGCCATCAGCCTGGCTCTCCACGTGGTATGCCCCAGGTTGTTGCCCTGATTCCTGCACAGTGCTGCCACCTGCTGGCCTGTGCTGGGCTCCGGGAACCCATGCCCTCCCACTGCAGCTGACCCCTCCCTGTGAGCCTCCCCTCCCAACCTCCATACCTCTATCACTCCCAGGGAGTCCCTAGGGGCAACACAAACTCCCAACTTGTCCATAGCCTCCTTCACCCCCTCAAGCCCAAAGAGCCCTGGCAGCCATGGTCTCAGGAGCCTGTCACTCACCTGGATACCAACCAGAAGCTGGTGGTGAAGGATGCGGTCCAGAGAGGCCATACCGATGGCCACTACGCGGATCTTGGTGGACGTGCTGGCCAGCGAGTGGTCGCGTACAGCCTGCCCAACGTGGCGGGCGAGGCCAACTCGGAGGGCGCTGGTCAGGATCCAGGCGCCTATGGGGGTGGGAGAGGGGAGAGGCAGAGCTCACTGGGTTATATGAAGTCTTTTCCATCTCCAGTCTCCAATCTCATCCATAGTGAGTGACCTGGGGACCAGGTGATGGAGAATGCTCCCCCCACCCCCCGTAGTATAGGCTATCCCCGAACTTGCCTCAGCCTCCCACAT
Source organism: Nannospalax galili (assembly GCF_000622305.1). Taxonomy (NCBI): domain Eukaryota; kingdom Metazoa; phylum Chordata; class Mammalia; order Rodentia; family Spalacidae; genus Nannospalax; species Nannospalax galili. The sequence continues at coordinate 806,693 of NW_008343206.1, read as the reverse complement.
ACGAGGAACATAGGCACGCACCATCACAGCCAGGCATAGGGGAGTGCTTTGAGGCTCTGGTGGGGACACTGAGGCCCAGGGAGGACTGTGTGTGGTGGGTAGTGGTAGTGGCCATCCCAGATTTTGTGTGGCAGGTCCCAGGTGCTGTCCTGTTCCCTATGCTGGGTAGGGTCTGGATCACAAAGCTCTCACATATGACTGCAAACCTTTATCACAATCACTTCTGTAGTGAAGGACTCAGAACCTCCAATCCTGGTGTGTGTGTGTGTGTGTGTGTGTGTGTGTGTGGTGTGTGTGTGTGTGTAGGTGTGCCTATGTGGGGGGTAGTGCTGGTGTGTGGGAGGGCCAGAGGTCAACCTCATCTGTCATTCTTCAGATGCTATCCACCTCGTTTTTATGAGACAGGGTTTCTCACTGAGCCTGGAGCTCACTGATGTGGCCAGACAGACTGGCCAGTGAGCTCTAGGGATCTTCCTGTCTCTGTTTTCCCTAGTCCTGAAATTTCAAGTACACGCCTCCATGCCCAACTTCTCATGTGGGTGCTGGGGACTGAACTCAGGTCTTTACCCAATGAGCTATCTCCCCTGTGCTGGTTAGTTTTATTTATTTGTTCTTTTAAGAATTATATGTGTATGTGTCTGTGTGTCTGTGTGTAGGTATGTACACATGACTGCAGGTACGGCAAGAGGAGGTCAGAAGCATCAGATCCCCCTGGAGCTGGAGTTACAGACAGTTGTAGGCCACCCAACATGAGTGCTAAGAACTAACTCAGGTCTTCGACAAGAGCAGTGCCTATTCTTAAGAACTGAGCCCTCCCTCCAGCTCCTGTGATGGTCAGTTTGGACTGTCAACTTGACACAATGTGGAATCACCTGGAAGAGAATCTTAATGAGTTATCTCAGTCACTGGGCATCCCCGTGGGGTTGTCATGATGGTTAATTGAGGTAGCCCGTTATGGGCAGCACTATTCCCTAGCACGGGGAGCAGAACAGTGTAAGAGAGGAGACAATGTGAGAGATAGACAATGCCTAACTAGTTTTAGAAAACCAGAGAGAACCATATTAGGCCAACAACCTACTGACAAATTATACATAGCAGATCAAGAAATATATGTCTAGGTAAGGTTTTTCTGAGAACAATTGGTCTTTGCCCAAGATCTGCATGACACACAGTAATTAAAAGTACCAGACTGGTGGAACTAGCCTTCTTTGATGTTTAACAGACATACTTTGAAGCCTATACTAATTAGGTCAGAGGGACATAAAGGACAGTTTTTGCTCCTTGCCCTCCTAGGTCAACTAGTTCCAGGGGACTATGGGAATCTCCCAAAATGTCCTGTAACTGTGGTGGGTCACCTGTCCTCTTCATCAAGGAGGCTGAGGAGACCCCACCAGATAGACTTGAACCAGTGTCCAGTCTACAAAGAGGAGGGTCAACACAGAGTAATCACTTCCTCAATGCTTCCAAGTGAAGCCAACCATGGTCGATAAGGACCTTTGACTTATCTCCATATAGGTGGAACTGCTAAAAGAAAGGAGTCAGGGGCTCCTCCCAAGCCCATGCGACCCCTGAGGAACAGATCCTCAAACAATCGTAAGAGTAAATATAAATTGGTTTATCTGGGCCAACTGTATGGCCTTAAACACCCAAAAGGAAAATATGACCAAAGATTAAAGGGGCCAATATAATTTTTTAAGAGTCCGTATGTGTAGCTAAAGTCTATATAACAAGAAACAATGCCAGACAGGAGGTACTTTCCTTTGAGTTGTTGGCCAGGGTGGTCCAACAGACTCCCAGACAGTAACCCAACGTAGAATTTGGAAAATAAACAGCAGACCACAGTGGTATAGTATAACCTTTAGAAAGACCAAGAAGGGTAATATTAGGTAATGAAGAAGGACAGACTACAGGCAGAAGTACACATGAAGGTGAAAGAGATGAAGTTCATTGTACTAGTCAACTCTGTCATAGTGTGTGGGGGGGCTAAGTCCATCAAACTGTAATTGATACTGAAAGTAGAGATGTGCTCTTGCTCTGGAGTGTGTTACTGAATATGTTAAAGCTGTAGTGAAATGCTTCTTCTGATCATGTAGTTATTAATTTTTTTTAATTTTACTTCATGTTAAATAGTAGAGGTGATAAACATTACCAGTGGAATCTACCTAATGACTTTATATCCATACTCGGGTACTAAGGATCCGAGTGTATCCGACTGTGACTAGTAATCATCAGATACATAGAGATCAAAAACACGTGCAAACATCTAAGTGTCCATTAAATATGATTTTTTTCTGTATTAACTTGTGTATTTTAAAATGAAGTAGAGACCTTCTTTAAAAGTTAAAAACATTCAATTTTATGTCTTACAGGGTTTATACTGAGTTCAATATTATATAACTGTATTAATTCAACCGTGAACCTAAACATTTACAGCCACTTTTGAAAGAGATGTGTCCTTGCTCTGGAGTGTGTTACTGAAAATGTTAAAGCTGTAATGAAATGCTTCTTCTAATCATGTGGTTATTAAATTAAAAAAATTCTTTTTTCAGTCCATAAATTGCATAACACCTACAACTAGCCAGCTAGATGGCTCCCAAGGCCGGCAGTGGGGGGTGCACACATCATGTGGTTATTAAATTAAAAAAATTCTTTTTTCAGTCCATAAATTGCATAACATCTACAACTAGCCAGCTAGATGGCTCCCAAGGCCGGCAGTGGGGGGTGCACATCCTGGGCGTTCCTTGGCGCATTGACATCAGCAAGAGGCAGGAGTCCTTCTCTCAAAGATTGCGGCATGGCCTCTCCGAGTGGAATGGGCAGCTCTCAGAGAGAACCCGCCTCGATCTACCTCAGGCTGGAACCTAGCTGCGGGACAGTCCTCAGGTTCATCTGTACCACATCCCCGTGACCTGCCCCCGCGATGCCCTTGGGCAATACCAAGGATGGCCAGGCAGGGGAAATGTCATCAAGGAATGATCTCCCAGGGTCAGTGGACAGACCCCGACCAGGGCGAGACGTACCTGTGCTCTGAGCCGCCTTCACCAGCCCTTGGCGCAGGATATCACGGAGCCAGGACTTCATAGCAAAAGGCCGCTCCTCACCCACCAGCGACACCACCAGGTTAGGGGCTGGCAGGTGCCACTCAGTGAGCAGGACGTTAAAGATCACGGAGGGGGCCGCACCGCTTGGCACCTTCACGAACTGCAGGGCAGGCCATTAGGTTCAGGGCAGGGGTGCAGGTGGACTGCACTGGGTTGGGGGTTGGGGGTTCTGGGCACAGGATGGATGCTGGACCGGAAGAAGTGCTGGGGGTGGTTTCTAAACACGGAGGAGGAGACTGGGCACCTGGGTCAGGGCCGGCCACAAGAGGACAGGAGACCCCTCAAGGCCCTCTTGGTGCAGGGTTTCTGCAGATGCATCCTCCTTTATGAGTGGGGAGCTGGGCAGGGGTCCTGGGCCTTGGGTTCCCATCACTACTAGGGTGAGGAGCAGCTCCTAAAGTTTGCCCATCTAGGCAGATGAACCCAGCCCATAAGGAAGGAATGGCCCTAGGATGAGCAAACGCCAAGGGCGGGCTTCAAGGAGGACCTGAAACCGAGGTTCTGTGCATGGTGGCGGTCACCCTGGTATGTGCTGTCCCACCTTGCCTCTCATCTTCCCGGATCCTCCAAAGTCAACCTCACCCCGGCACAGGCTTGGTGTCCCCGCATCCCCAGCCTCTGGGGGGCTTCCAGGACAGGAGCTCTGGGTGGTCTGCATGGTGGCTTCTCTGTGGGACATTGGGACCAAGAAGACGGATCAGCCACCTCTCCCCCCTTCACAAGGAAACCCATCCTAGTTGATACCACCCACCTGCTGGCCCTAACCACCCAGCATGGCTCCACCACCTCCCTCAGAGTGGCTGTGGCTGGGGTCAGGCTCATTCCCAGCTGGGGATGGGGGCCACATCCAGCCTGTCTGCCTGGCTCTGCTGCCCACATTCACCCAACTCCAGGCATCAGGGCTCCACCACACCTGTCAGTTTCCCAGAGGCTCTTTCAGGGGTGTCTTGGAGACCCAAAGACCTAGTGGAGAATTCAGTTTTCCAGCCATACAGCCCAAGAGAACCATACCCTAAACTTCCCCAGACCAGGGCTGAGGACCCCTGGTTTGCTCCTGGATGGGCAGGTGAGAAGGCAGGTAACCCCGGAGGACAGAAGGGAGGAGGACGGGTTTCCCCTTGTCCTAGCTGGGCCTGAAGTCCAGGGAAGAGTCTGGAATGGGGAGACTAGGGAGAGGCTGCTAGGGCAGGGAGGCCTGGGGAGGGTACGCCCAGGGAGGGGAGTCCAGAAAGGGAAGTCCATACAAGGGAAGGCAGGGAGGGGTGCCAGGTGAAGAGGGAAGGAGGGGCCCTTGGCCAGGGTCTCTGGTCTCAGAAGCACAGCCAGGACTCCACCAGCCTGTTCTCCCCCCAAGTTCCAACCTTAGCAAACAGAAGGCAAAGAAACTTCCTGTGACATCCCTTACCCTGGACATCTGCACACATAGGGAGCCCGGGGTGGAGGTGGGGGTGGGGAGGGGACAGGATAGTATAAGGCACAGGGGGGCCTTGAATCCAGCCTTCTGCAGCTACCCTGCACAGGGCTGAGGCCAGGGTCTTCATACACTTCTGGAGCTGTGAGCCGTGCTTTGGAATGTGTCCTTCAAAAAGCTACACTTGCCCTGACCCCTTCTGCTGTGCACATGGCCTTCTTTGGAAGTGGGGTCTTGGTAGCTATGAATACCCATGATGTTCACCCATGATGAACATTCCACAGACAACTGGCTGATTCGAACTTCCTGGTTTTGGAAGTTGAAATGTTGCAAACTCAGAGTCCGATTATCTTGAGTTACCTTTAGCTTCCTCAATGACCATCCGTCGCTCACCTCTGCTGTCTGTCCTGACACCCACCTACCAGTCCAAAACCTTTGGAGTGTATTCTTCAGCAGACTCCAGGCTTCCACCAACCCAAAAGCTAAGAATGAGATCTGGGCATCTGAGGCCTGTAGCAGAGATCTCCCACTTGACTGCAACCTACCTGCCTGGTTTTCCCACTAATGCATTTGGTCAATGCCTTGGCTTGTGACTGTCATTTGTTCTGTGACTAAAACGGTTCGTGTCATGGCTTCTACAGTGGAACATGCCATTTGTGGTCTCCTGGGTCATGACCGTTCATATTTGGCTTAGCAAGGGAGAGATGGAGGTGTAGATACTGCAGGGAGGCTGTGTGGGGTACAGAGAGAAGGGGTTGTCAGCTCAAGACACGGCAGAGCCAGGGACACAGAGCCCCAGAGGCAGAGGAGGAGGAAGGACACTCCCTGCAGCCTGTATGTCTGGGGCAGAGCACATAAGCCTTCCAGGGCCTGCTCTGGGTATTGGAGGAGCATGTTTCTGAGGCCTCCATCACTTGGACATCACCTTGGGCCTCCTTGGTCTAAAAGTGGCTTGTCGCCCTGAGTATGACCCAGTCACCATGGGTCACTGTGTAGCCACTGATCCAGAGGGGCAGCATGACTGTGTGGCCACAGGCAGGTTCTCTCTCTTATACCTTATTCCTAGAGCCAAACCCAGCTCCCTGGTGCCCTGGGTCCCCTGCAGTCTGTCCTGCTCCGGTACAGAGTGAGGAGGGGATGTAAATTCTCCCTGCTCCACCCCCAGAAGGAGTTCACATCCAGGGCCTGCAGAGGACAGGATTTTGAATACAGCCCTGCAGTCACAGAGGCAAACAGCCTCATGGTTTTCCTATGGAAGCTGGCTAAGGGCACAGGGTTGCTGGTGTGTTTGCCCCATGACCGCCAGAACAAGGACCACAAGCCAGGAGGCCTGACCCAGCCCAGGTGGACTCCCACAGTGTAGGGGACAGGGATCCAAAATCCAGGCATAGCCACACTGTGGCTTCTCCCCAGGGCTCTGGAGACCGTCCTCCCAGCTCCTGGGGGCTCCAGACATCTCTTGGTTTGTAGCCACATAGCCCCTGACCCTGCCTCCATGGTCACAGAACTGTCCTGTGCTGGTCTGTGTCTATCCTCCCTTCTTCCTGTAAGGACCCCCATCACTAGGCAAGGGCCCCCATCTTTCCCCGATGTCATCTACAAAGACCTTGTTTCCAAACAAAGCTACTGTGTAAGGGCCCACATGGGCACTATCCCACTCATGGTGGACCCCACTTTGGGGGACAGAGTGTCCCTAGCCACATCTGGACACATGCTCTGCAGCAAGGGAGGTGTACGAGCTATAAGTGTACCCTGGCTTGGGGTGTGGGAGCTGGGGTGCCTGCTCCTCAGTCCTCAGCCCTGTCTTCTCCCCCACTTAGTCCTTCGTGGGAAGGCAGTGGACAGCCTAGTTTTGGACTGGGGAGGGATCCTCTTGGGCTCCCAGAGTCCCTGGATGTCTTCCCTAATGCCCAGCACCCAGTGAGTGTCTTTCAGGCTGGGGCTTGGCAGTTCCTCTCCCCATCCCCACCACAGGCAGCGAGGTGGACCGACAGCCCAGGTTACCTTGCCTTGCTTCAGGACGTGGCCCGGACCCCCGACTGCCACAGGAGGCAATGCAGTGCTCAGTGCTGGGGAGCTGCCAAGCCTCACTCCCCGCTCGGCTGGGACCAAGGGGCATTTGGGTGGGTGCCAAGTACCAGGCAAATGTGACCACAAGGAGGGGCATGCAAATGGGCTGAGGATTTGCATGCACAGGTGTCCAAGTCTTTAACACTCTCCTTCCTAGGGGGCATCGGCAGGGTTCCAACATGAACCTAGCCATTCTTCTATCCCAGAACTCTGAGAGGCAAAACCAGATGCTGGGTCCCTGGGCAGTGGAGACGCTGGGGCTCTTACTAGCTGCGGAGTCATAGAAATAGATGGAAACAAATGCACCCTTCTCCCCTATGCCCCAACATGGAAGGACCCAGGATGGTGTTCCAGCCCCATTTGTCTGTGCCCTGACTCCTCAGGCCAGCCACAGTGAGATGTAGGAGAACCGTCATAGCAAGGAGTACACGCAGCAGGCATGAAGTAACATGTTGCCCTCATGTCCCCAGGGAGGACGCCTGGCATCTCTGACAGGCTGTGGACATGGACAGAGCCACATTGGGATGGCTTTGGCCTTCTTTCCCTCTCCCTTCACCCAGCCTCTGAGCACCCCGACTTTCCAGGCTGCCCTGGCGGATGCTCTTCTCATGTCTGAGGCTCACAGTGTAGGTAGCCCTCCGCTCAAACCCCACCCCAAACACCAGGTGGTCCCTTTCTTCATCTACCTTCAACACCTGACCCCCCCATCACAGAAAGGAGGGGCTCCCTCCCAGATAGAGATGAGGAAACGGGCACGGGGCAGGAACGTGCCTGGAGCCTGGATCCCACCTGCCCCCCGAAGAGGAGGTGGATGCTTCCCAGGAGCCCTGCTCCCTACTCAGGGGCTGGCCCTGGTGAAGGACTTACCGCCGGTTCCACCCAGAACCCTGGCGTGTGGCTGCTGGTGTCGACTGATGGAGCCACCCACCCTCCACAGGCCGTGTCCTCCCCCTCGCTCCCCCTCCACACCACACCTGGCACCTGACAGCCAATGCTGCCCAGTCTGGGCATGAGCGAGCGCAGGGCACCTCCCAGTCACTAAGTACCAGACTGGTTCCCATGATTCGAGGTCACATCCAGGCTGGCTGGGAAGCTGTGCCCACTGCAGAGAGGGGATGGGCGACGTGTGTGGTCTGTCTTTCCCTCTGTGGGCTCAGCCTGGTGGGGGATGGGGCCCGGGTGACCCTACTCTGACATGAGGTTAGATGAAGCTCCCTCTTCAGGTCTCACCAAGCCTCAGTTTCTCCAGTTGGGAAAACTGGGATTGCCCCAAGGCCATGTGACCTGTGCCATGCAAGGGTGTCCGGCAAGCTGTCCTAGGGAGGACAGGCCAACACATGAAGTACTCCCCCAGGTCTCAGGAGGCCTGGAGGTGACAGCCCTGACTTGTGGTGTGCCACTCTCCTGGAGTCTGAGGTGTGGGTGAGGAGGGGGTGCTGTGTAGTCACCAGTGTGGTGGTCAGTGCCACAGGGGCTGTGTGACAACCGTCCCCGTGTCAGGGCTCCCCATGGGCACTTTGTGGTGAGCTGCGCCTTCAGTGAGCACCACTGGCAGTAGGGAATGCTTGACAGTACTGCCTTTCCCCCAGGGTCCAAGAACCCTGCCCTGCGTGGGTGGTGGACACAGGACCCATCATCAGCCACCAGAGGGTATCAGGACCACAGGCAGAGGCAGACCTTGGAGTTGGTAGCAGCTAGGCCTCGTCAAGAACAGAGGTCAGCTGGTTTTGCCCTGAGCAGCAAGGCCACAGTTACATGCCCAGCAGCCTCCGTAGGTTGGGCTGGCATGGCTCCTGGTCCCTAGGATGACTGGGTCTTTACCTTGACAGGAAATAGGTCCGTTTGAGGTCCTTCTGTAATTATAGGCTGGGCTGGGAGCAAAGGCCCAAGAATTAGCTCTAGACATATGGATTCTGAGGGGCAGGGACCACAGCCCCTCAAGGATGGAGACCCAGAAGGTCTGGTTCTGAGAGGAGCCAACCTTGAAGGCTTCGGCAGAAGGATCAGACCTCAGCTTTGGGCAAGGCCTGAGTCCACTGGACCCTGGAGGTCCAGCTTGCTCGCCCACCAGCCCAGGGTCTGGCCGTGCTGCGGTTCTTGTGGGGATAGGAGGGGTCCTTCCCCAACCCCACCTCCACCCTGGTGCTGTCCTGCCACCTCTGTCTTCTGGACTCCTGAGGGGCAGTAGCAGTCACTCCCTAACTACTCCCAGGTCTGTGGCATAGTCCCATGGTCCCCTATTACCCTAATAACAAAAACCCAAAGAGCCCCTGGCACCTTCACCTCTACCGCCTACCAGGAGCGCTGTTCCCAGGAGTGTCACCATGGTCTCAGCTCCCATGTCCTCCCTGGGGACCCCTCTATCCAAGAGCACAGCAGCACAGGGCACCGCCCCTGCGAGCTTGCTTCCCAGGAGTCCTGGCTGTGCCGTTCAGGGTTGCCTTGCCATCTGAAATGACCTTTCACTTCCTCATCTGCCTGTCAGGGGCTGCTTCCCCCACAGGACTGCTGGACACTGGGCGGTCACTGCCGACTCTGGGCCCAGAACATACGGGCACGGTATGTGTGCTCAAAGGCAGTTGTATGATTAGGTGATTGCCTGAGTCTGTCCAGGCATGAGCCGAGTGGGGGCACAGGTGAGATGTGGGGAGGTAGCGATTCGGTGGCCAGTTTCAAGAGTCTGGTGGACAGGGTGGACACTGGGCAGGGCTCAGCTACCCACATATCAAGGTCTCATAGCAGGGTAGGTGTCCACGCTGGGCTCGACAGCCACTTTTCCACACCGCTCTCCTCTGTCTCTCTTGTGGTTGCCCCAGCTGGTGCCATGAGGGTACTTCCTCTTGAGAGAGGCAATGTCCAGAGGGTGAGGCTCCAGCAAGAGGCTGACCCCACCCTAGCCTTTTAGACCACGGGCAGTCCAGCACTGACTGCAAAGTCCCACCGGTATCCCTAAGGGCCAGTGTTCTTGTATGGCCTGAGCCATTTCCGTTGGTGACCCTTGGGTCTGGACTGAAGCAGAAGGGTGCAAGGGCTAGCTGGCTGCCAGCCCCCCCACCCCCCAGTATACCCATGGGAGAGAAACTCTCTTCCCATACTGGACCCTGACTCAGTGCCTAGTCTCACCCTGCTCCCAGACTCAGCCCTGTGCCGGGGCCGCTGACTGCCCTTTGTGGAGCAGATGTATCCTGCCACCCCAGAGCTTCTGCAGGCTACTTCTGGCTCTCGGGGGACCTGAGCTCTGACTTCTCTGTAGCAGTTCTATATCCACTTTTGTGGCCCCTCATGGCCTCCGAGCCTTTTCAGCCAGGATTTTCATCCAGCATGTTGGACCCTTGTCTGTGGTCTCCAACTTGGGAGCAGGGACTCGGAAGGGCAGGGACAGAGGGCAGTAGCCCTTAGGCCTGAGCTCTATCTATCAGCCTTTCCCCATCCCATAGAAACAGACAAAGACCAGAGAAGCGGAAGGAATGATCCAGGGCTGCTGCCAGGCCTCAGGGCTCCTGTCTCTCCTACTGACATCTAGGAGCAGGCTTAGCCCTGGCAGGAGCTTGGCAGTCACATGACAGAGGAACAGCACAGTGCAGCAGCCAGGCCAATCCAGCAGTGGGCTGGGGTCCCAGGCGTACATCTGTGCCCAGCATGCCCACGTTGCATGCATGTGTGACCTCTGCAATTGGGAGTTCCAGGTCCTGTCGGAGAGCGATCATGCATACTTCCTAGGAGCTGGTGAGGACAGTCCAGTACAGGGTCTCTTAAACACGATGTGCCCCAGACTGGCTGCCCTGTGAGCTTCCTGGATTCCCCTGTCTCCACCTCTCATCTCACAGTAAGAGCGCTGCGGTTACAGGCATATGCTACCATGTCTACCTTTACCTGGGTTCTGGGATCTGAACTCACATTTTCATGCTTGTATGGCAAGCTCTTTACACACTGAGCCATCTCCCTAGCCCCCATCCAGGCATCTGGCTACACACCCAGCACCACTGACTCAGATGTCGACCCACCTACCTCATCCAGATATGCATTTCTCTGTACCATCCATCCATCTAGCCATATGGATTAGGCGGGGTCCCCTAAAAGAACAGAACTGACAGAATTTGTATATGGTATAAATGAGATTTATGGTATTGCTCACTTGATGAGGACCGGGTAGTCTAATGGCTGTCTGCATGTTCAGGCCATGAAGCCAGTCACCCCAGCAGTCCCAATTGGGTGCTGGAAGATTCTTAGAGGGACAGTGGTGTCCAGTCTAGGTTGGAAGTCAGAACAAGCTAGAGTCTGACGTCAGCAGAGTGTGGTGGCAGCGGTAGTGGGCACGCTCGCTCTGAGGAAGCAGAGGCTGCTGTACATTGCTCTTTCCTTGGATCTCTATATCTGGACCACCCATTAGAAGGTGACCATTTTGAAGGCAGATCATCCCCACTTAGTTAATCCTCTCTAAAAACATCTCTAAGACATGCCCAGAAGTTTGTCTCCTAGATGATTCTAAATCCTGTCAAGTTCACAATAAAGACCAATTATCAGATCATTCATTCATTAATCCACTTACCCACCCATCCATTCACCAATCCACCCACCCATCCACCCACTAGTCTATTCACTGATCCGTCCACCTATCCACTCATCCATCCGTTCATGTACCCATTATTCACCCATCTATTCAACAGTCTACTCATTGATTCATCCATCCATTCATCCATTTATCCATCCACTCATCCATCTGCCAAACCAATAATTTATCCATTCACCCATCAACCCACCCCTTCACCAAATAGTCTGCTCACTTGATCCATCTATCCATCTATCTACCCAACCATCCTTGCATCCAGCAACCTATCCACCCACCTATCCATTGATATATCTACCAATCCATCCATCCACCTACCCATCCTCTCTTCTACCCATCCCCTCACCTACCCATCCAGCAACCCATTCACCCACCTATCCATCCATCTACCCACCACCTACCTATCCATCCATCTACACATCCATCTTCCCATCCATCTACCCACCCAATCCATCTACCTACCTACCTACCTACCTACCTACCTATCCATCCACCAACCTATCCACCCACCTACCCATCCATCTATCTACCCATCCATACATCCACCTACCCATCCACTCACCTACCCATCCCCCCACCTACCCATCCAGCAACCCATTCACCCACCTATCCATCCATCTCTACTCATCCATCTACCCATCCATCCACCCACCCATCCACCCACCTATCCATTCATCCATCTACCCATCCATCCATCCACCCATCCATCCATCCATCCACCCATCCATCCATCCATCCACCTATCCATCCATCTATCTACCCATCCATGCATCCACCTACCCATCAACCCACCTATCCATTCATCCATCTACCCATCCATCCCTCCATCCATCCACCTATCCATCCACCCATCCACCCACCCATCCATCCATCTACCTATCCATCTATCCACCCATCCATTCACTCATCTGTTTGGACATCCATCCAGGCAGTCAGATGTTCACCCATCCACTCACTCACTCATCTGTCCATATAAATGTTCACATACTATCTACCCATCATCATCATCCATGTACTCACCTGCTTACCCAGCCATCCACCTATTTCTTTCCAGTCACCCATCCACATTCAGCAGCTTCTTTGTGCCTGGACTCACTGGGTGAGTCAGGCCCTGGTCTCATGATGCCCACACATGAGTGTAGGCAACTGTCTCAGAGGCTCCAGGTCACACAGGGGTCAGGACAGGTCAGGGAGCCCATGTGGTGCATGAGAGTCTCACGGGCTTCTTCCCTGCATCCAAAGGTCTAACAGACAAGAGTTCTATCTCCTGAGGCTGGGGTCTTGTTGTCCATTGCCCTGGCCTCCTCCAAAGTTAGGAGTCCAGTAGGCACCTACCAAATACTGCTGGCATCTGAGTCATTCCTTCTTCCTCCCCTATCCCTCGGTCACCCTGCCTCTGCCCTAGGACTATTCTGATCATCTGACTCTTCAAGTCCACTCCTGACTCTGGGCTGCAGCCCTGTGTGGGGCCATGGTGGCTTCCCAGGGTGAGTCTGTTCAGCTGTGGTGCCTGACCGTTATCACCAGTAAGGGGAGGGTGCTGGCTGGGCCTCCCCACCATGGCAAGCAGCAATGAAGGGCTTGGTGGCTTAGCAGATGCCCAGGATTTGGGGCTGCAGGTATCTGAGAGGCCACCAGCCAGGGGGTCCTGAGGGTGGTGGGCTGTGCTCTGAGCAGGCTGCCGCCATGAATGCAGGGGGAGTATCCGAGGCCTTTGGGGTCCTGGGGATGCTCCCCAGTATACCTACTTGAAGGGAAGATGTTCTGTGGCTGGTGGTGTCAGCTCCCTGGAAGAGGACCCTTTGGTGATTGCTAGAACTGAATCTTGGCAGCACAGAGCAAATCCCACCAGCCCCCGATTTTTCTAAGTCTTTTCTTAGATCTGCAAGCTCAGTGCTAACCCTGGAGCGCTGTCTGGAAGGGCTTCCCATGAGTTAGGCTGGGTCCCAGAGGTACCTGTGGGTCTCCAAACAGAGCAAGAGGCGTCTCAGGAGGCAGTGATATCAGAGGTTTGTCTTCAGTAAGTGCTGTGGTGAGCCCCTGATCCCCCACCTGTGCTAGCCTTGTCCTAGGCTGGGAGGGAATGCAGGGGTGATAGTCTGCAGGGAGCGCCTGGCCACCAAATGGCCCTATAGTGACCAGGATAAACAGGGTGTGGCTGTGGCCCCAAGGGGTGGTTCCCACCTGCTCACTGGGCTGCTGGTCTTCCACTTGAACACATCCTTCCCACAGATGCCATCGGGCAGCCTGTCCCAGGAGCAGGAGCCAGAGAGTGCCCTGGTCCCTTTTGTGCCCACAAAGTGCTATGTGTGTGTGTATCCAATGGGTGTGCACACCGCACACTCGCATATCACCCTCAGTCTTCCCGGCTGGTTTCCAGCTTCGCTTCTTGGAGAAAGAGGGTGTGGGTGGGTGCATGCCGAGAGCGGGGGTATCAGATGACAGCACGTCCTTACTCTCTGGTCCTTCACTGAAGTCTGGATCTCCTCTCCTGAATTCATGAGAGGGAGGACCATCCTGACTTCCCAGGCTGGAAACTGCCCCAGGAGCTGCCCTGTACCCCCAGGGCTCCACATACACGTAAACTTACAGAGCAGCCTTCTCTGTGAATGTGAGCTTAGGTTGCCTATCCAGCCTTTGCCCGTGGTGCAGGGCAGAGTGGGTGTTCAGTGCACTCATGAGGTGATTTCAGAGACAGTGTGTGTGGGACGACAGTGCGTCAGGGCTGAAGATCTCTGGACATGCCCAGCCTCGCCCTAGGGTCCTGGCACGGGAGAGAATGATGCTAGGTCCTGCCTGGCAGCCCCACCTCTGGGTCTGTACAGAGACTTCCCTGGGTTCCCTCTCTAGGCCTGTGGGTGGGCTGGCTGAGCTGATGGGTCTTCATGTGCTCAGATGAGGAGAGGACACCCTAGCAGCTGTCCATGGGTTATGGGAGAGACAGAGGTCCAGGCCCACTGTTGGTCATCCCACTCTCTGCAGAGAGAAGGTCGCCTGTCCTTCCACAGCCATCCATCTGTTTGGCATCGAGTGCCTATGGCATGCAGAGTCCTTTAAAAGCAAATTCTCTCCCAGGTTACCTGAAGTGTCTCTGAAGAGCCGCCTTGGGCCTTCAGTGAGTACCTCCACAAGCTGCTTCCTATACCTCTACCTGGTGGTCTTGCACACGGCTCTATGGTCCATGCATATGATGATTTGGGGAGTGAATGGGAAATCAAGCTGAAGGAAGATCTCAGCCATGAAGCTTTTGGTGGTCTGGTTGCCCTGATAGCCCCCCATGGCTAGTAGACTCTGAACCTCGTAGCAGATACCAGCCTCCCTTTCCTCATGACGGCCTCTGAAGCCCCTCCCACCAGGGGAACATGGATCGGGCTGGGAGGCACTGGCAAAAAAACCTTGGAAAGTCAGCATGTGGAAGAGCAGGCACCACGTTTCTGGAACATTCCAAAGCTTGGAGATAGCCTGTAGGCCCCAGAAGTAGGATGTATGCACCCCATGAATAATTGTGGGGGGCTGTGGGAGTGGGATGCGCTTCCTTAGTGAAATAGAAGTCCTGTAGGCAGGACCTCAGGGTCCCACACCCAGAGTTCCACACCCTCATGGCCCCTGATCAGCTGCTCACTCTCTACCACCAGGGTTTCTCGCCTCTTGGCTGATGGGTTCATGGGCCTACCCTACCCCTTACCAGAGTCCCCATGGGCTTGGTCCCACCCTGTTGTGTTGGGAAACCCTGCTGTTAGGGTTGTAGTTCTCCATGTCTGGGTAGCCCTAAGGGGCTCGGTGCCAAATGGAAGGACTCCCCTTTTCAGCAGGGGGCCTCCTGCTCTCTTCCTGGCTCACCTGGAAAGTGCCACCAAGCACGGATGCCTGACCTTATCTGAAACATGACCTTTGGCATAGTTACCTGGAGTAAAAACTACCCCCAGGTTTTTTCTATGTGATAATCAGGCATTGCCTGATAGTCAGACGATAGGAGCCCACTCCCACATGTAAATAAAGCACACTATGAGCACCTAGCAACTGAGGCTTTGGCTACTGCCTCCACACTATAAATTCTCTAGTTCTCCCACTGAATAAACGGAGCTGTTTCACTGAGTCTGGAGCTGTATCACTGCATCTAGAGCTGTTTCTGTTTTACTGTGCCGTGGGACCAGCCTCCCCGGAAGGGCTTTCTTCTGTCAGCGCTCACTGGCCGTCCTGACTCTGTTCGTCGCTTCTGCTCCCCCTGCCCTCGTGGACCAGTGGCCAACGACCCGTGAAGAGAGGGAGAGACCCCCGCACTGTTGCCCATCCACATGCAGGGCTTGCTTGAGTTTCCTGTTCTTCTGGCCACCAGCCCTCACTGCCCTAGGCTCAGCCTTAACCTCACCCTGAGCCCAGCCTAGCCCAGCTCTGTGTACCTGGCATCCCTCTCTCCTTGGCTCCCACCCTGCCCTAGCCTCTATTACGCCCTTCCCAAGCTCTTTGGAAAAGATAAGGAGCTCACAGCAGTCCCTTGCCCAGCCTCCCTCTAGCCTCAGCATCCCCTGAAAAACACAATTAATTAGTGTGTGTGTGTGTGTGTGTGTGTGAACATACATGTGAGCATGCATACCAGGCATGCATGTGGAGGTCAGAGGACAACTTGGAGGAGTCAGTTCCCTCCTTGCACCATGTGAATCCCAGGGATTGACCTCAGGTTGTCAGGCTTAGTGACATCTCATCAGGCTTACCTCCTGAGCCATCTCAGCGGCCCCAGGAGGATTCTTCTCTTCCTCCACCTACCCTGGGACAGCTCTGGGGCTTCTAAGAGCATCTCAGTGCCTGCACAGCTATCAACATAATTTTAAAAATATGGAAATACGCTTGAAAGTAAATATGGCGATGCAGTGCAGGCACTCAGCGCAGTTCCAACAATTGCCGATTCAGAGGCAGCCTGGCTTAATCTCACCTGACTCCTTACCCTCTTCCTGCCGATCATTTCAAAGAACTCCCCTGCGTCACAGACTCCTATCCGCACATTCTTCCGTGTGCACCTCTAGCAGACGTGGCCCCTTTACGCCCTGAAGCTGGTGCCGGGAGGCGAGGCCGGTCACTCTTGACCCTGCTGCCGTCTGTGCTTTTCAATGAGCCAAGCAACCGGCCAAGGGCGACGAGGACTTTTCATCATCAGTAAATGGGGTTTTAAGATATCTGCCTTTAATCCATATTTTTGTTTTCGGAGACAGGTTCTTACTCTGTAGCCCACGCTGGCCTTGAACTCATAGCAATCCTCCTGCCTCAGCTTCCCAGGTTCTGGGATTATAGGTGTGAGCTGCAGTGCCCAGGATATATACATACACCATACACACACACACACACACACACACACACACACACACAGAGATATACATACATATAGAAAGAGAGACATATATATATAGAGAGAGATACATACATAGAGAGAGAAAGAGAGAGAGAGAAAGATATGCTTAAATGGTCCTTTGGCCCTCAGAGCCTTCCAAACCTACATGTGTCTGTCTATGCACAGGTATATGTGCC
This sequence comes from Nannospalax galili, assembly GCF_000622305.1. Lineage (NCBI taxonomy): Eukaryota > Metazoa > Chordata > Mammalia > Rodentia > Spalacidae > Nannospalax > Nannospalax galili. The sequence goes on along the minus strand of NW_008343206.1, from coordinate 790,024 downwards.
CGTGGATCCCAGAGGACAATTGTTGCTCCTTACCAGCAGTCCATCTTTTTTTTGACACAGGGTCTCTCACTAAATCTGAAGATGACCAGTTCTACTAGACTGACTGACCAGCAAGCTCTAGGGTTCTGCCTGTCTCTACCTCTCCAGTATGGGGTTTATAAGTACACACCACCGTGCCCAGCTTTTTTATGTGGATTCTAGGGCTTGAACTCGGGTCCTCATTCCTGCATAGCAAGAACCTCACCAGCTGGGCCATCTCCCCAGCACAGCTCCTTCCAAACATTTAGTGGCCATAGTTATACACTAATTTTGAGACAAAGTAGTGGAGTTTATGGTAATATTTGCAACTCACGTATAAGACTGGCTTGTACGTCTTTGATTTCTGTGTCTGTATCTTTTATCTCCTGGTTCCTAAGGAACTTAACATGATTACTTATTTGGTATGTAAATATCTGTTCGATTTGTTCAGGCAGTTGGTGCTCCATATCTCCAGGTTCTGCAATCAACGCCAGATGGAAAATGGAAAAGAAATCACATCTGGATTGGACTTGTACAGACTTTTGTTACCCCTTGACCAATACGATGCAAGAATACTGCAGCTCGCATTTCCTCTGCACTCGGGATGGCGAGGACTCTGCAGCTGTCCTGGAGGATGTCACGGGTTCTATTTTACGCACAGACTACTCCACTCGAGTAAGAGACTTGGGCATGGAGGATTTCAGCCTGGGGTGCATTTTCTGGAGTTGGTGCCTGTCAGTTAGGATGACACTGTATTTGTCTTTCGTGTGTATGTGCATGTATATATGTGCATGTGTGTAAAGATGCATGCACCTGTGTGTGCACATGCAGAGGTCAGAGGATGGAGTCTGGTGTCCTGCTCTATCACTTGTTTCTTTGAGGCAGAGTCTCTTCCTCAACCTGGAGCTTGAGTTTTGCAGCTAGGCTGGCAGCCAGAAGCCCCAGAGATCCTATCTCTGCCTCCCCAAGTGCTGAGTTACAGTAGGCGTGCACAAGATCTCACCTCGCTTTATGTGTGTGCTGGAATTTGAACTCTGATCCTCATGACTGAAAAGCAAGCACTCTTAAACGCTAAGCCATCTCTCCAGCCCCTGCTTCTTCTCATTTGCTAGTAGAAGCCATGCTGCAACGCACAGGCCTGTGTGCTTGTGCTACCCCGCCCCCTTGCTTTGCTGTTTTTCCTGGATGAGGTCTACGCAGTCCAGGCTGGCTTTGAATTCCCTAAGTAGCTGAGGACAGCCTTGAGTTCTTGATCTCCTTGCCTCTACCACTCAAGCGCTAGGACCATAGGTCCCACCATGCCTGGCTTCATTTTCTATTTTTCTTAGTTTGGATTCTTAGTTCCTGGCAGTGGGATTTCCAGGTCAAAAGGTGCCTTCACTTTGGCTAATACTGCCAAAACTCCCTTCCCACGGGTGATGAGGGAAGCACCTGCCACCTTGGCCTCGCCCACAGATTGCACCATCAAACGTCTGGGGTTTTGTCAATCAGATAGTGGAACATTGTTATCAGAGGGTATTTTTAATTTTCATTTTCATATTGAGTGAGGCCAGGCTTTTTTTTTTTTTTGCCAGAGGCACCAAGGCCACACACCTCTTTTCCTGTGCAGTGGCCTCATCCTTTGCTGACTTTGTCACAGCACTCAAGTCTGCAACTGAGTGTTGGATGTTCTTTATATCTTGGTGAGTGTGTGTGTATATGTGTGGGCGCGCACCCCCCCCCCCCCCCCCCCCCCCGGGCCTTGCACGCGCCCTCCATACACTCTACCACTAGCTGCACCATCACCCTCATCCTGCAGTTCTTTCAGCCTGGATTTATTTTAACTTTTACAAGAAAGCCTTGGATCCATCTGTCCTGGCTTTCTTCTGTCTCTCTGACAAGTGCCATGACCAAAAGCAACATCAGGAAGGAGAGGGTTTATTTCAGCTCACAGGTTACAATCCATCATTGAGGGAGGTAAGGCAGGAACCTGAAACCAGGCTTACTCTATTCCACACAGTAGTACCAACAACCAAGGAACTCACAGTCAAGTACAGCAGAAACTGTGCAGGAATGCTGCTTGGGAGTTAGTTCCCTGTCAGACTCATGCTTGGCTAGCTTACTTATACAGCCCTGGACCACCTGCCTAGGGAATGGTACTGCCCACAGTGGGCTCTGGACCTTCCTACATCACTTAACAATCAAGACAGTCTTTCACAGACATGCCCACAGGCCAACCTGATCTGGATAATCTCCTGTCAGGTGACTACAGGCGGTCAGGTTGGAGGTTCAAGTTAATTTCCAACTATCTGAAAGCTGTTCTTGTGTGTGGTGTGAGGTGGGCTTATGCTTTGTCTATTTGGCTATCTGGTTGTGCCAAAGCTTTATCGCTGTTGTTTTGAGGCAGGGTCTCATGTAGCCCAGGCTGACCTTGAACTCCTGATCCTCCTGCCTTCACCTCCTGAGTGCCCGGATTGTAGGCTTGTGCCACCACCTTGGTGCTTACTAAAAGCTCAGTTTTCTGATATATTTGGGGTTTGGAAATGCAGATGTCGGTAACATCTGTGTGCACTCAATGTCCCTTAGGCAGGTCTTCTGTTTGTTGTCCCCTTCCGCCCCACCCAAAGGCCAGTGTAGCCTGGGCAGAGGCAGCTCCAAGGAGCCAACAGCACAGACCTTCTGACTTCATGCCCCCTCCATGTGGCATCAGTCAGCTCAGGTCAGAGGACAAAGGACAACTCTGTGACCCTGGGGTGGTGCAAATGTTTCTCCCTTGATCTTCCCAGGAAGCCCTGGAGCCGGTGTTCACCAGTCAAACCTGTGGTCCTGCCCCTGCCTGGGCCATCATCCTTCGCGCTCCACACACGCTCAGTTCGCATCTCCGCAGTGCAACCGTCCTGAACCGGCAGTGATGCGCTCCCGGAAAAACATCCTTGCGCTCTCTGCAGCCAGCAAGGGCATCTGGACACCTGAGGGCGCTCAGAGTGTTCGCAGGGCGCCCGAGATAGTCTGTGTTTCCGACGCTCCTCTTTTCCCCTTTCCTCCCACTCTTCTCAAGGGTGGTTCAGAGGACACAAAGGTGCCCGGACTCTACCCTGCCCCGCATCATTCCTGGGAGTAGAAGCAGCCAGCCCCGGGCCGGCTGGGTTGGAGGATCCCGGTGGAGCCAGGCTGGGCAGGCGGGCGCAGGGACACTGCGAAGCACGTGCACCTGGCAGGTGCGCGCACAGAGCAGCAGGGCGAGTAGTCCGCGCTGGGCCGGGCAGGGTTAGCCGGGCTGGCCGCGGGTGGGCGCTGCGGGGCCCGACGGGTGAGGCGCCCACGGTG
>NW_008343206.1:774115-786200 GCF_000622305.1 Nannospalax galili | reverse complement strand
GCCCTGCCGGCCCCCCGGGGCTCTGCCTCGCCATGGCCGCGGCCTCCTCCCCGCCCGAGGCCGAGAGGAAGCGCTGGGGCTGGGGCCGCCTGCTGGGCGCCCGGCGGGGCAGCGCGGGTCCGGCCAAGAAGTGCCCGTTCTCGCTGGAGCTGGCCGAGGGCGGCCCGTCGGGGGCCACGCTCTACGCGCCCATCGTGCCGCCCGGAACCCCCGGGCCTGCGACCCCGGGGTCGCCCCCCGCACCCCCTGCTCCCGACCCGGGCCCGCGGCCGCCAGTGAGCCTCGACCCGCGCGTCTCCATCTACAGCGCGCGCCGCCCGCTCTTGGCCCGCACCCACATCCAGGGCCGCGTCTACAACTTCCTCGAGCGCCCCACGGGCTGGAAGTGCTTCGTGTACCACTTCACCGTGTGAGTAACCTGCACGGACTCCGTGGGGCTGGTGCGGGAGCGCGGTCGCCACCGCTTCCACCTGCGCCCGCCGCCACTTCGCCCTAGCTGCGACCCTGGGGTGGCGGGGAGGCGAGGAACACAGAAACCAGCCTGGGAGCCAGTCCCCCGAGGTTCAGGGACTCAGCTTGATTGAAGGTGGCCCTGATGGGGCATGTGGAGGGTGACACTTGGAAAAGGGGTTAAGCCAGCCCCAGAGCTGCCCCCCTCCTTTGGGTGCGAGGCCGCCCAGGTGTTAGTCCTTGTGGGAGAGGAAGCTGGAACTTTGGGGTGGGTCAAGAGTGACTGGTCCCTGTGCTGAGATCCTCCCAGGCCTTGGCAGGTGTCTGTATTGGGGACTCATAGGAGCAGGTTAACTCAACATGCCCACAGGGGAGTGCCCACAGCCTCACTGGCCAAGCTCATGAAAGCCAGCTGGATGCAGAGCCAGGCGGACACATTTTCAGGCGCTGGTAGATAGCACCTGCCCAGGACAGGGGCGGGAGCAGGGCTGCACCTGGCCTTTATGGCTACCAGGTGGCTCTCATCCCACAGGTGTGGGCATGCCTAAGAGGGGCAGGGCACTCCATTTCTCAAGGGCAGGGGCACAGGAAGTCACCTCGGGGAAGGGTCTGGCTGCCCTCCTTGCTGCCTCCCCCTGGCCACCTTGACGCTTGTATGTCCTGACTGTTCTGCTTCTTGGTGCCCTGCCAGACTCTGGCCCCGGATTCTACTCCAGTGCCCGCCCCTGTAGCTGATTGCTTTGGAAGCTCCACTGGGTGACCTCCCCGTGGGTCCCCATTGGTGAAGTGTTTGTCTTAGGACTTGAATGCCCAGGGGTCTGTTTATTCCTATGAATAGCTGTGACTGGGTCCCCCAGGCCCAGCAGGAGCCAGGCTCAGGAAGATGAGCTGAGAGTTTCCCTTCTTACAGAGGGAGACAGGACATCCTGTGGCAGCTAGGGCAAGTCTCAGGGGGCACCCCATTCCCATAGACATGCTTGGTATATCCTTAAAGCCACTCAACCCCCAGCCCTGCCTCCTAAAGTGCCAGGGCCCCAGAGATTTCATTGCTGGTCTGTGGAGGAGCTGCATGGCAGCCTCGGTGGGCTTTTCTTAGGGATTAGGGAGGAGTTGTGTGGAGAGACCCCAAGGAGTCTTACTCAAGTCCAATTCCGCTGTATGGATGTCCATCAAAATATGAGACCTGTGGGTGCCATGCTGAAGGTGGCTAGCTGCTTCCCAGCACTTACCTGCTGGACTGTAAGCTCCCTAAGATGATGAGAATGCGGGGTGCTGGAGAAGCCTCTACCTTGTTACCTCTGTGCTCATCACACCTGTCTGCCAAGGCAAGCAGCCTTCGGACGCCTGCACAGTGTCCTCCTGGTGATGCAAGCCATAGGATGACCACCCTGGCTCCTGTTGTGGCTGTGGTGGCCTGGCCTGGGTGGAGGAAGAGGACTTGCTCCGCCTCAGAGGAAATCTGTGCTTACACTGCGCTCTCTTCCTGAATTGGATTGTTCAGGCTTCGGGAAGTTTGCTTAGTGGGTCTGGTTTACTCAGCCTCCACAGGGCCCAGGAGCCACAGGACCTTGGTGGTTTCTGGGGTTGGTGGCCTAAGGGTTAGGGCTAGGGCTAGAGTTGCACCTCTGGCAAGGAAGGGAAGTGGGAAAGGGATGCTTCTGCAAAGGGCTACATGTCAGTTGACCAGCTTTCCTCTGTTCTAGCCCTTTGTGAGTTGTGGCTGGTGGTGGAGCTTAGTCATCCCCCCACCCCCCACCATGCTGGTGGACACTGTTGGCACATGGCATGTATCTTGCCCAGGCCTTGGGCAAGCACTGTTCTTGGTAAGATGGATGTGGAACATGTCCGGTGATGGTTTTCTGGCTCAGAGGGTAGGCCTGCCCTTGGAGGGGTGGAGCTTGCATGTGCTCTGGGGGCTAAGCATCCTACAGGCCCGGACATCCTGGCCCCTCCTTGGGGAACCCCTGCCCTGGCCCAAGGAGAGCAGCTCTTCCTGTGTCGGTGCTGGCCTTGGCTGACTGGGTCAGGACATGGCCCCTGGGCACTGCCCTTGCCTGTTTGGCCTGCTTGGGTTCCTGCCTTCTCACCCTCATCCTTTCTTGTGACTCTCTGTGTCCCCACAGAGATCAGCTCCCTTCCTACTTGAGGTCATGGGGGTCTAGCCACCTTGCTGCTGGGCCTTGGCCAGCGGCAAGGGCAGATGTCCAGCCAGTATCGACTCTGATTGCCAAGTTGCCTAGAGATCCTGACTGTGTTCAGCAGAGGAGCTTGAGAGACAGGCTTAGTGCTCTTGAACCCAAACCTCAGCACCCTTGTCCCCTTCTCCCCACAGCCCGGGCTGGCTGGGTTCTCAAGAACTTTTCTGAAGCACCTGCCAGATCATGCATGGAAGTTGCGGCTGGGCCTGGTGGTCGTCCATTGGACTGGCCTTTCCAGTGCAGGGGCCATGTCATATCGGCTGTGGCTCCCATTGGAGAGTGGCCACTGGGCAGTTGTCAGCAGACCCAGGAAGGGAGCGGCGATGGAGGCAGAGAGCTGAGGTGGCTGCAGGGCTGTCTGGATGCCCAGGTCTCTCCTGGCTCCTTCAAGCCCCTCTACCTGTTCTTCAACTCCGGGAATAAATTTAAGGCATCTCTTTGTGGCTTCTCCCTTTGCCCTCTCCTCTGGGGCCTGGATGCTGTTGTCAACCTCTGGCTGTCCACACACCCCTCCTCAACCCTGCCATGCTTCTATGCTACTGTAGCCTGCCGTGTGGAGCTCCTCGTCTTGACCTGCCATGAGCTGGGGGACTACAGGCATCCTTTGGCCAGGATACTCAGCAGGGTAGCGAGAGGAGGCAAACCTGCAGAGAACTCGGATCCCCTGGAGGAAAGGCGTCCCTACCCGGGGGTCAGGAGGGCCTGGTGTATCTGTGCTACTGCAGGGCTGTGCCAAGCGGTGGTTGTAGTGGGAGCCACTGAGACAGAGCTGAGGCACTGTCCGCACCCACTGCTTCTCACTGCGCCTGGTGCTTGGAGTCCTCCGGTGGCAAAGTGGGGTCCAGAGCTCAGCATTCCTGGGCAAGGTGTCCACCTTACAGTGGTTCCAGTGGTTCACAGCACCCAGTATAGGATGTTCCCAGCAAGTCTGCCTATCAGTGAGAGGAGCCTTGGCTGCCTCCTTCAGCAGCTCCCAGGCACTGGGGCACAGGTCTAGAATCCCTAAAGAACTAATTCCTGTTGGCCTGATCAGGGGCCCCTAACCCCACACTCTCTTCAGCGCTCTCGTCTGGGAAGTGGACCCTGATAAGCCGTGTGGTCCCTCCCAGCCCTGATACCAGGCTAGCTGTTGGATCCTGCATACCTGGATGTGATTCACTTCCCTCCCCACTGTGAGGCTGACAGTTGAGGAGACTCTCAGCTTGGAGCTTCTGAGGTATAGGTTAACCTCCAAGGAGCATGCTCCAGGCAAAGGAGGAGACCAGGGTGGGAGTGTGAGGTCAGTCTTGAAGAGAGCACCAGAGAAGCTTCTAGAAGCTCTTATGTGCTGGTGTCTAGCCTCTACCTTTGGGACAATGAAGGGCCATGTGGACAGCAATCCTGGGATTGGTTATAGAGAGGGAGGTCCTGTTGGACCCCATTGGCAGGCACATGGCATAATAGGCAGGGCAGAGGGGAGGCTGGGGCTCTGCTGGGCCTGTTGAGGAAGTACCACCCAGGCACCCAGGGCTGGTCAGTATGAGATGTCACCCCAGCTGAGCTCTGCTCATCCCAGGACCCCTGGGATCCCCCATGCCTCTTCTTGGTGGACAGCTCTTTCTATAGCCCTGCCAAGCATGCAGAATGCCAGATTGCCAAGGGCTGCAGAGAGGAGCCTGAGGTCGCTCTGCTATCGGTCAGTGAGAAGGTGGAGGGACGACTCTGAAGACACGTTCTCCTGGCCAGCCCCATTCCCAAGGTTCCGTGTGGGTGCTGGCCAGGCAGGGGGCTAACCAGCTCTACCCAGGGGCTTTGGGGAAAGGTGGAGGTGACTAGCCAATGCCTTTGTCAAGGGCCTATCAAGCATGGCTACTTTCTGAGAACCCTGGGGCTCAGAGAGGGTGTGCCTAAGGTCACACAGTTGGGTGTGCCCCAGGGACCAGGAGCTCCTTCCCCACATACCAGGTGATGATCAGAGTCATGTGAGGAATGCCCTTGCCACCCTACTGTTCTTCCAGAAGGAGGATAAAGAGGTCCTGGGCAGGAAGATGGGATGGAGCCCAGCCTGACAAACCCCACCTCAGCACACACTGTTCAATCTTCAGAAGCCTTTGTGGCTCCGTTCAGAGGCCACCGCCTCCAGGAAACCTTCCCGGGCAGAGAGATGCCCAGTGCCCTCTCCGTCTTTATGCCCTCGCTCTCCCCTCCTGCACACAGAGGCCCGCTGGCCCCCAGTGGTGTTTGCAACTTTGGCTCCTGCCTTAGTGTTTTTGAGTATCTGAGGGGCTGGAGCAGGCAGGTGCACCTGGAGCCGTCTGGTTCCGCTCAGGGATTTCCTTACCTTCTCTCTGCTCACACACGCCCCACCCCTGCAGCCTGTGGAGGTCAGGCCTGCTGCCCAGCAACTCTGAGCCCCACAGACAGGCCAGGCCTGATGACATCTGCCTGTGGGTATTTTTATCCAGTGACATTCCTGCACTTGGGAAAGTGGTGGGCAGAGACAGAGGCGGCTGTGAGGACCCTCCTGTGACCCTGGGACAGTCCTGTGGGCCCCGCCTATCACTGTTCTAAGAGACCAGGGCTTCTGTCTTACTAAGGTAAGACCAATTCAGGTACTTGCCCACTTCCTGCCACCTGGTTTAGGGTGTGGGGATTGAGCAGAACACACCTGCAGTATGGTTCTAGAAGAATGCAGGTAAAGGCAGCATGTCCCAGAGAGGGCTGGACCTGTCTGTAGAGCACCCTCCCCATAGAGAAAGACCCATTTGTCTGCATTTCTGCCTGCCTGCGTGACCACCTCCTTCAGCAAGAACCACTGTGTGTGTGTGTGTGCATACAGGTGCATGTGCGAGGTGTGTATGTGGAGGCCAGATTCCTCAGAATCCATCCACCTCATTTGTTGAGACAGGGCCTCTGAATGACCTGGGGCACACTGAATAGTCTGGACTGTGAGCCAGTGAGCCCCGGGGATCCACCAGGCCCCACTGTCCCAGCACCGATTACAAGCATGTATCACTATGCCCAGCACTTCTATAGGGCTCTGGGGATTGAACCCAGGCCCTTGTGCTTTCTTTAAATATGTATCATTATACTTCACACATAGTAATCATACACACTGATGGTAGAGTGTGACATTCTAGTACATATGTGCAATGTGATGATCAGTGCCTGGCCTGTCAGTCATCTCAGAGTTCCATTGCCTGTGTTGGGAGCATTCCTCCTTCCCTACTGGCTGTTTGAAACATTCGGCTGTTACCAACCCTACAGAACGTTAGAAGAAACCCTTGCTGTTTGCCCTCTGTCCCCGTTAACCATCCTCCCTCCAGCGTCTTCCCTGCCCAGGTGTGGTCCTACAGTCTCTGAGATCCACTTTTTAGGTTTCATAGAAGAATGAGAACGTATACTACTTTGTCATTTTGGGGGGTGGGAATGGGTCTCATGTGTTCTGGGCTGGCCTTGAACTTGTTAGTAGCGGTCAATGACCTTGAACCTCTGATCCTCCTGCCTCTACCTCCCAAGTGCTGGGATTACAGGTGTGTGCCGCCATGCCCAGTTTATGTGGTGCTGAGCTCTGTGTGTGCCAGTTAAGCACTCTACCCACTGAGCCACATCGCTAGCTCTAGCACTTGTCTTTCTATATCTGGTTTCACAGAGCAAGGTGTCCTCCGGCTCCGCAAGCGTCTCTGCAGATAATGAGCTTTTTTCTTTCTGTGGCTGGGTGCCGTATTTTCCTCACTTGTCTGTAATGGGCAGTGCAGTGGAGCCCATGTTTTGACTCTTGTGAGCAGGTGCCTGCAGACATCTCCTGGCATGCTGGTTTGAGTTCCAGGTTTAGGGGAATGGCCGTACTTTCCCTGCTACGTCCATTCCAACCCACAGTGTGTGAGAGTCACTCTCCCTACGGCTTCACCGGCATCCCCTAGTTTCTGTCTTGTTGAACGGTAAGGAGTGGGGTATCTCACTGCGGCTTAGAGTTGCATTTCTCTGATGATGTGTGATGTTGAGCACCGTGTGCATATGTGCACGTGTGTGTGTGGGGGGGGAAGCCAGAGGTTGATGTCAGATGTCTTCGCTGCGGCTTAGAGTTGCATTTCTCTGATGATGTGTGATGTTGAGCACCGTGTACATATGTGCACGTGTGTGTGTGTGGCGGGGGAGGCCAGAGGTTGATGTCAGATGTCTTCCATCACTCTCCATCTTGTTTTTAGACACAGAGTGTTCCACTGAACCTGGAGCTTGCCCATTGGGCTAGACTGGCCAGTGGGATCCCCCATGGATCCTCCGGTCTCTCCCTCCCCAGCAGGGGTGGGGTGGGGACACGCGTCTCCACACCCAGCTTTTTACCTGGGTGCTGGGATCCAAACTCAGGTCCTCATGCTTAGGTGCCAGGCTTCACCAAGTGAGCCGTCCCAGCCCTATGCTGAGCATTTTTGCACAGGCTTCTTGGCCCTTTCTATGGTTGACATTGAGAATCATCTTTTCTAGTCATTCACCCGTTTTGAAACAAAAGCATTCAACTTTTTGCTATTGAGTTCTTTGTTTGTTCTGGGGCTCAGTCCCCTGTCAGAAGACTAGTTTTCATGTTCCTCCCATGCCTCAGGGTGCCTCTCCATGCTGAGGGTTAGCTCCTTTGCTGTGCAGGAGCACGAAGCAGCTGGTCACACTGCATCCGCAGTCAGGAACGCTGGCACTTGGCTCACGTTCAGGGTGGGTCTTCCCACCTCAGTTTACCCAACCTAGAAACTCACAGACATGCCCACAGATTTGTCCCCCAGGTGATGCTGGATCCTGTCAAGTTGACAATTGATATCAACTATCACAACTAGGCCTTTTTGATTTTGTTTCTAAAAGTCTATTCAGCAAGTCTCTGCTTTTGTTTGGAGAATTTAAGCCATTTCACCAAGGGTTACTGAAGGGGCGCACTTTTGCCGCAGCCACATTTTTCAGTGGCTCTGTGCATCATTCCTTCCTTCTCCAGCTGCTCACCTTAGGGTCTGCTGGTCTGTGTTGATAGCTTTCACTCCCCTTTGCACACCTACTTATGAGTTTTGTATTTTCACGTTTTCATTATGGTAACTATCATCTTTTTGCTTCTTACATAGGACTCCGACAGTCAGCCTTGACTCCTTTGATTTTGGGTCTAAGGTGAGGTGGATACCATGGTAAGGGGGGTGTGGTGGAGCTAGGGTGTTCACCTCATGGTGGTCAGGAAGCAGAGAACTAGGAAGAGGTCATGGACAGCATGTATCTATTCGGGGCACACCTCCAGTGACCTAATTGTAGGTCCCAGGCCCTAGTTCCACCACTTCCAGTGCCTTCAAAGGATTCCACGGGGAGGGGCAATCCACTGATTAGGTCAGAGCCCTTGGGAGCCAGTCACTTCCTAAATACCCTCAGCTGACAACCAAGCCATTATGGGGCTATTTCAGATTCAAGCTATAACAGACTTCACAAAGCTTTTCTTATAGGTCTAACCTGTTAGCAATAAATTCTTTCAGTTCTTGCTTGCTTTGCAAAGACGGACTTTCTCGTTTTCCAAAGGACATCTTTGCTGAATATAGTATTCTTGGCAGATTTTGATCTTTTCTTTTCAGAACTTTGCATCATTCCTTTCTTTCCTGGCCTGTACAGTTTCTGCTGAGAAGTCTGCTGTTAGTCTAAAGACGATTCCTTTGTATGTGACTTTTGTGAGCCTTTTCATGGGGTAAGGGACTAGGCAATGTCTACACCTCCACCTTCCAAGGTCCCAGGACAAACCAAACTTTGATCCCACCAGCGTTCCCTCTGGGAAACCAATGAGTTAACAGTTTACTTACAGAGTATGGTGCGGGGTTACTGGCGGGAGTGTGGGTGACCTCAAAGCAGCGACAGTGGAAGGTCTGCATCCAGCATGGATGATAGCTTCCCCATAGCTGCACAGATGAAAGCTCCCAATGCCTGGTGCTCCCCAGGGACTGTAGTCCCTCCTTGAGACCCCCGAAGCTACATGAAATTAGCGCAGAATTACATACAGCTGGCTTGGAGGAGTGGCGGGATACTCAGGTAAGGGTCCCATGACCCTCCCCGCCCCTCCATCTATAAGGGACCATCAGCAGTCAACAAGTCCAGTTGGTTTGCTCCTTTGCAAGGGTGGCCAGCTGAACCCATTAAGATGGCATCTGTTTGGCTGTGTCTGACTGGGAAGACGGTACTGTACAACAGGGACCTGATGGCTCTCTTGCTGTGTTTAGGATTCTCTGCCTTGTGTTTTTGGTAGTTTGGTGATAACCAGTTCAGGGTCTGTTTTGGCTGCATCTGTTAAGAGTTCTTTGAGCTTCATGGGCCAAGATGTCTGTCTTTTCTGAAAACTGTCAAGTTTTCATTAATGATTTTGTCAAATATCTAATTGGGTTTCTATGCCTCTTTGAGTCTCTTCATCTGAAAATTCATAATGTGATTTTGCTCCCGTCTGGTGTCCTGTGGGCCTTGACGGTCTTCTTGTTATTTTTACGTATCTTTTGTTTGACTTTTCTTTCTGTCAGGACGTATATTTGGACTCAGAAATTCTTCTGCCAGATGCATTTTGCTTCAAGGCTCTTCATGATATTTTTTAAATCTCATGTATTGTATTCTTTAGTCCCAGACTTTGATGATTTTTTTTCAATCTGTCTCTTTGCTAAATTTCTCATTCACATCGTGAGTTATTTTCCTAATTACTTTAAATTGCCTGGCTGTAGTCTGCTGTACATTAAGTTTCCTTAAACATCCCTGGTTTGAATTCCTTGTGAGGTAGTCATCTTATTCCTGTCCTTTGGGCTGTGTTGCTAGAGAGTTACTATGGTCTGCTGTACTCCTTCATTCCTGCCCAAAGCCTTTAGGATGTGGTGTCTCCAGTAGTGATGCTCTATTCTTGGCACTGGGCGGGTCATGCTCCCACAGCATCCTCCTCCTCCTGGCCTCTATCTGCAGCCCCCGGGAAGCCACTCCCTTCCCATCGCAGGGTACTTGCCCAGCACCAGTCCACCTTACTTACAGGGTACAGATTCACTGGGGAGCAAGCCTCTGGTTTCCCTTCCATGTCTTTTGAAGCTGGGTACCCTTCTCTGTACCCTCTCTATCTAACATGTGCTCTTAGGCAAACTGAGAGACCAGTCAGAACAGCCCTCCAGAGCCTCTTCCCATGTAATGTGCTCTGTGTAGGAGTCTGGAGAGAGCAGGAAAGCCACAGCTATATCCACCAGCTAGACAGAGACCCGAGCCACCCACAACTTTCTTCAGGCCTTGGGACTCCCCGTCTCCCCATGCATCACAGGGACTTCCACCTTTCCTGAGACTGCGGGTGCCTCCTGCACGCTGAGCCCAGCCTCCCTGAGCGGCGCAGGCCCCTCTGTCCTTGTGTTTCCCTCCAGAGGTACCCAGTCAACCTGACAGAGAGGAGCAGCTGGGGGTCCCGAGCTGGTTTGCATCTGAGTAGCCCCAAGGAGCCTCACACTCAGAGCATTTGATCTTGGCAGGATGTAGGCCTGACATGTTCCCCACAATTTCTAGCTGTCTGCTTGTGAAGCCACATCTGCCCTTAGTTAGGATGGCTCAAAATAAGGTAGAACACAAGGCTTTGGTGGTTACAGCAGCCTGCTATGGGCACATGGTCAGGCAGACACCAATGGAGCGGAGCATTAGCAATCTACATTTAAATTCCATCGTCTAGGAAGATTTAGTAAGTGCATGCTCAGCTTCTCAACCAGACAGACTTGGCAAGGGATGCCCTGTTGTCAGATGGACAAAGCAGAAAACAGCCCGATGGGGTCCACTGGCCACAGGGTGCTGGCCAATTCCAAGTGGAACTGGAATCAGTGAACTCATTGGTGTGTGTGTGTGTACACACATGGGTGCAGTGTGTACACATGGGTGTTCTGTGTGTGCATGTGTACACATGGGTGTACTCTGTGTGTGTGTGCACATGGATGTACCATGTGTGTAAGATGCTGTGCAGTCTTGACAGGGAACTTGTGGGTACATCCTGTGAGTCTCTGTAACGCATGGGCACTGTGTGTGACGTCACATCACTGAGCGGACCCAAGGTGGGTCTTCAGTGAGAATAGCACCGTAGAGCTGGGTGTGGTAGCTCACACCTCTAATCCCAGCACTGGAGAGGCTGAGGCAGGAAGATTGCCCCAAGTCTGAGGCCAGCCCTGGCTACATATCAAGACACCATCTCAAAATCTAGATGGGTGGGACAGCGGGGCCTTGGGAAGAAAGTGTTCTACGAGAACCTCCCTGGCCCATGCTGCTGTCTCTCCTAGAGGGGTGACTGAGTCAGCTGCAGACCCCAGGCCTGATGGATGCTTATGAGGACACACTGGAGCCAGAAGAGCGTGCTTGGTGCCAACTGGGGTGCTCATGCAAGTCGTGATGGGGGACCTGCAGGGCAGGGGCCCGAGGGCTTTGATGAAGACATAGCTAAGAGGATGATGTGTCCGCCACTGTAGCCTGTGATTAAAGACATTGCAAAACCCGCCATTTCAGGTTCCTTGTGGCTCAGGGACAGGCCTTTTCCTCCACTGAGCATTACCTGCTGGGTCCTGCCCACCATCCGTGACTCTGCCCAGTGGGGAGCAGCTGAGCCCATTTGAATTCTTTTGTGAATGATCCGCTCATTCCCTGGGAACAGGCTTTCAGGAGACTGTGGAGCAGATACACTGAGGTTTATTCCCAGTGCCCGGTGCTCTGTTCTGTTCTGTGCCAGCCCTATGACTTCACCAGTGGGACATGAGGGCCAGGCCTCCTGGGGGACTGCAATGACCCCAGCTGACACAGTCCATGGTGTCTGTGTGTGTCAAGTTAGTATGGGGGTGCAGAGCTTAGAAGCAAAGGCTGCTTGGAATTGGTCCTGTTCATAGGACATCCCTGACCTCCCAGTGGGGGAGTTAAGGCCGGATACTGAAAGGAAGCATCACGCTCATCTATCCTGAGGCTCATGATACCTGTGGGGGAGCAAGAAGCAGTAGTGGGTATGCTGGGGCAGGAATCGGGGTAGGGAAGTCTGAGGGGTGGGTGGTGGAGGGGTGGGAGGTGGGCCTTGAAGGAGCCAGAACTCAGAAGGGACTGGCCAGGAACGTGGGGGAGGGCTGCCTGCCCCAGCTGCAGCCACTTAGATGTCTAAAATGGCTCTTGTTCCTGAACCCCGGGCCTGTGTCTACCTCACAGGTCTTGGAAGGTAGAAAAGGTGGGGTGGTATGGCATGCCCCCTGTCCACTGGCCTTGTATACCGCGGGCCAGTGGTCCTGTCTGCAGATGGCCAAGTCTGATAGCTCCATTCCATGCCGATTGGGAGTCCAGAGGCCATCATCTGGACAGTAGGCAGGGACCCTCTCCCCTCCTGATGCTCCCCTTCCCCTTCTCACCCCCTCCTCTCCCTTCCCCTCCCCTTCTCTCCCCCTCCTCTCCCTCCCCGTCTCCTCTTCTCTCCCCCTCCTCCC
>NW_008343206.1:767103-773947 GCF_000622305.1 Nannospalax galili | reverse complement strand
TTCCTCTCCCCGCCCCCGTTCCCTTCCCCTCCCCTTGCTTACCCCTCCCTCCCCTGTCCCCACTGCCCCCTTCTCCTCTTCATCTCGCTTCCTCCTACCTGGAGTTTCTGACTTGGGAGTGAGCCAGGCCCCTCCCTGTTTCCAAGTAATGAGGCTTGCACAGGTCTTTGCACAGGCTTTTGTTTCTAAGGGTCACTCCATGTCCTTAGCTCCTGCCCTGGGAAGTGCCTGGTAGGGGGCGGTGCATAAGTGCCTACATGGCTGTTCCCCTCTTTGGCTGAGGCCAGCTTGACCCTCCTGTTTCCAGACAGTTCTCCCTGTATGAGAGGATATGGGAAGGCCTGAGCTCTTGCTCTGGGGCAGGAATTGGGGCAGGGAAGTGAGGGGTGGGTGATTCTGTCAGCCCCAAGTCAGCTAGAGACCTGGGGCTGACAGAGTCAGAGCACAGGGCCCACTCCCCAGAGCCTGCTCTCCTTTCCATGACTCTACTGGGTGGCTGAGGTTTACAGCTGGGTCCCAGGACTATGCTGACCAGGTGGGCCATTGTCTGTGGGAGAGATGAAGGCCAAGGGTGTGTGCAAAACCACACAGCAGATTTGGTAGTCTTCCAGACAGACCAGACTCAACACTTGGTGACCAGTGACCAACAATGGTGTGTCCTCAGAGCCCAGGAGCCCTGACTGGATTTCACAGAAGCCCTCTGATCCCAGAAGGGCTGTGATTCACTGAGCACCCAGACAGGCCCCTCCCTGGGTGGCTTACTATCTAAGGCCTATATCCAGCACACAGTGGAGGTTTCTAGAGAAACCCCATTTCCAAGATCCCCCAACTTGAGTGGGAAGCAGGACTCCAGTTCCAGGTAGGGTCCCCAGAGTGGACACACAAGCTGGACAGGTGGGCACAGGTGTCGTGGGCCTCCCCGCTTGCCTGTGTTTCTCTGAGAGGACAGACAGTGCCCTCCTCCCTGGGCTTTTCAGGGGCTCTGGGAGCTGCAGGCCCTGGGCTTCTCCCAGGCAGTGTTCAGGACGAGGTGAATCTCATGCAGCCAGTGCCCACCACAGCTCTGCTGGATCTTGGCATGTCTACCCCTAGGCCAGAGGAAGTGAGGAAATGGCAGCTTGAGGTAGGTATGGCGCCATCCTGCAGCTGGACACTAGGCACATGTGACCTGGGAGGGCACTTTGCTTCTCAGGCTGTTTCTGCACGTGTGCACAAAGCCTGGGCCTCTGTCTCAGGGATGCTCACAGGTCATGTGATTGCATGTGTTCAGGCGGCACACAGAGCCCCATATAGGACTCTATGTGGCCATTAAAAGGCCCCTTGAGGCTGCTATCTGGCTGTCAGATGCCTGTGTGTGTCTCCCTTCAGATGGGAATAATTTCTAAGTGGACACATGAACTAGTTACCTCCTCACGGGTGTCTAGAATTTTCTATCTTTCTCTGTAAATAGCATCTACAGCTCTGCAGGGAAGTGGTTCTCTGGAGCATAGAGAGGGTCACATGAATCTGTCTGGAGTGGGGCTGGGACACTCTCACTTTTTACCTTTAACCCCACTGGCTTCCATGGCACCCAGCAGGAGAGGCCCAGGGGGGAGGCCATGTTTCCATGTGTGCACATGCATGTTGGGTGGACAGGGAGGTAGATAGTCAAATGATGAGTGGCTTCTTTAGCGTGTGTGGCCCCTGCCCCCAAGTCAAGCTTCTAGGCCTCAGGAATTTGGAGGGTTAGGCTGGCATGGGGTGTGGGAAGGACCTTCTGCCCTGTGCCAGTTCAGAGCCCTTGAAGTAGGTGCTGGGGAGGGTGGACGGTTATGGGAATGAGGGAGAAGGGTGGGTGGATGAAAGGACAGATGAATTGTTGAATATGGGGGAGAAGAAGGTGAGTAGGTGGATGATTGGAGGGTGGATGAACAGGGTGGGTGGGTGGATAGAGGGATAGTTGATGGGATAGATAGATAGGTTGGTGGACAGATGAATGGGTGAATGACTGAGTTTGTAGGTGGCTGGGTGGTGGATGGATGGATGGTTGAATGGGGTGATGAATGGATGGACAGGTGGGCAGATGGTTGAATGGATGGAATGATGAATGCATGGCTGGTAGCTGAGTAGGTGGGTGGCTGGGAGGATGGATGGATAGGATGATGAATGACTGGATGGGTGGATGGATGGCTAGGATGATGAATGACTGGATGGGTGGATGGAAGGCTAGGATGATGAATGACTGGATGGGTGGATGGATGGCTAGGATGATGAATGACTGGATGGGTGGATGGATGGCTAGGATGATGAATGACTGGATGGGTGGATGGATGGCTAGGATGATGAATGACTGGATGGGTGGATGGATGGCTAGGATGATGAATGACTGGATGGGTGGATGGATGGCTAGGATGATGAATGACTGGATGGGTGGATGGATGGCTAGGATGATGAATGACTGGATGGGTGGATGGAAGGCTAGGATGATGAATTACTGGATAGGTGGATGGATGGATGGTTGAATGGATGGCTGTGTTCATAGGTAGCTGAGTGGCTGGGTTTGTGTGTGGATGAATGGCTGGCTGGCTGGATAGACAGTTGGGTTGGTAGATGGGTAGATAAGTGAAGTGGTAGGTGGATGGATAGGATGCTAGGTAGATGGATGAATGGAGAGGTGGATGGATAGGATGGTGGGTGGATGAATGACAAGTTGGTAGGTGGGTGGATGGAGAGATAGGGCAGTGAGGGGATGGATGGATAGGGTAGTGAGGGGATGGATGGATGGATAGGGCAGTGAGGGGATGGATGGATGGGGCGGGGATGGATGGATGGGTCAGTGAGGGGATGGATGGATGGGTAGGGCAGTGAGGGGATGGATGGATGGAGGGGGCAGTGAGGGGATGGATGGATGGGTAGGGCAGTGAGGGGATGGATGGATGGAGGGGGCAGTGAGGGAATGGATGGATGGGTATGGTGGATGGATGGATGGTTGAATGGGGTGATGAATGGATGGACAGGTGGGCGGATGGTTGAATGGATGGAATGATGAATGCATGGCTGGTAGCTGAGTAGGTGATGGTGGATGGATGGATGGTTGAATGGGGTGATGAATGGATGGACAGGTGGGCAGATGGTTGAATGGATGGAATGATGAATGCATGGCTGGTAGCTGAGTAGGTGGGTGGCTGGGAGGATGGATGGATAGGATGATGAATGACTGGATGGGTGGATGGATGGCTAGGATGATGAATGACTGGATGGGTGGATGGAAGGCTAGGATGATGAATTACTGGATAGGTGGATGGATGGATGGTTGAATGGATGGCTGTGTTCATAGGTAGCTGAGTGGCTGGGTTTGTGTGTGGATGAATGGCTGGCTGGCTGGATAGACAGTTGGGTTGGTAGATGGGTAGATAAGTGAAGTGGTAGGTGGATGGATAGGATGCTAGGTAGATGGATGAATGGAGAGGTGGATGGATAGGATGGTGGGTGGATGAATGACAAGTTGGTAGGTGGGTGGATGGAGAGATAGGGCAGTGAGGGGATGGATGGATAGGGTAGTGAGGGGATGGATGGATGGATAGGGCAGTGAGGGGATGGATGGATGGGGCAGTGAGGGGATGGATGGATAGGACAGTGAGGGGATGGATGGATGGATGGGGCAGTGAGGGGATGGATGGATGGATGGGGCAGTGGGTAGATGGACTTTTGGAGTAGTAAGCACGTGGATGGAGAAGGAGGGCGGTTAGGGTAGTAAGTAGAAAGATGGACTGGTGAGTTGGTAGGTGGGAGGAGACATGGATTGATACAAGCTTGTTGTAGCATCCACCGAGTGTGCTGGTCAACCACCTGACGTCCTAGGTGGTGGATGTGGCGTGGCCTCTGTGGTTGAGTAAGTTGCTGTTCTGTCATCTATCCTGAGCCCTTGCTTCCTGTTCGTCCTGGGCTCACGCAGCTCAAGTCTGAGACCCAAAGGGTGGCAAAGTCCTCTCAACCCTGGGAGAGACCTGGCTTTCTTGTCTTTCAGGGACTCAGGAGAGACTCAGTGCTTCATCCTAGGCTGAAGGGGGTCTCTGAATATGCCTCCAAGATGGATCATGGGGAGCCTAGCTGGGACCCTGCTGGTGCTTAGGCTCTGGGCCAGTGGGTGGACGGTTCTGGATCAGTTGGTGTTGGTTAACTGGCTGTGGTGTCCCCATGAAGTGGACAGGCTGGACACAAGTGTGGGTGCGGGTATCAAGGGTAGGGGTGTGTGTGTGATGGGGCTATGGCCT
This sequence comes from Nannospalax galili, assembly GCF_000622305.1. Classification (NCBI taxonomy): domain Eukaryota; kingdom Metazoa; phylum Chordata; class Mammalia; order Rodentia; family Spalacidae; genus Nannospalax; species Nannospalax galili. The sequence goes on along the minus strand of NW_008343206.1, from coordinate 769,694 downwards.
CTCATGTCCCTCTCCACCTGACCTGACTCTTATATGTGCCTGGGAAGAGTCCTAGGTTGGTAGAGCAGGACCTTCTTGGTAACCCATAAGCATCTTTAGGTCCTCACTCTGATCTGGGGGCAACTATCACATCCCACCACATCTCCATAATCCCCTGCCATGACTGAACAGTGGACTTCCTTGTCCCCAGTGGGCAGGTGGTCTCAGGAATGAATCCTGGGTGTGGGGGGAGGCCATTGGGTGTGGGAGGCCAGCCTGTCAGCAAGAGGCCAGCAAAGGTCAAGGACCAGGGAAGTGCCACAAGAATAGCAAACTCAGAGGGAGAGGAAAGGGAGGAACTGACCACTGTTTCCCCAGAACTCAAAGGCCCTCCCTGTTGGAAAGTGGGGGGCCTGCAGAGCCGGAGCAGGAACTGCATCTTTGAAGTTGGACCAGGCCTAGCATTCGGGGTCCTTTCCAGTAAACTGAGCAGCCATGAAGGGTCCTAGTGGGTGAGGGTTACAGTCTAGTTTGAGCCGCTAGAGCTGCAGGGTGTGGCCACAGGGCACAGGAAGGCTGAGGAGGGGGGAGGTGCAGGGACCACTGGAGACCTTCAGAAGAAGTCTCAGCTGTTGGAACAGGATGGGGTTCCAGGGTCCCAGGTTTGCATTTGCCAGAAGAGTGGGGCTGTTGTTCTGCCCCAGACTCACGCCTGTTCTGCCCATGACCTCAGGTGACCTGTTGACCTCTCTCTGTCCCTGGGGCACCTGATCTCTACCTGGCTCACCAGATGCTGACACAGAAGACAAGAACACAAAGGGCCTTTGAGGTCCCTACCAGCCTGTGAAGTGGAGGCAGTGTTCCGCTAAGTGTAAACATTTCCCACCCTCCCCGCCCCCCCATCTCCAGACCAGGGACTGTTCAAGGTCCCTGGTATAGTTTTATTGAGGTGCGGCACCATCCAGGCAAGTGCTGGAATGTTCTGGCTGTCCTTGGCAGGAGGGCTGGAGGGAGGCTGGGGGCTCTGCAGCTTCCCAGTTTTGGTTCCCAGGACGGCCCGCCTCTGTTGCTCTTATCAAGGTCTCTCTGGCAGGCTGCCTGCTGCCTCAAAGTCATACCGCCCTGGGCGGGCGTCCTTGGACAGGCCAGCCTCTTCTAGGGTGGGGGACGAGTGGCTGTCGTGTGTGGGGTATGTTCTGTGTGCCAGGCACCTGTTGAGCAGGGCACACATGGTTCACAGAGATTCAGAGGTACCAGGCCCACATTGATGCCTAAGTATATATACTCAGTGCGTTCCCTAGGGGGGGTCAGCTGGAGATTGGGCAAGAACCAGCCACTGCAGGGGTCCCTGTGGGGTCACATTTTTATCCCTGTGTGGGGCCATTTTCCTATACTGCCTGGTATATGAACGATCAAAGAGGGGAGGTATCTTCCTAGGTGTAAGAGGTGGTGGGGGTGGGGGTGGGGGAAACTCCTGACCTACTGGATTTGCTGCATTTTTAACCAGAAGCCCAGGGCACTGTGGATATGGGATGTCACCTGTGGACAGATGGGACTTGGGGTGAGTGTGGAAAACACTTTGAGACTATTAGAATGGGACTGGGTTTGACTGGCATGCAAAAGTGGCCCTCGTGGTGGTGGGTTGCAGGGTGCTTGTCTGGGGCCGGGTTATGAGGTTGTCTAACCAGGGAGAACCAGAGAGGGAGCCATGGAGTTGCTGTTAGGCGTCTCATGAAAATCTTCTAACAGAAATGCTATGTTTTGAATAATAAAGACTCATCCTAATATAGATGAGTTGCAAGATGGCTGTAAGGGTGTTGTCCCAAGGGTCTTTCCTGGTAGGGAACTCTAAGATGAGCTGAATGTATTTTTGGACTAGAGGAGGCAGGCTGGGGCAGAGACCTATGCCTGGTGATGGGTCTTGGCCCCTTGGCACTATTTCTTATTGAGCTCTGGACCTGAGTCCTAGGTCCTGTCCTAAGGGAGTTCTGAGGGTAGGAGTGTGTGGTGTGAGTAGGCAGAGCCATGCTTGGTAGACCCCAACTTCTCTCTGAGAGGGAGGGAGGGAGGAAAGGACGGAGGGAGGGGATCCTGCACCTAGAGCTGTGGCCCTCTCCTGAGCGGCTAGCCCAGGGTCCAGATCCCCTGTCCAGGCCTGAGGCCCTCCCTGTAGCCAGCCATTTCCCTTTGCCCAGCATATAGCAAGCCACCTGAAGGTTTGAGTCAGAGGGGACCTTGGTACCCACTGGGACTGCGACACCCTTACCTGTGGCCTGCCTTGTTTGTGTAATGCTCCTTTGGTAGCTTTGCGGAACCCCACCCTCTCTCTACTTACTGGCACTTTTCAAAAAATTATTTATTTAATAACCATATAATTAGAAGAAGTATTTCATTACAACAGCATTGACATATTCAATAGCAATTTCCAGAGCCAAGATGCATCCCTTCCAAAGGGACTCCCAGATAGACTCCCAGATAGATTCCCAGCATAGAACTGGGAAAATGAACAGCAGACCCCAATCTTATCTAAATGAATATTGACAACTGATTGCTGCTAGATGAGGAAAAGTTGATCGTCCTAAAACAAGGATCTCTAGATAGGCTAACCAGAC
>NW_008343206.1:746431-766965 GCF_000622305.1 Nannospalax galili | reverse complement strand
TATTTATTTATACACCCACTTCCCAGGTAGCACCCTCCCATAGCCTCCCTCCCCCCACTAGAGCCCTTATACTCTGATATCCCTGCTACTGTCCGCTAGATGAGGAACAACTGACCCTCCTAAAACAAAGACCTCTAGATAGGCTGACTAGATTCACCAGAAGGGCAAGTAGTAGGGAATGGCTGGGGGTGCCGACAACACAGCGGACAGTAGCAGGGATATCAGATTACTGGCACTTTTGAGGGACATTGCACAAGTGCCTGCCGTGGGTGTGGCTGCTGCCAGGGTGTGGAGGCCTGTCCTGCTGGAGGCTGAGCAGTCTCCTTTTGCAGCTCAGAGAAGGAATGGGAAGCACATGGCTGGCCTGGGGGCTCTACATCCTGTGAGGATGACCTTGGCACAGGTGTGCCCAAGCCAGACCTGTGAAGCTGGCCTGGCCTGCCTGAGGCAGGGGATTTGAGGGATGGATAGAGTGTTTGTCTCTGCTGGCCTCCCTCCAGGGGGAGGCTTTGGACAGGGTCTTCTTGGGCTCCACACAGCCTCAGGTGAATGCAGGGCAGTATGGAACCTGTTCTGCATCCCAGTGCTGCATGGCACTGCCATGGATGGTCACCTGAGCACAGCGCTGGCAGCCTTCCTGAGAGTCTTCTGGGAGAGCCCGGCTCTACCAGGTGGCTCTGGATCCTGAGGGTTCCTGAGAGTACCTGCTGGTTGTAACCTGACCGGTCCTTCCCCTGGAGCTTGTGGCTGCTGGGTCGGGTCACTTCTCTGGGAGCTCAGACCCTCTTGAGCGGAGTGTGCTATGCGTGGGGGCTGGGCATGAGGAAGCCTGGCCTGCCCACTCGTGCCGGCCTAGGGGACTCAGAAACGTGCAGAGTTCTCCCAGAGCCTCTGCTGGGGACATGTCACCCACAGCATTGCAGCAGTGAGTGACCTTGGCTTCTCCTCGCCACACAGGCAGGCTCTGGCCCAGCTACCTCATTTTATGGCTGTGGAAATTGAGACCCAGAGCAGAGATAGGCCCTCCAAGGAGGAGGTGACTCCTTGGCTAAGTCCTCCTTAGGTGGGTATGTGTTCAGGAGTAGATGTGTGTAGCATTCAGGGCTCCCTCCCAGGCCAGATGTGTCCCCTCTTCAGGGAGGGGCCTGGGGGCTTAGGAACAGGTTGCTGTGGTCTTGTTCTCAGGGCAAGGGAGAGGGGCTGGTCAGAGTCATTTCTGTGGCAGCTGCAGGCTTCCTGCTGTCCCCAGCTGGTCATGGAGTAGGAACCAAGTGGTACCTTTAACTTAGGCCTGGTATGAGGAGATCTGGGTTGAGTCACCCTCCCCCAGGGGATGCAACCCCCTCTGGGCCAGACCCCTTCTTTGAGCTGGCTGCCATTAGGCCCCTGCCCATGTTGGGCTCTGAGGATGCTGGCCAGTGTCATCCCAGGGCAGATGGCAGAGGGGCTGGGCTCTGTGCTTTGTGGTGACTTAGCCTCTCTGGGCCTCAGCTGTTATGAAGACTGGCTTCAGGGTGGTCTACCTCATAGAATGGGCTTCCCTACTGAGGCACTGGGACATTTTGGTCCGTTCATTCTCTGTCATGGGGACTGTCCTCCACGTGGAAAGGAGAGGCAGCCTTGACTCAGTAAAAGCCAGTAGCAACCCTCCCCACCATGACATTGAAGAAGGGACCCAGATGTGGACCCGGATGTTCTGGGTAGAGTGGCCTGTAGAAACGTGTCCACAAGCATTCATGGGAGATTTAGAAGATGAGTATATGCTGTGTGTAGGGGGTGGAAAGATGGCTCAGAGATCAAGAGTGTGTACTGCTGCAGAGGACCCGAGTTCAGTTCCCAGCACCCACACTGGGCCGCTCACAGCAACCTGTAAGTTCAGCTCCAGGGGATCTGACCATGGGCATCTATACTCATGTATACAGAAACACACACATGCACATAATTAAAAATAAATAAACCTTTTTTTAAAAGATTTTTTTAAAGGTGAATATAAGAGCCAGTGCAATGGCCCAGTGGCTAAAAGTGCTAGCCACGCAAGCCTGATGACCTGAGTTTGATCCCTGGATCCCATGTAAAGGTAGAAACACAAAGTTGTTCTCTGGCTTATAGATGCGTGCCGTGGCATGAACATGTGCGCATGCACAGTAATGACAAATAAAAATCTAAAAAACGATTGTAGAGCAGCCCTTGGAAACTTAGTCTGGTGGACACTGGGCACTGTGTGGCACAGGCCGTCCCTGTGGACAGCGAAGCTGGGTTTAGTAGGGTACCTCTGTGGATGGAAGGTGATGGTCTGATTACGGGATGGGACCTGATCAAATTTAGTTATGCCAGCCAGCCTGGTCCTTCATCCATGTGGCTCTAAGGTATCTGTGGGGCTCCATGTGGATTTGTGTGTGTCTGGCTTCATATGGTCCTGGATAGCTCCAAGAGGCTTCACATAGAGCTGCATGACTTCCTGTGGTTCATCTGGCCTCAGATGGCTCTACACAGCACCATGTAGCTTTGAGTGGCTTCATGTGGTTCCATGGGGCTGTGTGGCTTCCCGTTGCTCTGGGTGGTTCCGAGTGGGTCTACGTCACTCTACTCTGACCAATGGCTCCCCATGGTCTGTGTCCTGTGGTAGGATTGGCACAAATCTTCAGCTCTTTTTGAAAAGAGGTAGGGGAGGAGACAGGGCCGTCCAGTGCTACAGAGGTGGGGGAGGAGACGGGCCATCCAGTGCTACAGAGGTGGGGGAGGAGACGGGGCCGTCCAGTGCTACAGAGGTGGGGGAGGAGATGGGGCCGTCCAGTGCTACAGAGGTGGGGGAGGAGACGGGGCCATCCAGTGCTACAGAGGTGGGGGAGGAGACGGGGCCGTCCAGTGCTACAGAGGTGGGGGAGGAGACGGGGTCATCCATTGCTGTCTCCCTGTGGTGACAGATGAGCACAGGCTATGTGGCCCTAATGTCCAGCTTAAAATTTGGAAATATCCCAGTTGGATCTCCGGCACTGGTTCAGATGGTGTTTGATCACGTGGGGGCAGTGGAGGCACGCGTGGGCCCATGACTGAGCCTGCGCCTAGGGTAGGACTTGGTTTGGCATGAGCCCCACCTGTCTTCTAATTTTGGGTGTGGTCTTGATCTGGCCCTGCCTGCCTGGTCTTGGTCTTCCTGGCCTCTGTGCCCAGCCTGTGGTATGGAGCTAGTGTTGAGTGCGGAGTGGGTATTGGATGTAGAGTGGTGTTGGATGTACACATGGCATTGAGTGGAGACTGCTGTAGGGTGCTGTGCTGGTTGGTTTTTGTCGACTTGACACAAACTAGAGCCACCTGGGAAGAAGGAACCTCAATTGAGGAATTTTCTCTATTTTGTTTGTCCATGGCCATGTCTGTGGGGCCTTTTCTTAATTCCTAATTGATATTGGCGGGCCCAGCCCACTCTGGGCAGTGCCATTCCCTAGGCGGATGGACCTGGACTGTAGAAGAAGGGCAGCTGAGCTGGCCAGGGAAGCAAGCCAGTGACCAGTGTTCCTCCATAGCTGCTGCTTCAGTTCCTGCCTCCAGGTTCCTGCCTGGCTTCCCTGGATGATGTAACCAAGTAAGCCCCATAAACCTTCCTCCTCAAGCTGCTTTTGATCATGTTCTATCGCAGCAACAGAGAAGCAAACTGAATAGGTGTTAGAGCTGATGTTGGGTGCAGACCAGGCATCAGGTGCTGCTAGGGAAAGTCTTGTCTCTCAGTGCTCCTACTGCTTCTAGGCCTGGCCTGGGTGCAGTGAGGGTTTCACAGTAGTGCCCAGGTCATTGTGTGACCACATCACTGTGTGTCCTTGTCTAGTACACCGAGGACCCCTTGTCGTGTATGCACCTGCCCCCACACAGATGAAGACACAGGTAGATTTGTGGGGGAGACGTGGCACTGGCCCCTTGCATTTGGGGCTGCTCAGTGTCCCTGCCTAGGGGTCACCATCTTCCCCCGGTGCAGCCAGGGAGAGGAGGCTAATGGGCTGACAGTGCCTCCCCTCCACAATGGCTTGTTCCTTCTACCCTTATAGGGGTAGGTCACATATTTTCAAACATTCTGGTTTCTTTTCTATTAAAAATATTTTCTTTTCAAGCTGATCATGGTAGCACACATGTTTAACCCCAGCACTTGGGAGGCAGAAGGCAGACAGAGCTCTGTGAGTTGGAGGCCAGTCTGTTCTACATAGCGAGTTCCAGTCCAGCTGGGGCTACAGGGAGACCTTGTCTCAAAAACTTTATTTATATGTTTGCAGGTGTCTGTGGAGGGCAGAAGAGGGTGTTGGGTCCCCTGAAGCTAGAGTTGCAGGTGGTCGTTAGCTGCCATGTGGGTGCTGGGAACTGAACACTGGTCCTCTGCAGGAGCATCAAGTGCTCCTGATCGGTGAGCATCAAGTGCTCCTGATCGGTGAGCATCAAGTGCTCCTGATCGTGGAGCATCAAGTGCTCCTGATCGGTGAGCATCAAGTGCTCCTGATCGGTGAGCACCAAGTGCTCCTGATCGTGGAGCATCCAGTGCTCCTGATCGGTGAGCATCAAGTGCTCCTGATCGGTGAGCACCAAGTGCTCCTGATCGTGGAGCATCCAGTGCTCCTGATCGGTGAGCATCCAGTGCTCCTGATCGGTGAGCATCAAGTGCTCCTGATCGGTGAGCCGTCTCTCCAGCCCCGGGCCAGCTGTTCTTTTTTTCTTTTCCTCATCTCTGAAGTGGGGATCATGACAGCGGCTCCTTCAGAGGCTGTCTGTGACATGCCTGGACCCAGAGACAGAGCAAGGGCCTAGTGAGTGATGACTTCTACCAGGCCGCTGACCTCTCGAATCCCAGGGAACTTCAGACAACAGCAAGACAGCGCCGGCCCCGCTCAGAGTCACTGTGTCTCTTTGTTCTCTCTTGTGTTTTTTTCAGACACGGTTGTACACTGTAACCTGGGCTGACCACAAACTCATGGCAATCCTGCCTCAGCCTCCCAAGTGTGGGTGTAGGGATCACTGAATGTGTGTGGAGGTCAGAGGGCAGCTTGCTGCAGTTGGCTCTCTCCTTCCACCCTGTAGGCGCCAGGGACCAGAATCAGGCCATCAGGCCTGGGGCAAGCACCTTTAGCCCCTGAGCTGTCTCACTCGCCTGTGTGTACAGGATTTTAAACATCCATTTCCAAGCCTTTCTGGCATACAACAGTCAATGGAATCACTGATGAGCCCTGAGCAGGTGCTCAGGCAGGGGCAAGCCTCAAGATCTTGGTTTCCAGTCCCTTCAGCTTCGCCTCCTGCCTGGCCCCCCTCAGGCTCCTGATCTGGGCCTGGAAGCCCAGATGAACCCCCTTCTCACCCACTTCCACCCTCTCTCACTGGGTGCTTGGGCTCTGTGGGGTTCCTCCTCCATCCTAACTATGTGGGTGTGACTCCATTCCTGCAGCCCCTGGATTGCATGTCAGTTCGTGCTCAGCCCTGGTTTACACTGTGGTGAGAAAGGGCCATGTGGGCCATAAGGTAGCATGCTCTAGGCCTGCACCCTGGGTGTCCCTGAGCCTTCAGCACTGACTCACCCGGGGTTGAGGCCCCTGCTGTCTTGCCTGTCTCCTTTGCTCATCTCCCTGGACGCCAACACCTCTGAATTACTTTCCCTGTTGTGACAAAAGCAACTTAAGGGTTTATTTTGGTTTACGCTCCGTGGGCACAGTCCATCACGGTGGGAAGGCATGGTAGCAGATGTGAGGTGTGAGGCGGCTGGTCATGTCGCATCCACAGCCAGGATGCAGAGAGGGATGCATGCTGGTGCTGGGTTCACTTTCTCCATTCAGGCCAGCACCCAGCAGCCCCCCCCACCCCATGCAGGGTGGGTCTTTTCAGTTAACCTACTCTAGAAACTCCCTCCCAGGCATCTCCTAGTTGACTCTAGATCCAGGCTCACCCCCCACCCCATCTAACACTGAATAAACATTTTGCTTCCTCCCAGCAGCCTCTGGGGCTTGCTTGGGACCCCACCCCAAGGGAGGCCAGTCTCCCTGTCCATTCCTGCTTCCTACCAGCTCTTTCTCACTGACCCTGCACCCTTTGCCTCTGCCCCAGACAAGAACCAAGAACAAAATGGAAACCACACCCTCCATTCACCCCAGCCCCACCCAGGCTGCCTCCTCACACCCGGGGTGAGAATGCCCTTCCTAAGTTTTTCTTTATCATTGGTTTTTAAAACTTTCAGTATGTGTTGCTTTTGTAAATCACAGCAAAAATCACGAATTATGTTACCTGAATGGAAAAAATCACAAATCATGTTATCTGAATGGAACAATGGCTAAAGGCCTTCAAGTACAGGAGGCCACAGCCTCAGTGGTCAGAGATGACAGTGCAAAATTGCTGAAGACGTCTGTGACTTTCATGGATTGTAATGCAAGAAAATAACTTAAAACATAACAGGAAACAGAGGATTTAATCACCTCATTCAGTCTTTAGTGGACCAAGAAGCAAATTTGAATAGGTAAGCCAGCTGTGGTGGGTCATACCTGCAATCCCAGCACTCAGGAAGCTGAGGTAGGAGGATTGCCACGAGTAAGGTAATCTTGTGCTACGTAGTTGCACTCTAGTGCCCCCATTTTAATTTTTTAGCATTTATTTTTCATTTACGTGTGTAGAGCCTACTACATGCTTAAAAATACCGACTATTATTCGCGTAATAGATCTAAGAATTAAAGGGACAAAATAGAGAGATGGCTCAGTGGTTAAGGGCACGTGGGACCAGAGGTTGGGGCCCAGCATCCACGTAAGGTGGTTTATAACCTGTAACTAACAAGCTGTAACTCTAGCTATAAGGGATCTGACAGCCTCTTCTAGAATCTGTAGACACACACATACACAGAAAAACAAAAAAGAATTAAGGGGCTGGAGAGATGGCTCGGTGGTTAAGAGTACTTGCTATTCTTGCAGAGGACCTAAGTTTGGTTCCCAGCACCCACATGGTGGCTGACAACTGTCTGTTGCTAATAACCTAATTTCGGGGGTCCAGTGCCCTCTTCTGGCCCCTTTGGGCACTGCATGCATGTGGTGAACATATATACACGCAGGCAAATACTCAGACACACAGAATAAAAATAAATCTTAAAGAATTAGAGATGTGTGAACATCTGTACTCAAGTAAATTCATAGCTACATGGACTTTCAAGGAAAGACAAAATAAAGGTCTAAGCAATAACAGAGAAGAGCCAGTAGAAAAGCAGAAGTCACCATGTTTGTGGCACTGGATCTTGGTTCTTTATAAACCAGGGTGGGGCTGGATATATCCTTGCTATAGTTCCAGTATGACATGTTCTGGGTGCACGTATGTGAATGTGGTCCCCAGCAGGTGTCACTGGGGCTTCTGATCAGATGAGATTGGTAACTAAGGCATTCCTCAGAATTCCAATCCAGGAAGATTCTTAAGCATCTAAAAATTAGACATTAAGCTACAGATTTGGAAAAAGTTTGACGTTTTCAGTCTGTGGAATCATAGTGTAATAAATTAGGTGTTTAGGAGCTCTTTACTCTTGAAATGGACTGATGTAAGTGAGGGGCTGGAGGAAAGGTCAGGCAGCCCCTGCAGGCTCCTCTTCTGACCCCCGGAATGGATGAGGAGGTTTGTGTTCTGGCTTTAGTTGGACTCTTGTGGTGATGCCACTGCAATGCTTCGTCCTCAATCATCTCCTTGCTGAATGGACAGTTGTAGTTTTCTGTAAGCTTTAATCAAAAAATCACAGAGCTGCTAGGCAGAAAGCATTAGGGAATTTTAAGGAAGAAAATTAAAATTAAATAATTGTAAGAAAAATTAGCAAGGCCAGATGGGGGTTCCTTTCCAACATTTTTTCTGTGCCCCTGTAAATGGTTACGTTCTTTTTGTCCGCGCGCGCGTGTGTGTGTGTGTGTGTGTGTGTGTGTGTGTGTGTGTGTGTGTACACTCATGTACACATAGGGCATGTCTGTGGTCATCCTAGTTAGCTTTATCAACTTGACACATCCCAGCATCACCTGGGAAGGGAGTCTCAATTGAGGGATTTCCTAGATTAAGTTGACCTATGGGTATGTCTGATTTTTTAACTAATGTAGGAGGACCCAGCCCACTGTGGGCAACACCATTCCCTGGGCAGGTGGTCCTGGGCTTTGTAAGAAATTGTGCTAAGTGGCTGGAGAGACGTCTCAGTGGTTAAGAGCACTGGCTGCTCATGTAGAAGATCCAGGTTTGAATCCCAGCACCCACATGGTAGCTAACAACCATCTGTAGCTCCAGTTCCAGGGAATCCAAGAACCTCTTCTGTCTTCTGTGGGCACTGCATGGCATGGATGCATTTACATACATGTAGGCATAACACTCATACACGTAAAAGAATAATTTAAAAAAAAATCGAGCCAAGCATAAGCCTAAGCAAGTCCGCAAACAGTGTTCTGAGATGGCTTCAGCTTTAAATTACCAACTGAGGTCCTGCCCCGACTTCCCCTAACGATGGATTGTGATCTTGGAGTGTCATCCAAATAAAGCCGTTCCTCTCCCCTAAACTGCTTTTGTTCAGGGTGTGTTATCACAGTAACAGAGATGAAACTGGAGCGCTGTTGAACCACGGGTCTGCAGTGAGACAGTTCCCCACAAACTGGCTGTACACCGTCAATGCCCTGCTGGTGCCTTAGTTTCTTCCTCTGTGAAATGGGAACTGTGAGAGTCCGTGGCCTGTGTGGGTGATTGAGGGCAAAGCGAGTGAGCCATGAGGCATCAGCGCAGTGCAAGCACCAGGAAGCCCTCGGTGACAGCTGGCACACTGCCGGCCGCCCAGTGTCTGCATGTTCAAGTAGATATTTGTGAGACTCTCAATGATGCTGGCTTTTTGAGGTTTTATAGACATTTCCACGTTGACGTAACTTGTTTGACATTCTCCTGTGAGCACCTGGGCTCCTTCCTCACTCCCTATTATAAATAGCATTCTGATGCAAATCCGCCAACTTTCAGCTCTGCTGGAACTCTAGATTGCTTCCTTAGGCCTCTTCTGCAGGAGATGGGCAGGATCAAAGGCTTCCCTTGGTGGTAAGTCTCTGGGGAAGCCACATTGCCCCGGAGGAAGTGCCCTGACCTAACTTCCCTTACCCTGTCAGATATCACTGACTTCCATCTCTAAGCCTGCGGATCTTCTTGAAGCTTCACTACTGTGGTAAAATAGTCTCTTGGAGTTTATGGGGACAGCTCGGTCAGTAAGCATAGCCCTCGCAAGTGTGAGGACCTGAGTCTGGTTTTCAGTACCCCTGTAAAAAGCTGGGTATGGTGGCACATCCTTGCAACCCCAGCTTGGGAGGCAGAGACGGGAGCATCCTGGGGCTCACTGGCCAGCCAGCCAGCCCAGCCTAATTGGTGAGCTTCCGGCCCATGAGAGACTGTCTTAAAGGATGTGTACGGTGTTCCTGAGGCTGACACCTGAGGTTGTCCGGAAGCCTCCATAGACACATGCACACACATGTCCATGGAACATGGGCAGGGTCAGCCACGAGAATCTGAGTTGGTAGAAGGAGTTGGCCACACCTTTCTGAAGAAATGTATTTGGGAGGGACACAGCACACACAAAGGCCCTGGAGGGCATGGGCTTGGCACCTATGGGAGCAGCCAGGAGACAGGGCAGGAACTGATGAGTTGGGGGAGGTATGGAGGGAGGAGGGGGGAAACGGCAGTGGCCCAGGGCTGTGACTCAAAACACCAGGAAACCGAGGGTTTGAGTAACAGACTGGAAGAGCTGCCTTGCTCAGCAAAGTGTTCTTCTTGATTTTTATTTTGAAATATTTTAGGCTTGCAGAAAAGTTCCATGTGCACCTCCTCACCCATCACTTGGACCTTGGCTGCCCTGTGGAGGCTGCTCTCCATTTACCCCTTGGTAACCATCTTGGGACAGATAATTAAGACGTGCAAACATCCCTTTGCCAGACTGCGCTGGGTCCTTGGTGGGTCTTATCTTCCAGGTTCTTTCTGGGGGTGTTTGCTGAGGTGAGGGGCATTGTTTCCTAGTTTTCCTCCTGAGCTTGGGAATTGGGGTTCTCCTGAAGAACCTTCTAATTACTTTCCCTGAACTCACTCCTAAGATGGATGTTTGTTTTACGGTGTGCACCTCAACGCTGCATTATTTTTGATGTGTGTGTGTGTGTGTGTGTGTGTGTGTGTGTGTGTGTGTGAGAGAGAGAGAGAGAGAGAGAGAGAGAGTTGTAATTGCATATGGTGTATGCACACGTGGAGGCCAAGGGACGACGTAGATGTCCAGCTGTCACTTTTACTCCCTTGAGACCGAGTCTCTCGCTGACCCTAAAAGCTAGTGGCCAACAAGCCCCAGCAATTCTCCTGTCTTTACCTCCACAACACTAGGGTTACAGATATGTGTGGTCATGCTTAACTTTAAAAAAAATATTTTATTTATTTTTATTTTATGTGTATGTGTGTATTGCTTGCATGTAGGTAAGTGCATCCATGTCACGCAATGGCAAAGGAGGACAGAAGAGGCTATTGGATCCCCTGGAACTGGAGTTACAGACAGTTGTTAGCTGTCATGTGGGTGCTGGAGTTTGAACCTGGGTCTTCTTGTAAGAACAACTAGTGTTCTTAACTGCTGAGTCATCTCTCCAGCCCTGCTTGACTTTTTTTAAACTAAATTTTTATTATTATTATGTAACTAGTGTTCTTAACTGCTGAGTCATCTCTCCAGCCCTGCTTGACTTTTTTAAACTAAATTTTTATTATTATTATGTATATGGGTGTATTGCCTGCATGTGTGTAAGTGCACCCATGTTATGCAATGCCCATGGAGGTCAGAAGAGGGTGTCGGATCCCCTGGAACTGGACTTACATGTGGTTGTTAGCTGCCATGTGGGTGGCTGGGAATTGAACCTGAGCCCTCTGAAAGAGCAGCCAGTGCTCTTAACCTCTGGGCCACCTGTCTAGCCCCCATGCTTGACTCTTTATGTGGGTGTGGGGACCTAAACTCAGAACTCACTCTTGCACAGCAAGGTTTCTTACTCACTGAGCTATCCATCCGGCCTTGTGGGATATTTTGTTTTGAGAGAAGGTGTCAGGTACTCCAGGCTAGCCTTGATGCTCACCCTCCTGCCTCAGTTTCCTGAGTGCTGGGATGATGGTGCGCACTACCACGCCAGGCTGTGTCTTGTTTATTTTTGTTGTTCAAATCCTGTGGTTTTGACATCAGATCTCCGTCAGGGCAGCACCTAGTTTGTACCCTTCGTTATGACTCTAGTTTTGTTTCTTTGGGTTTTTTTGTTTGTTTTTATCTGTTGTTTGTTTTTTTGAGACAGGGTCTCCCTTAGCTCCAGCTGACCTGGAACTCAATATGTAGATCAGGCTGACCTTGAACTTACAGAGTGCTGGGGTTAAAGGCAGGCAACTCTTTTTTTAAGTGGGATCTGCCTCTTGCTCCCAAGGACTCAGACTTAGTTGAGGGTTCCTCTGCCTCAGCGACCCCCCCCCCCCCCCCCAATCAGCTGCTTTCCCTAGGAGAACTGGCTTCCTTGCGATGGAAATAAGTCTTCCGAAGCCAAGCTCTTGAGTGATGGCCTCTGCCCTGGTGCAAACACCGCTGTGCACCTGCTGTCTCCGTCTCTGTGTCCCGCTCCCACATGCAGGAACACAGGTACGTCGTCATACTGGTGGTCCAAGCCCAGCTCTGCCCCTTCTCTGTAGCATCTCCCTTCCACAGAGAACTTTCTTATTGGGCCCCAGGATGCACACACAGTAGTAGTTTCAGGGTCAATACCCTTCTGGGGAGCAGCCAGGAGGGCAGCACACTGGATCCGTGAGCAGCAGCAGTTCTATCAGCTCCAGTGTGTCCTGCATCACTGCTGTCCATGGTGGCTCAGGTTAGGCTTCCCTTCTCTGTCCCCGCTGCCTGTGGTATGGCCCTTTGGGTGCTTGTCACACAGCTGCATTGGTGGGAGGCTAGAGACTCATTTGGGTGCCCCACCCTGACTGGGTTCAGTGCTTGCTATTTAGGGGTGTGTGTAAAGGGATTGAGACCCTGTGGAAAGAAGTCCTCAGAAGAACGGCACTCACCTGCCCTTCCCTCTCCCTGGACCTCCACTAGTCTTCTCAGTCTGTCACACCTGATCATGTGCATGTATGCCTTCCTGCATTCTGTTCCTCAGCACCTGGTAGGTGCTCTGTCAGTTCTTATTGTGAGAAACACATACAACATCTACTGTCTTTACCTGTACTGGTTAGGTTCCTCATTGCTGTGGCCATATACTATGAGAAGCAACTTAACAGAGGGATTTGTTCTGGTTCATGGTTTGAAGGATACAGTGTCTTGGGATGGGGAAGGTATGGGGGCAGGAGGGGCTTGAGGCTGTGTCATTTGGGGAGGGGTGTCTGGGGCTGTGTTGGGGGAGTCTGGGGCTGTGTCGGGCGAGTCTGGGGCTGTGTCGGGCGAGTCTGGGGCTGTGTCGGGCGAGTCTGGGGCTGCTCGCTCACATCTTGGTGGACCAGGAAACAGACCTGTTTAAGCTGGTCAATGATGCTGAGGTGGTTTGTGCTCTATCAACCTGACAGAATCTAGAATCTCCTTGGAGATGGGCCTCAGGGTATGCCTGTGAGAAATTTTCTTCACTGCATTAATCAAAATGGGAAGACCCATCTTCTTTGTTGTTTGAGACAGGGTCTCCCTGTATGCCCCGTTGCCTCCCATGTACTAGGATCAAAGGCACACACCACCACACCCAGCTTTTCTCCCTGTGGAATGTCCTGTTGTTGTAAAGAATTTCTCGCCAAGGTGGAAAGTTTTATCCAGAGTGAATTGCTGAACGATAGGCTCCTCCCCTTTATGTTGCTTTCGTCAGAGTATCTTATCACAGTGACAGGAAATGAAACGCAGACCGATACTGAGCATCTGTCTGTGTGCTTATGGCCATTTCTGTGCCACCTATGGAGAAAGAGCTAGTCCTCTTTTACCTGTGTTTAAAATCAGTTGGTTTTGGGTTTTTGTTTTTGTTTTTTAAAGATTGTTAGGAGGCCTCTGTTCTGGTCTTAGTCCCTTATCAGATAGAGAATGCGAACATTCCCCGTTCTGGAAATTGCTGTTTAAACCCCTTTGGTGTTGCCCTTTGCTTCACACCACTTTCACATTTTCATGAAGTCTGACTTTCTACTTTTTTTTTCTTTAGTGCCCTGAGCCTTTGGCATCCTATCCAAGAGACCATTGCCAAATCCAAAATCGTGAAGCTTTGTCCCAGGCTGTCCCCTGAGGGCTTGGCAGTTTTAGGCCTTGCATTTATGTCTTTGATTCAGCCAACTTCCTCCTTTACGTGTGGAGACCCAGTTTCCCCAGCACCTTTTGTTGAAGAGATGTTGGCTTTCTTTAGTGGATGGCTTGTATCAGTTTATTGAGATCTTCCATATCTCTTTCATGGTCACATTCAATGCTGATCCAACACCTGTCCTCTGTGGGCCATTAGGTTTTTCTATGGTGCCATGGAAGATATCGTTTCAGAGTGTAACCTTGTACTTACCACAGTGTTGCAAAATATAACCTTGCAGGCCTGGCTCTGTAGTCGGGCAGCAGTGTTACAGAGTAGCACCCTGTGGCCATGCACTTTGTATTGCCGCAACAATGTTTCTCAGTGTCCCTCTAAGGTAGAAGATCTGAGTATCACAACAGTGTTGCAATGCATAACTGTACACATGCTGTTTCCAGATGGTTGCAACTGGGCCCTAAAGTGCATCCTTGCAGGTAGATAGAGCTGTAGTGTCGCAACTGTCACAAAACATAACTGTATATATACTTTGTTCATAGTGTTGTAACTCTTTCAAAGTGAACCTTTGCGGGTAGGTAGGTCTGTATTGTCACCATATTGTCGCAATAATGTGGCAAACTGTAACTGTCCATATGATGTGTTCAAATTGTTGCGACAACACTGCAAAGCCCAACCATTTGGTGTATGTTTGCACTGTTGGAGTGACGTCTCTCCTGGGTAGATTCTCAGGCCAGGGTGCACAGTCACAAAGTAAATATCCTTGTGCTGTGTTCAGCCGGCTTCCTTCCAGACGAGCTCTTTGCAGTCCCCACACAATGTGAGCCGTTGGTGCTGGAATTTTAGCAGTGTCAGTTCTCATTGTTTTATTTTTTCCCAGTTCTGTAGCTTTGATTTACTGTGAATTTCTATTACGAATAAGTTGAAACATTTCTTCCATGTCTGAGAGTTGTGTTTGTGTGTTTATAAGTGGCCCTCTGGGGCTGGCGAGATGGCTCAGTGGTTGAAAGCTCAGTACCCACATGGTGACTTACGACTATCCGTAACTCCAGTTCCAGGAGATACAATACCTTCTTCTGGCCTCTGTGGTGCACATACTCGCGCAAGCACACACGTAGAAACACATGTGGACACACAAACAAATCTTTAAAAAATAAATGGCCTTTCATCTATTTTCTGTTTTTTCTACTGGTTTGGGTTACTGATCCCTCAGCCTTTATTTTGTGGAAATCTTGGTGCTCACCATTTTGAATGCTATGTCCCATTGGGGCACAAGTCTGTTGGATGACAGCTGGCGGGAGAGCCCCTCTCCCTGCCTTCTCAGGGCTGCTCCTTGGCTTGTGAGAACTCCTGGTTCCTGGTTTCTCTGACCCCTCACCATTTGCTTCTTCCTGTCACCTTGGCCACAGCCTTTGCCTCCTGTGCCCCAGGGTCTTTGCACAAGCCATTTCTCTGTCTGGAGCTCCAGCCTCCAACTCTTCTGACGAGCTACGACACTGCTGGGTGAGGCCTCCCTGACCAGTCATTCACTGTGACCTCACCTTTCCTGAATCCACTCAGTATGGCCTCCCCCTCCTGACCCAATGATCTCTGTGACCTTGCTCTCCCTGATGTCCCTCAACTGTAACCTCCCCCTCTGTTTTTTCCATCACAATATTTGTGAAGTTTTTTCCCACAAGTTTGCTATCCCTGATCTATGTCTGTCTGTGTTGTCTGTTGCTGCCTCTCTACAGCCTAGCACCCTACCATGTACACACTAAGTGCTTTCTGGGTGGGAGCATGTGGGGCAACAATGGGATGAGCTGAGGCTTGGGTTTCTCACATGGGTCCTTGGGGAGGAGGAGTGGTGGGGACATGTTGGTAGGCAGGGTCAGGAAGATGCCCTTCTCTCTAAAGCCACAGTACCACTGCTAGGCTTTCTGGGAGTGAAAGCTGACAGCAATGGACATCTGTTTCCAAAACCTTCCCAGAGCCCGGCCAGGTCTGGGCATCCTCTTTGAGCAATCTCTGGGTCAGAAGGGTCCTGTGTAGCTGAGCCCTGGTCCCTCGTGGGACCCTACGAAGTGCTGGATGGGCGTCATCTAGCCCGTTGGCCATGGATCCTATCTGGGATGAGGACACTCAGCCTGAAGTAGCTCTACCCACAGTGGCTGTCACTGAGTGACTCTGCCCCACCCCTGCCCTGGGAGACCAGTCACCTCCTCCTGCCAGGGCCCCCTAGCCACTTCTTACCTTGAAGCCTAGGTGGCTCTGGGTGGTCCTGTGGAGGGTCAGCCTGGCTAGCCTTTGGGAGTCTGCAGAAAGTCAGGGAAAAGGTCAGGGAGAAGGTTCTGACATATGGGACACCTGGCCTCACCCTCAGCTCAATACAGGGGGAGAACTGAGGCCCCCTGTGGGTTTTGCTGAGGAAGGCACAGGTTGGAGCAGAGTATGGATGACCGAGGAAGAAACTCAGAGGAAGTGCAGTGTGTCTCTGGCCAGCTGGAGGAGGAGGAAGTGGGACGGTTTCCTGAGGGGCGCTCCAGAGGCCCAGTCAGTCAGTCAGTCAGTCAGCTCTGGATCTTGCCCTAGTGTAATGATGGAAAGCTCCAGGGTATGGTGCCTACCATACACTGATGTTCCAGCATGCCCTGGCCCTACCAGGGCCTCACCACTCAGTGGAACGGCCCTTCCTGGCACACTCACCTGGGTCCCAGGACCTTGAGAGCTCACAGTGCTCCTGCTGCAGAGCAGTGGCCCCAGTACTGTACACGATCGGCCTAGCAGGATACAGACAGCCCAAGGTTGTGCTTGCCTGTCTTCCAGCCCCTGGGTGTTTGTGTCAGAGGGGAGCCTGGGTGTGTGACCTCCCACCTCTGAACGGGGCCTAGGCAGACCCATTGTTGACCCCCCATCCTCCTCCTCAGGGCTCTGCCAGATCCCCTGCCCACTTAGTGGCCATAGTGCCAGCTGCCAGGTACAGCCCTTGAGAGTGGGTTGAGGTCAAGGCAGGGAGGACCCTACTTCCTCAGTCTAGTGGGCTCTGGGAGCAACCCATCAGGAAAAGGCCCTGCTGGTGGGGCTGTGGCTGAGCGGGAGCTGGTCCAAGAAGGGCTGGGATGGGGTATGGGGAGGGGCTCAGGCCAGTGGCTGATGGCCAGGGCAGCTCTGCCATTCCTGGTAACTGGCCTAGGGGTGGAGGGGCAAGGGGGAGGAACTGTAGGTGTGGCCTAGTGGGCTCACAGGGGTATCAGCGGCTTTCCAGAGAGGAGTTCGGGGCTAGACTCAGGGGACAGCAGCAGACAGGAGGTGTTTCCATGATGGGCAGCCAAGGAAGCCATGTATGTCTCCCCATACATTCCTGCTCCCTGCATAGCTCTGTCCCTCCTATCCCTGTCCCTACAGCCCTGTCCCCACAGCCCTGTCCCCACACCCTGTCCCTGCAGCCCTGTCCCCGCAGCCCTGTCCCCACACCCTGTCCCTTCAGCCCTGTCCCCGCAGCCCTATATCCATGTCCCTACATCCCTATCCCTCCACATTTCTGTCCCCCCCATGTCTTTAGCTTCCTATTTTCCCATCTTCCCTCACCTCTCTCTCCCCCAGACCTCATTATCCCTCCTTTATAGAAGGCATAGTCATGACCTTCAGGGGCCAGCAGGCTACAGGTGGCAGGGGACACTCTGGAGGAGCACTCTCAGCTCTGCCCCCTGCACCCTCTTGTATAGGACAACCCCATCCTATGGTGGACCTTAGGCCAAGCCCTGGTCACAGCAAAGACTGCCCCGCCCCATCCTGAGGGCTCTGGCTTGTGGTAAAGGACACAGCCACCTGCCAAGCACCCGACCTTGCCTGGGTCACAGCTGAACAGCCCCATTGACGAGGCGCTGCCTGGGGCTATGTGGTTGGTAGGGCTGCTCCATGGTGGATGTGACCACTGTGGCAGCCTTGTTTTGTCAGCAGAGGGTTTTCCTGGCTGAGTCACAGGAGGGCTCTGGGAGGTGACTGTCACTGAGTCAGGGTCTCAGGAGGATGAGGTCCCTGGCTCAGGAAGGGGCTGTGGCTGCTCTTGGCTGGCTTTTGGTGAGAAAGAGGGTCTCTTGAGGAGCGAGCCACAGAGCTAAGATGCAGATGGGCTCTGGGCCACCATGAGATATGGCCCAGGTGCTCCTGGACACATTAACCACATTGGTGTGATTCCACGGCACCTCTGACCTGTGTGCTGAGATCACTCACACACCATGGCGGGGCTGTCAGTTAGGGTGGAAGGGGAAGTTACAGGCAGGACTCGACGCCCAGGGCCGTAAGGCTCCCCCTGCAGCATGTGCACTGGGCTCCCGCCTGAGGAGGGGAAGTTGGTCCCAGACACAGTTCTGGAGAATTTTTGTGTGGTCTGGCAGCAATCCTCTTCAAGCCTGTTTCCTTCCCAAGGGAACTGACCTGCTGGGTGTCTCCCCACGTTGGTGTGTGTGCTCTTGCCAAGGCAGGGTAGACACGACGTGCATGCTGTTCCAATCCTGCCAGGCCACTTCCACCCACACAGGCCTTGGCCTTTGCGGGAGCCGGGCCTTCGGACCAGTGGGGTCAGGGCCAAGGGCTGTAAGCAGGATGCCTGACTTTGGTAGCTTCCCTTTTGTCATCTGAGAAACGGGCATGTCTGTTTATGTTCCTCATGTTGAGGTTTTCAAGGCCCTAGAATGGCAGTGTGGTGTCTGTGTGAGCAGGGTGTCCATAGTCGGCTCACACAATGAGGGGCTGGTGAAGCCATGCTCTGAGGGAGCTCTATGGGGCTTCTGTGACCCATCTTGAGGTCACGGTGAAGCTTTTTTCTCCCAGAAACCTTGGCATGACTCTTCTAGCCTCTTTTGGTTGGAAGAGGTCTACCTTGGGCTGAGCTGGGGTGCCAAACCCCAGCTGGGGTGAGCATATTTAGGGTAGACCTCCTGTCCCAGCTGACCTCAGGTCTCAGTGTCTCTGGGCAGAGCAATGGCTGGGTCCCGAGCTCCATGAGGTCGTGCCAAGCACACACTGTCCAATGTCCAGGGGTCGCCCAGGGCCAGTGCTGCTGAGCCGTCCCCTTTCTAGGCTTTGAAGGTGACTCTAGGGAGCTGGGAGCTTTGCAGCTCAAATGCACCCCAGGGCCTGATTGGGGCCCTTATATCTGTCCCTCCTCTGAGTGACCCTCTTTCGGCCTCTACTCTGGGGGCCCCCTGTTTGTTTTTACTGGCACCTCCTGCCGTCAGAATAGCCATGCCACTTTAAACCCACACAGGCAAGGTTGCAGGCCCTGTAGGAAACTTCTGGGATGTGGGGATTTCAGGTGGGCACCCACCCACCTGCCCTGCCCTTGAGGAGCTGAGTGGTCCACACCAGCCCCTGTCCCTTCCACCAGCTTCCACTTCTGGGAAGTCCTTACAAGAGTGTGTGGGAGAGGGGGCTGACTCTGCCCAGCTGGATACATCACTTCCTGTTCCAGGCCTGTGATGCCCCTGGGTGAAGGGTACACTGGGGACTACCCCAGGTGCCCTCCCCAGCTGATCAGAGGGAAGTGGTGCCCAGGCCCTCCAGAGACACCACAACCTGTTCCTGGAGGCGGTGGCAGGTCACTCTTGGCTGCTTGGTCAGTTATCACTTGGGTCACTGTCATGAGGAAGACCCAGCCCCCCCCCATCATGGCTACCAGGGGCAGACCCTATGGTCTCAGAGTTCAGGGAGGCTGCAGCCACAGGAATCTTGGTGGTGTTGCTAGATCTGATGATTGCTACTGGCTAGATCTGATGGTCCTCTTGAGGGGGCCCTGTACTGAGCACAGACAGCTGCTGGGCACCCCGATGCAATTCTGCTCCCTGGTAGAGAAACTGAGGCTCAGAGGTGGACAGGGGTTCCTTGCAACTCCTAGAACGTGGCCTAGAACACAAGAAAGATTTGAACTAGATGTAAGGAGGGCGTTTCTCAACTAGGACTGAACACAAGGAATGCACTCAGATGTCTGTCCAGCTGTGGGGCGCTGTGCTAGCCCAGCCAGCTGCCCATCACCTCTGGGTCTGCAGTGCCCACTCTCCTCCAGGCAAACCAGTCTAGCCTCCTAGAGGCAAGGCTGTCCTGGGCAGAGCCATGTTCGAGAGACGTAGCTGTGTCTGAGTGGGGAGCATTTGTCCGGCAGGTGCAGCCCCACCCTCAGGAGTGCAGGTGTGCCCAGCACCCACCTCCTCCTGGAGGACAATATTTGTCCACAGCATGTGCCACTCCAGCCTGTCCCTGCCGCACCTTCTAAATATACTCTCTGAGACTTCTTATCATGGGGCCAGAGGCGGGAGCAGGGCTGGATGTGGCTGACAGCCGGGAGACACAGCCCTCCAGCCCAGGCTGACCCTGGCCTCATAGGGTCCCAAGCAGAAGAGCCGCATGCTTCCATACTCACAGGCCACCCTGCCGTGGCAGCCTACTGCCTTCCACTAGGCCCACTGCCTTCTCGTCTTCTGCAGCCCCTCCTGGAGTGCCAGATGGCTGGGATGACGGATGCCGCATGGATCCTGGCTCCCCTCTGAAGTGTGACTCTCCTGAGGCTTTAAGATGGGTGGGAGGAGGCCTGTGCTGCACCCAGTTCTCACTGACCACTGGGGACTGCGCGACTCTGGGTCGGTCACAAAACCTCCAACCGTCCCCTGCCAATCCTGTGAACAAGGGACGGGCCACCTTCAGGCATGTCCTGAGGTTCTGAGTTAACGGAAGTGTGTCCCTAGAGGGCTCATTGCCACCTTCCCACACCTGAGGCCCCTGGCCCACATCCTGTAGGGGCCATTCTGGCCTCCTAGGAGGACCCAGATCTACTGGCAAGGAGCCCTGTTGTCCAATTGAATTCTGAGTCTTGGTCCTGTGTGGTGCCATAGGGCTGGGGTGCCCCTGCGGACTCTGCCAGGGTTGCGAGCCAGGTGCTCCAGGGCAGATGCCACAGTCTATGCTCCTTGTTTGGGTCACACATTCCCTGTCCTACAGTGGATCTGTGGTCCCGTGGGATCCACAGACACATGCTTGTCCACCAGCCAGGCTTTGGGCTCTCAGAGTTGTTCTGAGATGGGAATCCATGCTCTCTTGGCCACCTGTTTTGGTAAATAAATTGTAAGATTCAGTCATGCCCTAGCTGTGAAAGAGGCTGAGCCTCCCTAAGCCCAGAGGACTGCCAAATTCCACAATCTTCCCTTCAGACCTTTGTCTGTATCAACTGTGCCTGGTTCCCCTCCCCATCCCTCTAGCACTTCCGAGAGAGAGAGAGAGAGAGAGAGAGAGAGAGAGAGAGAGAGAGAGGAGGGGGG
>NW_008343206.1:740656-746270 GCF_000622305.1 Nannospalax galili | reverse complement strand
ATTAAACTTCAACTATTCATCAGCTCTAAGGAGTGGAAAATATGCTTGACAGAAAGGGGAGGGAGAGAGAGAGAGGGAGAGAGAGGGAGAGAGAGAGGGAGAGAGAGAGAAAGGCAGGAGGTGAACCTCAAATGTCCATTCCTAGGGGCAGTCCTTATGTCCTTGTTTTTTTGAGACAGGGTCTTTTCATTGGCTTGAGGCCACTGATTAGGCTGGGCTTACTGGCCAGTGAGCCAAGGTATCCACCTGTCTCTGCCTCCCCAGTGATGGGATTACAGACACATGCTACCACATCCAGACTTTTTAATGTGAGTTCTGGGGTTTGAAACCAGGTCCTCATACTTATGAAGCAAACACTTTACCAACTGAGCCACTGCCCCATACTCCCAAAAGGTTTAAATGATGGCACAGATGGTAGGTTAAGCCCTTGCCAAGGACAGTCTTCACCTATCCACAGGCTGACCCAGGAAAGAGGGACCAACAGTACTCCCTGAGTGGCATAGTGGTGACAGCTGGGTGACACTCCACCCATACTCGGGAGTTCAGATGAAGTGAGCTGAGAACACTGAGTGTTGGGATAAAATGTGAGCCTAGCTGTGGACGTGTGTTGTCCAGGACCCAGGAATTGGGAAATAGGCTGGGTGGGGACACTGCCTTGCCTGGCATGTGGCTTGGGAAGAGCCAGAGCTGCTCGACCCACATACATTGGTGTTTCTGGGAAAGGAGGGTATGTCTAGTGCTGGGAGGTGCTGCCTTGGTACCAGGGAACATTGGGTCCTGAATGGGGGACTCTGAGATAGACACTGTGTGTGCCGCTGATGATTAGTGGTCAGGCCACACAGAGGGTGGCTGTGGAGTCCAGTCAACTCTTATTGGTGGTCTAGTGGCCTCTACCTCTGTAAGCTTTAGAGGGGCAAGAGCAGGGGACCTGGAGAGCTAGATCTGCACCTGGTCACAGGGGTAGCATGGTATATGCGGCCTGCTAGCTGGAGACAGTCACCCGGGATGTCATCTGCCCGTGGCTTGTGCTGATGGCTTGGCCAGTAGCATGTGTAGGCTCAGCCCTGCATCTTGTGCCAGCCTAATTCAGAGGCTGTGAAAGGTTTGGATGAACTGGGGTGGTGGAGCTGGACAAGGAGGAGCAGGTGGACAAAGGGGATCCCCTGGATGAGGGCCTGAGATTTTCTTTCAGTTTAGCAGTTACCTTTCAGTCAGTTGGCACACACATGGTGTCCTAGGCCTAGCACTGGGCTTTGTGAAGGGGAGCTTGCCAACAGCCCCTGCTGGAGAGCGGGGGCTCCCCCACTAGCGGGGCAGTTTTTCAGCAGGCTGAGGGGAGCCAGGCAGGAATGGCTACAAGGAGGGTCTTATGGGAGAGCCTTGAGCTTGGGAAGGCCCGATAGGTTTGTTTTCAAGGACTTCCAGATGCCCAAGAATGCAGGCTGTGCTGGGGTGCACTGGAAACGTCCATCCTCTGGCCCTGGAGGAAGTATATGGGCATTGGGGCACAGGGACTCCACAGAGCCAGGTACAGGTCCTGCTTCTCTGGAGTTCTGGAGTCAGATCTTGGGGAAAATATCAGCTGGTACTGGGGAGGTGGGACAGGCCTTTTGAGACTGGGGTGAGCTATATCTCTCCTGATGGAGCCACATTTGCCAGATCAGCACACTTAGGGACTCCTGAGACCACGGGGCAGAAATCTTACCTCCCAACCTGCCAGCCACCCATCGTACTGACCTTCCACCCACAGATCATGTTTCCTACCAGAACCTTTTAACAAAATGAGCCATGGCCCAAGTCAGGCCTGGAAGGGTCTAGAGCCAGTAGGCACTCAGGGGAGAGGCGGTGGGTGGACTGACCATAGGCAAGGGCAGAAGACTGAGACAGGGGTCCTCCCCGTGCAGAGTCCAGGTGTGTGAACTACATAACTGGGCACTGAGCTCCCCGACCTAGACCTTGTATGGCCTACCTCATAGGCACACCTCAAAGCCGGGTGCATGGTATGTTAGGGGGCGAGGGCAGGCCATATGAGCTCAAGAGGACTGATCATTGTGGCTTATTCCCTGCACATGGGGGATTTGGGTTACACCTAAGCCCCAGTCGTTACTCCCTCCCACTCCCACTTGCTCTGCTCAATGTGATTGGGGCTAAATGGTGGTTTCAGAAAGGCTAGTGGCACCAATACCTGCACTGGCCTGGTGCTAGATTTTGGTGTTTAAGAATTCAGGGTCTGCTGGGAATCGCCATGAAAGGTGGCTTATGATGACTGGACGATGGTGCTGAGATGGCAGGTTTGTATCCCTGTAGCCTGTGGTGTGGCCTCAGAGAAGAAGCTCTTGCAGTCAAGACCTAAGAGGGTCACCATCCCGGGCTGTCCAATGGGCCCTGGTCCAGGGGCATGTGTCCTGCCAGAAGGTGCCCAATGGGATCTGAGAGAAAAGGAGGTAACCATGCAGGCAGAGGGGCTGAGGCAGCCACAGCCTAGGACAGCATGTGGAAGGACGTGGTCCTTCCATTCTGAGTGCTGTGGTCCGAGTCAGCCAGCCTGAGGTCACTGTTCATCTGACCCTGTCAATGTGTTGGACCCTTAGTATCCCCACAGGTGGCCACATCTCATGGTCCTCAATCCAGGGGCTTCTGAGGATGTGTGAGTGCCCTGGGCCTGGACCCACCCATCCCTTGACCTATGTCTCTCACCTGTGAGAGGGAAACTGTGCTCAGTCTCTGGCATGTCTTGGGCCTTCAGTTTGTATTACGGCGTGTCCCTTCAGGAAGGGGCTGGCTGAGGCTCCACCCTGAGCAGAGCCTTGATGTTCTCCAACCACAGCCAGTTCCATCCAACTGGGAGCTGCTGTTGGTGACATCTCCTGTGTATGTTCTCCCCCGAGACAACCCTGAGGCCACTGTCCCCGCTGGGGACAGCATGGGGCATCCCTCTCCAACCTGGAGCCAGATAGCTAGGGGTCCAGGCAAAGATGGGGATGTGCAGTGAGTGGACAGTGAGTTAAGCAAAAGGTCGTTCTCCAGACTTCCCTTCCCAGGCAGTATGTGTTAGGGGCGGTTCGGAATCTTCCAGTGACTCACTGGGGAGCAGTGACAGACTCTCCTAGACATTGCTTGGAGTTCAAGCATCAATATTTAATCTGTGGAAGTTATACAGTCAAAGCCTTGTGGTGCCTGGGGTTTTATAGTTCAGCTTAACAAGGCCCCTGCCCCTTTATCAGCCTGAGGAAGGCGGTCCCCAGGGAGCCTTTGAACGCTGCTGGCTTTAGGTGCAATGTGTTTGCCCAGCTCCATTTCCCTTTGCCAGCTCCATTGCCCAGTTCCATTGTCAAAGTTATTTGCTTGGTTTTCTTCCTAAAGTATATTTTAGTTGTGGTGAGGCACACATGTTGATCATGTCTGTGTACACAGCTTGGCAGTGTGAAACTTGCTTACAGTGTATACAGCCAGCCCCACCATCCACCTCCATAACTCTCCATCTTCCCAGCCCGAAACCATTCCCAGCCCCAGCACCTCCATCCTGCCTTCTGTCTCTGGGAATCTGGTGACTCCTGGGACCTCTTGTGAGTGGGACCCTGAAGTGTGTGTCTGGTGACTCTTGGCTCTCACAGACCAATTGTGGGTCTCCTGGGTGCCCAGCATGTGTGGCGCTTTCCAAGTCAAAGCCCTAACTTGCAGTAGCTGACTTGACTGTGGCTCTGTCACTGTTCCTTGTGACCCCATGCCTCCCGCTGAGGCAGCCACGTGGTGCTGGCTGGATGCCACATTCTTCCCTGTTCCCAGGGCACCTGGCCTCAGAGATATTGAAGTGATGTCCGATTAGGCGTTGGACGTCCCTTAGGGCCGGCCTGCGGTCATGGATACCGAGGTTGATTGGTGGTGAGGGGAACAAGCAGTCTATTGTCCCTGGAAACCTCTGCCCTCCACCCCTCACAGCGAACCCTTTTAGAACAGGGCCAGTCTGTGCCTAGGGACACAGGTATTTCCCTGGACCTCAGTTTCCCCTCATCCTGGTAGGGGAGACAGAGGAGGCATCTTGTGACAGCCTGACTTTGGGGTTCTGAGATATGGGGTGGAGAGTTGGCGGTTGCTCTCTAGAGGCAGGAGGGGGTGTAGGGTGGGCAGCTGGTCTGTGGGCTCCCCAAGGGCAAGGACCCTGGTGTGGCCTCTCCGAGGCTCCCAGCTTCACCTAGGATAGGAACAGATAAAGTAACAAATAAGATAAAAGTCATTTATCAGTAGTAGATAAAAAAATAAACTAGGCTGTATAATTCTTTCTCAGGCAGCACAGGGTGTTCAAATATTTAAAGAACTGTTTAGCCTTCGGAATATGGGAGGCTAAAAGGCAACCAGCACGTGGAGGCAGATTGCCACTGCAGTGTCTGACCTCAAAGTTCCTTGGCAGGTCACCACAGGCTGGACCCAGGCACCCTCTGGTGGGCGTGGCCCCCAGCCCCTGCCAGTTTCCCAGAGCCCTAGGTGGTCTTCTATCCACATGGGGGGCTGCCCTACACTTCTGTCCCAGGGCTGATCTGTATGCCAACAGGCTTCTGCACTGCCAGGTAGGGGTAGTCAGAGAGTGGGGCCTTCCACAGCGCCTCCCGGTACTGATCTCTTCAGATAAGTCCGAATTTTCTCTCCTCCCCATAGCTGGAGGCCCTGAGTCGCCTACAGCCTTGGGTAGAGCGGCGTGTAGCAGCCATTTCTCCCTCTGTGGCCCGTGTGTGGGTCTCTGATCCTGCCCCACGTAAACTCTCTGTTCCTAACCACTGTGTTCACTCCTGGAGCTGAGGGCACCTTGCAGGATGGTAAATGCTAACTGGTCACCCCAGAAAGTCCACTAAGAGGCCCGGTTTCATTGCTTCCTGGGTTTAGCTCCATGTGACCTCAGGAGCCCGGGGATTCCCCTCTGAGACTGTGTATTCTAGCCTGGTGAAGCTGGGCCTGCAGACTCTTGTAGGACTGGTGGTACTCTTTGAAGTCCTAGCCAGGGGGTCAGTGAGTGGCCTGGCTACGCAGTGCTCTGGGAGGACTTCCTGGTGTCCAGCCTAAGGGCCCACAGGTGGCAAGAGATTTTTACTACATCTTCACACCAGGAAGCTCCTTGGGGCTCCTTGAAGGACTCAGGGTGAAGTTAGCACCTCACTTCTGGGCGCTGAGGCCCCATGGTTTGTGCACTGTGCCATAGCTCCAAGAGAAGGTGGCCCTAAGCTCCTCCTGCGCCAATGGGGAAGCTGAGATGAAGGCTTTTGGCCCTGTGGTCTCCCAGGGGAAGGAAGCAGAGGCTGCGTCCCTGTCTGGTTTCACATGTGCCCAGTGCACCGGAGTGGGGGCAGCTGGGTGGTAGTATTCTGCTTTCTATTGGCTAAGCTGGGCCCAACCCCACTTCCCTGTCTGCTGCAATCAAAACAACACACACCCAGGATTAGTGAGGCCCCACTGTGGGAGGAGCCAGTCTGGGGGAAGGGCAGCTGCAAGGAGCCAGTCCTTGATAGGCCATGGCAGGGCCTCCGGAAGCCCCTGGGAGACCATGGCTGGGAGCTTGGATAGGCCATGGCGGGGCCTCCGGAAGCCCCTGGGAGACCGCCCCTGCCAGCGTTTGGTGTGCCCC
>NW_008343206.1:693490-740167 GCF_000622305.1 Nannospalax galili | reverse complement strand
TGGATAGGCCATGGCGGGGCCTCCGGAAGCCCCTGGGAGACCATGGCTGGGAGCCTGGAGGCCTGGATGGGAGGCCCAGAGTGGCAGAGGGGTACTCACCCCATCCAGTGTTTGGTGTGCCCCTAGGAGAGCCAGGGCTTCCCAAGGAGCCACGTGGCCTGTTCACCCCCAGGAGCTCCACGGGCTCTAGTTGGAGATTCCATAGCGCCAGGTCTGATGAACAAATTCCTTTACTCTGCCTGCCTGCTCTAGACTAGTACTGTGCAGTTACAGTCGGAGAGACAGGCAGTGGTACGGCAGTGTGGGGACCTATCCTCCTTGTTCCTTTGTCACCTTGACACAAACCAACATAAGGAAAGAGGGCGCCTCAACTAAGGAATTTCCTCCATCAGATCTGCCTGTGGCCATATCTGTGGGGTATTTTCTTGATTGCTAATTACTGGATAAGGGCCCAGACCACTGCAATTCCTAGGTAACTAAGCAAGCCAGTAAGTACCATTCATCCATGGTTTTTGCTTCATTTCCTGCCTTGAGGACAGGATAGGGCCACTACAGCACCACACTGGGTGTGATGTACCAAATGCAGGTGGAGCTGGTGCCTATGGTGGGAGCGATGAGGGGCTGGCTTGTACTGTGCGGGGGGTGGGGGGCCAGGTGTGACAGATGGGGTGTGGTCATCGGGGAGGCATGGCAAGCTGTGACCATAGGCTTTGACCCGGCAGGGTGGCAGTGAGGGAGCAATGAACGGGACATTTGGTTCCATGAATCTTCTAGTCCTCCCGTGCCTCCAGCTGATGCAGAGACCAGGAAGCCTTGGACCCACTCTTGGGAGATGTGGGAGGGAGAGCTGGGTTGTACTTTCCCCAGGAAGCCCTGTGGCCAAGTCAAGCAGCCACTGTGTGGCCTTAGGAGGCTGAGGTGGGTGGTCTGGGCCTTAAGCACTGGACAGACTGGACATGGGACAGGTGGGATATGAGTAGGTTCCTGAGTAGTGGGCAGGGGGGGAGTCTGTGCTGTGGTCCTGATCACTTTGCATGTGGCTTCTCTGTCTGCCTCTCCTGCAGCCCTGGGGCCATGTCAGCTCTCCCTCTCCCCTCTGATCCCTGAGAATTTGCCATGAGGGAGTGTGGACTCTCCAAAGTATCCCCCCCCACACACCCCTGAGCATCTCCCTATCCATAGCCCTGATCTCCAGGCAGGGGCAGGGCTGGGGGCCCCTTGGCTTGGTGGCACCCAGGACGAGGAGCCCAGTGGAAGGGAACTTACCTTTTTGGCACCCTTTGAATCAGAGCAGGCAACTGTACCCTCTGTGTACCATCTGTGCCTTTAGGGCACCCACAGGGCACCAGGCTATACTTGACTTTCCTATCTTGGATCTCCCAGCTAGCTGGTGGCCGTACCCTTTCCTGTGCTCCTGGGGGTGGGGCCTTCATTTCTCTTTGGAAATACTTTGTAAAGGCAGCTTTTTTTGAACTATAATTTTACACTTATGTTCTTGGGCATTTTGAGACTGGACTGTTGGTCACCAAGCTGTATGCCATTTCTGTGGGTTGACTGGTTCAGGATACAGTCATGTGGCCTGTGGTCTCAGGAGGTGTGACTATGCAATGTGGCTTTTTTTTTTTTTGCACATATTGAGGCACCAACCTGGGGTCAATGCTCATGATGGTGAATGACTTCCATCCTATGAGCCCCACATTTTGAGTGTACTAGCTGAGGGAGCCCTGGGTTTGGCAACACTGAAGACCTTGCACGTGGAGGTGTCTAGGGTGGGAGGGAGGTGCAGAGCAGCTGGTCTGGGCACTTACTGCACGTCCCCTGTCTCACAGCTTCCTCATCGTCCTGATCTGTCTCATCTTCAGTGTCCTGTCTACCATCGACCAATATGCAGCCCTGGCCATCGGGACCCTCTTCTGGATGGTATGTAGGCAAGCAGGGCCGTCACTGGATGGTGGCAGAGGTGGATGTGGGCTGAGTAGAGCCTCCCCTGGTCTTCACCACCCTGGTACTGCGGTAGCAGACTGACAGATGCCCTGTACCATGCCTGCCAGGCCCTGTTGACTATGTGTTGAGGGGCCTGGAGCTGGTTGTGGGGAGGACTTCTGAACTAGAACCATAAAGGAGGATAGGAGGACATGGGCATAGGGGCCCTCAGGGGTGACGGGTGGAGCGGTGCCCAGGGCTGGGTGATTCTTTTGTTACTTCTGGTTCATGGGCCCTGCAGGTGTGCCAGACCCCCCCCCAGTCCCCAGAATGGGCTCTTCTATCACCCCAGAAGGCTGTCATGTGCCAGGTCTCGCAGGACCACCCTGGCAGCCCTCATAGGTGCCAACTACCTTGGTGCACACTCCGGGTCTCCTTCCCTGCAGCTTAGAGCAGCATGTGGGCAGGTTGGGGACTGGAATTCCCAACTTCCAGGCCCAACCATGAGCCTCCATGCCCTATGTAAAACCATATACTGTGGGGGGCTTGAGGACTGCCCTGTGTAGCCCCCACTCTATGATGGGCTTGGAGACTGTTCTATATGACCCCTCCACTCTCTGAGGGGCTTGGAGACTGTCCTGAGTGACCGCCCCCCACTCTCTGAGAGGCTTAGGAACTGTCATGTGTGATCCTACACATTGTGAGGGGCTTGGAAACTGTCCTGAGTGGCTCACACTCTTTGAGATGGTCCCGAGTGAACTCCCATTCTATTAAAGAATTGGGGACTGTCTTATGTGACCCCATACACTATGAGGGACTAGGAGACTATCTTCTCTAGCAACTGTGTGCCCCTGAGATAGGACCTGGTTTGGACCTTGAAACAGGGGTGGGTGGACTTTGGCAGGGCAACCAAAAACCCAGAGCCAGTGTCTGTGAGGGTGGGGCACCCGCAGGAAATTGTTCACTTCGGGCCAGGCATGGGGACCTGGAGGTGGGTGCAGGCCACTGTGCTTGGGGGCATGAGGGTCAAACGGTGAGGAGACCCAGCAGGAGCACTGTGCTTTGGTATGTTTGTGTTTTGATTGTTTGTGGAACAGTCCTGACTTCACAGAAAACCAAGGACCACAGTCAGCTACCCTTGACCTTTTACATGGAGGGCCTGGACTGGCTCTGTCGTATCATGTGGTGTCTGCCAGCCAAGGAGTCCCATACTGCTTGGTCCCAAATCATAGCAGTGACTGCTCAGTGGACCTGTTTTTTAAGCATTCAACTTGATCTTTCCTTTATTGCTTCTAGATTAAGCCACAGGCAAATGTCTGCTCCCTGAGTTATAGAGATCACTATCTCTGGCCCAAGTGTGACATTTTCTTACTTGGGTTTGGACAGTCCTGTGTGATGCTACAGATGGCTTCAGGGTCTCCAGGAGAGTGGGGCGAGGCAGACACAGCCCTGTTCTGTCCCTGCCTCTCCAGTCACACCTTACCATTCATTCCAAAACCCACATCTGGAAGGTGTGCCTTCACTGTAGACCAGATCAGACATGAGGCCTGTTGGGGGATACCTAGTTCTTATCAACAGGCCATGAGAGGATCCATTTGTAAAGGATCCTTCTGTCCAGGCTCCTGCACCCTGTGGGGGTGTGCGCACCTGCCCAAGGCTGCTTTTGTCCAGGTCCCTCCTCCCAGCCCAACAATCAAGGCATCCATCTCTGGACACACCTAGTGGCATGTGATTAACTCAGTTGGGGAACCATGTGGCTATGGAATCCAAGCCACAGTGCACTGTGTGTGTGTGTGTGTGTGTGTGTGTGTGTGTGTGTGCGTGTGTGTGTGTGTGTGTGTGTGTGTGTGGCATTGGTTGTGTGTGTACGTTTTCCACAGCTAGTACATAAGTAATCACAAGCTGTCATTGGAAGTTGTGGTCGCTAGGGGGCGACTTCACTGCTGGTGTTGTCTGGACTTTATGGGATTCACACAGCCTGCCGTGTCCCCACCCTTCACAGTGGTGCTGGAGCTGTTGTCATTAGACTTGCAGCATAGGTCAGTGCTGGCCTTTTGCAGAACATCTGGCCAGCATGCATGTCCTGTGCCTGGCAGGATGCTGTAGAATATTATCTGGTGTCTCTCTTAATGTGTTCACTAGCCAGCCTCAGTTTCCTGGGTTCCAGGGTATGGTCTCTCACGCCCTGTCAGATGGTACCCTTCTGTGGACTTTGACAAGACCCGTGCACGTGCATCCTCTCCTCTCACAGAGCCAGGGTGAGAGGGCCCTGGGTGCTCTTGTTTCATGTGTGATGACATCCCCATGATTGTCACCTGCTCTGGACTGTTCCCTTGCCCACAGATGTGGCTCTCATACACGCAAGGTGAAATCACTGGCTGTGTTGTGGGAGGACATTGAGCTTGGATGCGGCTATGGGGAGTGACCTAGGCTCTTCCCCAGGGAGCTAGGACTCTGGGGTCCCAGGCCTGGGACTTGTTCTGCAGAGCCTGGGCCAATAGTGTCTGCCAGTTCCCTGGCTGTGAGGGGCCAGAACGCTTCCTTGGAAAGTCTCTGAGTACATACCTGTGTGTGTACACATGTGTGAGCTTGCACTGGAGATGTATGCACACATGTATGTACCCATGTGTCTGAATACATACATTCATGAATACAGCTGTCTTTAGCAAGTGTGTGGGGTCTGATCATGTATGTGTGAGCTTGGGGGGGCATTTACATGTATTTGACTGTGTATGCATGTGCACACATGCACTGAGTGCATGGGTACGTATGTGTGTCTAATCATGCATGTGGGTTGTGTCTGCAGCTAGTTATGTTCATGTCTATCTGTAAGTGTTCTCATATGTGTGTTCATGTGTCACATGTTTAAATGTGTGAGCGCCCGTGATACCACAGGCACTGCATGGTTCCTTACCTGTTAACCCTGGTCTTGGGTTGACGGGCCCCTCAGTCTCCAGTGACTTCATCTGGGTCAGGCTCTCCCCTCAGGCCAGGCCCCCCAAATCCCTGGGACCTTTGCTCCACCTGGTGGCTGCTCTAGGCATTCTGCACAGGGGTCCCACAGCCCTAAAGCCAAGGCGGTTGTGGGTGGGACCTTGTGATGGCCACACCTTCCTTCCCTTGGTGAGCAGGTCCCCGGTCCCGAGCCAGCCCCTCCCCACTCTGTTCCGCCTCCCAGAAGTGGTTCTTTGTCCACCACAGTGAGGGCAGAGACCCCATTACCTCTTTGTCCTCGTCTGTTACTGGGATGCGCTCTCCCCACAACAGTTAGGAAGAGACTATGGAACAAACCCCCGAGCACCCCAGAAGCTCTCTGAAGCCACTTCTCTCTCGTGGCCCCCAGAGTGTAGCACATTCAGAGCCCTTCCCCCACCTCTCCCCGCCTCTCCTTCCCATCACTAAGTGCTGCCCGGCCTGGCTGCTCTCTGCTGTCTTGCAGTTCTAACCCTCTGTCCTTCCAGGCACACCTTGCTCTTCCGTGGGAAGCTGGGTGTGAGGGAGCCCTGTGGGTCCACATCTTCCATACTTTGCCACCATGCCGGGGCAGGCTCCATACTTTACCTCAACCTCCTAGGATAGTATTTCTAAGGTAGGACATCCTCCTTTTCAAGTCTAGTTCCCAGAGCTACCCCAAAGGGAGCCTAAGTTTCCCTAGCTGTAAGAATAAAGATGAAAAACAGCCTGTCTTGGCTTTACTTTCTGACTGTGCCAGATTCATTGTTTGTTTGTTTGTTGGGACAGGGTCTCTCTGAAGCCACAGCTGGTCTGGACCTCACCATGTAGACCAGACTGACCTTGCTCTCACAGAGCTCCACCTGCCTCTGCCTCCCAAGTGCTGGGACTCAAGGTGTGCACCACCACGCCCAGATTCTATGTTTAAAAATATTTATTTTTTGCTGGGTGTGGTGGCGCACACCTTTAATCCCAGCACCCAAGAGACAGAGGCAGGCAGATCCCTGTGAGTTCAAGGCCAGCCTGGTCTACATAGTGAGTTCCAGGACAGCTGGGGCTACAGGGAGACCCTGCCTGCAAAAAAAATAGTTATTTTTTATTTGTGTGTGTTTACATGTGTGTACACACTGAGGCGAGAAGAGGGTGTCATCCTCTGGAGTTACAGGCAATTGTGAACTACCAAAAATGGGTGCTAGGAACCAAACCTGGGTCCTCCACCTCAAACTTGGGTGCTATTAACTGCCAAACCACCTCTCCAGTCCCTACTTGGTTACATTCTTAAGCCATGCCCTCACACTTGCTGACCTTTGGAGGCTGTCCTCCCCAGGTGGGTGTGAACCAGCCATATCTAGCTGCTTACTCCAATGTGGTGTTGGGGTGGTGGGGATGAGGCAGGTGTGTGCCCAGCCTGGATGGGTGGACCAGGAGGGATATGTGTGGCTCTAAGGGACATGCACGTGGGATGGTGGCGATTGGTGAGAGGGTAGGGTGAGGAGGAGCTGTGTGCTGTGACAGATAGGGACCCTGCAGCCCATGGCCTCCCCAGCGTGGATGAGCCCCAGGCTCTTGGTATAGGCAGACATCAGGGCTAGGGGTTCCAGAACTCCAGGCCTCAAGGGAAAGTGGGGCTGTGGGCTCCCTGGGGAGTGTCACGGTGTGATTGGGGTGCTGTGTGCAGAGGATGGGAGTGGGGTCAGGAGCAAGGGGGTATTTGTTTCACTCCTGGGGCGGAGGACAGGGCAGCCTCTGCCAGGCGGTGTGGACTCCAGGTGGCGCCCTTGTCTCATGAATTTCAGCTGCCCTTGGGTCTGGGCCCAGAGTGCTGAGCGCTGGAGCCCAAACCACAGCCTGGGGTGCCCCACGGGGGCCCAGGGTGA
Organism: Nannospalax galili; assembly: GCF_000622305.1. Lineage (NCBI taxonomy): Eukaryota > Metazoa > Chordata > Mammalia > Rodentia > Spalacidae > Nannospalax > Nannospalax galili. The sequence continues at coordinate 733,415 of NW_008343206.1, read as the reverse complement.
GGGAGCTCTGCGAAGGATTCTGGGAGCACACTGGGTAGAATTGGTGGAGAAAAAGTCACGCGAGGCTGCGTTCCTGAGCCCCAGGGTTGGTGCTCCTGCCGCAGCGCCTCGCGTTTGCAGTGCCAGAACGCTGTTATCTCAGCCAGGGCCAAGGAAGCCAGGCGGCCTCCGAGGGATTAAGCATTCTGCTGAGCCAGGCATATTCCGTGGGCCTGAAAAGCCGTTCTGGGAGGAATCTGGGCCCGGCCAGGCCAGGGTCCGGCTGGAACTTTGAACAGGCATGTTGCAGATCTGCTTGGCCTTGGAACCTGTTTGTGGCCCCAGGGAGCCCCCCGCCCCCCACCCCCCCCACACCCAACCTGGCTGCTGAATCCAGAGCAGGCCACGTGTGCATCTGTGGACGTGGCGCACATGTGTGTGCACAGCGTGTACGTGCATGCCTGCTGGTTGTGCACGCAGCCAAACCCACCCACCCCTTCTTGCAATAGGAGACCCTGGCCCGCCCCAGGTGCAGGGCTGTTTTTTGTCTCCTAGCCCAGCTTGTTTTCAAATCCCACACAAAGACGGCTGCATTGAAAAAGCAGGACACAAACTCGGTGAGCCCCACGGCCCGCATACCAGGGAACCGTCCCGCCATGCCTGCGGTTAAAACCCGTGAGCCGAGGCCGGAGGCCTGGGGGATGAGGTCATCCCTTCGGCTTCCTCCCTTGCTGTGAGGCTCCCTGGGCCCCGCAGGGGCGACCCACCTCCCTCCAGCTGGACCCTTCCCGGCCCACCCCAGCTTTCTGCAATCCTGTTGGCGGGCCTCAGTTTCCCAGGGGCAAAATGAGAGGCTAGGAGGACTCTTTGAGTCCCTGCGACAGTCCTTAGTGGGTCCCCCCTTTTATGTAGAACAAGGTCAAGCCGTGTCCTCAGCCCCCCAGGGCCCAGCCCTTTGCTCTTACAGCACGGCCTTGCACTTCCTGCATTTCCACAACGTTTCTTGCCAATGGAGGCATTTGTTGACATCAAATGCAGAGCGTAGTGTGGTGTCATAGCATGGTGGCGTGGGGTGATGTCGTTTCCTCCAGCCGGGTTGGCCTGGTGTTTGGTTTTGCATCTTGCTGTGCTGTCGTTTATTTTTTAACGTATTCCGTGTAGTGAGTTTGCTTCTGTCACTGGGTCTTTTCCCTGTACCTCTAGTGCCCTGTGCACTGTAGTCCTTTCCGTGAACTCTGGTGTATGACCAAGGGAAGGTGACTCCTGTAAGTCGAGTCACCGCTGCCCAAAGTCAGAGGAGCAGCGGGTGGCTGGTGTTTTCCACTAAGAAACCTGAGGTCTTCTCCCAGAGGGCCCCAGCTTCCAGCTCGGGGAGGTTGAGCCCTTGAAGCCCCTTAGGGGTACCATTCAACCAGCCATGTGTCCAGCAGTGTCACCTGCCCTCTCCTGGGCCTGAGTCCTCTGGGGAGAGAGCCTTCCCATTTGAGGATCAGAACTTGATGGTCCTTTGTCCTTAGCACACAGGGTCCTGCTCCCGGCCTTGTAATGCTCTGTTTTAGAACACGCCCCCTCCCCAAGACAACCATCTCTCTGGTTGAGTTGTTTTCTCCTACATTCCTTGAGCTAGAAAATATTTATTAAGCCCCTACTGTGTTTCAGACGGTGTGCAGATGGGTCTCGGGCTTCAAGTCTGTTCCCAGATCCCTTGCTACGGGGCCCTGTGAATGCTGAGGTCAATCCCTGCATCCCCATCTACAAGGAGCCCCTGGAGCTGGGACTTGGGGACAGATAGACAGGGGGCCCAGCTATGTGTGCAGTCCCCAGGGCACCGAGGGGCTGCAGTTTGAGAGCCTTAGCAGCAACTGGTGCTCACCCCAGGGAGACAACTGCTCTGAGGGTTGGTCTGCATACATGGCCTTCAGGCTGGGGAATGACAGGCTCATGGAGGTGCTGGGCTGCTTTGAGGGGACCCCAAGGCCTCAGAGCTGTGCAGGAAAGGCATGCTGGCTGGGCTCAGGGCTCAGGTGTCCTGGTAGTTCCTGTGAATGTCTGCCATGTTGAGCCATCACAGAGCCTCGTGCTGCCTGGCGCCCCTCTCCGCACCGTTATGGAACCCAGGGGACTATGGCACGGATGGTGAGTGGCTCCCATGTCCCTACATCTCAGCTGCTAGAAAAGTTAGGGGCCAGCTGGGGTGGTGCGACTTGCCTGTTTCTGTACTGGGCCAAGAGGGAATTGGTAGGTGCCTACAGGTCAAGCCTTGGGCCACAAAGGAGGGCAGAAAGTGGGTTGAGTGGCTTTGAGGCTGCTTGGATCGTTCTTGGGCTGAAGCCTCTCTGGCTCCTGGAGACTGTCCAGGAGCAGAGTCCTGGAACACCCCCCACCACAAACACACAGCAGGATTCGGTCTTGCACACCCCCATGATAGCCTGTGTTCAAACCAAGTATACAGCTGTGTGTGTGTGTGTGTGTGCGTGTGTGCGTGTGTGCGTGCGCGCCAACTGTGGCTTCCATTCTCCCCGGAGGGACCATTAAAATGCTGGTGGTTGGAGTTTCTTTTTGTGATAGTGGACGTGTAGCTCTGCAGGGCTGTATCACAGAGGGTCGCAGATGGGATGGTTGAGACCATAGATGCTCCTCCCTCTATGCCTGGAGACCTGAAGTCTCAGATCTGGGGCGGTGGGGCGGGGGCGGCTACCTATGCCCAGACTGGGAGGTACAGTGGTCCCAGGTCTCTTCCAGCTCTGGGCTTCCACATGGTCCCTCTACCCTGTTTACCATGTGTCTCCCTGCTGGTCCCAATGTCCCCTTGTTGTGGGGACACTAGTGAGGGACCCACCCGACTCTGACCTCATCATAATTGTACTGGCAAAGATCTTATTTTCAAATAGTCACACATGAACGTCCTGGGGTTGAGATTGTGACACATGAATTAGGGTGAGAGTGTTTGCCCAATAACTGACCCTTCCTTCCATCGTAAGATGCTTAGACCCAGGAGTCTGTGAACCTTGGCTCACAGCTTGGCTGTGTGACTGTGTTAATAAAGCTTTATGAGCACACAGTCACAAAGGCTCATGGATGTATGGTCTCTGGTAGCTTCTGTGCTTCTGTGCTTTCACACCAGGACAGAGACCTGTAGCCTGCCAAGCCTATAACACTTGCTCTTTGGACTATGAGAGTTGGCCAAATCCTGTTCTAAACTGTTCATCAGGAGAGCTTTTGCTGGTACATTTATTTTTTTGGTTTTTTTTTTGTTCTCTTTTATTTATCATTTTTATTTTATGTGTATGAGTGTATTGCCTGCATGTATGCAAGTGCACCCATGTCATGCAGTGCCCGAGGAGGTCAGAAGAAGGCGTCAGATCCCCTGGAACTGGAGCTATGGATGGCTGTTAGCTGCCTTGTGGGTGCTGAGAATTGAACCCAGGTCCTCTGCAAGAGCAGCCAGTGCTCTTAACTGCTGAGCCAACTCTCCAGCCCCTATTTTTTGTTCTTTTGGTTCAGGATCTTACATAGCCCAGGCTGTCCTCAAACCCACTGTGAGGCCCTGAATGACCTTAAACTCCTGATCTTCCTGCCTTCACATGTTGCTAGATCATTTGAAATGGCACTTAGACTGCTAACAACATGTGCAGGCCACCTAGGTGAGCAGCACTGTCCCTTCCCGGGCTCTAGTGTTTGCAAATACCTCATACGTGGCTCTTCCAGGTCACCAAGGCTGTGCCCCTTACTTGCTAGAAAGCCAGTGTGTGCCCTGTTTGTAACTGTGATGGTCAGCTTTGTCAACTTTACACAGCCTCGAATCACCGGGTTGTCTTAAGTTGATGTGGGAAGACCTAGTCCACTGTGGGCAGCACCATTTCCTAGGCAGGGGGTACTGAACTGTGTAGGAGAGGGGAAAGTGAGCCGAGACAGCGAGTGAGACGCAGGCATTCAGCTTTCTCTGATCCTCACTGGATGTGAGGGGACTGGCTGGTTGAAGTCCCTGCCTTGACTTCCCTGCTATGAAGGCCCGTGTCCTAGACTTGTAAGCTAAAATAAACCCCTTTATCTCCTAAGTTGCTTTTTTTTCTTTTTTCAGGTTATTTTATCACAACAGCAGAAATGAAACTAGGGTGCATGGGCCACATCTCCTCTGAGATCTAGGTGGTCTGTGCCCCATCCCAGGGCAGGTAGCTTCTCTCTCCTGACTGCCTATGATTGTCATGCAACTAAGTCTCTTTGGCTAGAAGCAGCCATCACCTACCCTTCATGATCTCTTTCCTGGGGTGTGATGGGTGATCTTAGTGGTCAGTCCGCTGACCTTCAGGGTGTTTATGTGAGAAGCAGGTCGTCTGTGGGACCCAGGAGGCTGAGTCAAGAGCTGGGATGGAGGCAGCACAGCAGGGCATCTCCATCACTGTGGACATAGTTTAGGGGCCGTGGATACTGGGTCATGAGGTTGCAGTTTGTGGGTTTAGGTCACTGTGTCCTGGAGGCAGTGGCCGCCTCAGTGCAATGCCTGCCACCTTGTGAGGGCACAAAGGTGGGCATCCTTGGCTGCCACCAGACTTTCTGAGCACCCAGGCTTGATGTGGAGGGTCCTGCAGGATGCCTCTGTGTTCTCTGAGCCCTCTGTGTTCTCTGCGGAGCCAGGGCCACGCTAGTATTGTGTGCCATGGTGAGGTCCTCACACACATCCAATTTGATCGTAAGGTGGGGGCATAAGGGACCTGGGGCAGGAGGAAGAAGAAAGTGCAAAACTGGGAACATTCTGGAAGGACACAATCCATTGGCATTGCAGGCCGGTCAGGTCCTCTGGGGGGCTGTGTAGGTGGAAGGTCACAACTCACCCGGGTTTAGAGACCCTGCTTCCCACCACATCCCTTCCAGGTGACACCTGAGCCCAAGGGTGGAGGAGCTCTAGCTTGTACCTGACAGCAGGTACTCATGGCCTCAAGAAGACCCCCTAATTGTCAGGGAGAGGGCCTCAGTGGCGCCCCAGGCCCCTGCCCTGAGTACTGACCATTGTCTCCAGGGCCTCAAGTTACACAGGAGGTGATATGTGGGCTGTGGATAGAGGGTTGTCCCCTACGGGGTAGCTCTCCTCTTAGTGATAAAGCCAGGGTTCTGTGCGGGAACCTGGGGTGAGGCCAGGTTCCAACAGCTCTTTGGCTCTCATTGGTCCCCCAGTGGACATGTGGTCGGTGCTGCCGCCAGGACTACATCTTGTTGTGGGGACTAGCCGCACAGGAGGGAACCTTAGCCCCTCTGTTCTACAGCCCTGCCATTGTCCTAGTTCTGTCCTCCTGGAAGCTCTCCATACCCACCCCGGGCCTCAAGGACTGTCCTCCAGGTTGGGGGGACAGCAAAGGGTGACTAGGACAGCACTGGGACACCACTAGCTGTGTGTGTGTGTGTGTGTGTGTGTGTGTGTGTGTGTGTGTGTGCAGTGTATAGGTGGCTTCCCAGCTTCTCTCCCTGGGCCACCGTATCTGGGTGGTCTCACCCCCTTCCCCTCCCCGCTTCCCCTCACCCCTTGCTCTTTCCTCTCTTTCTAGCAGTTGTGCTGACTCAGCTCCAGGTTGGTAAGGGGCCATGCAACAGCCCGGGTTTAGGTGTTGTACAACTGGCTGCTTGTCGGTATCCACTGGTTCTTTGGGGGTTCAGCTTAGAACCCCCAAAGGGTTATGTGGGACTCTCGTGTCAGTATGAAAGGCCATTTTAGAAGGTGACAACCACACAGGACCCAGGGCACCTCAGGCACCAGGGTCCATTCACAGACTCCAGGAATTCCGGTTGAGGGGTGTCTGGGGCACTTGGTCTTCTGTGGCCTGGGTCTGGCTGGAACACAGGGCCACGCTCTCGAGGGCAGTGGGTTCCTCCCTGCGTTCTCCACCTTTCCTTTAGGCCCAGGACAAAAGTCAGACCTGGGGTGGGGGCCGCCTGCTGGGGGGCGTCCTCCTCTTGGGTTTAGTGGGATTAGAGTGTGCCGGCTGGGGACAGGTGTTTCCTTTATGCTCTGCCGGAGGCTGGAAAGAGCCTTCTCCCTGAGTGCCGCATGCGGTGGGGGTCTCCGGTTCGAAGTAGCTGGGGGGGGGGCGGGTTTTGTTAGGCCCTTGTTTTTACATCTGACCCCGGCCAGCTGGAGCGCCCAGCTTTAAGTGAGGCTAACAGCTGACATAATATAGTACAGAGGGCTGAGCGGGCCTCCCTGGCACCCCCTCTCCAGTGGGGCGCCCGGGGGCTGCTTGGGGCTGTATTGGGGGTGAGAGGATGAGCCGGGGGGCCTCATAGCCGTGGGGCATGGCTCCGTGGGGCCCGCCAGCTGTCTGCCCGCTGTGAGCGGGCTGCCTGAGTGTCCCCGGAGCACCACACTCAGACGGGCTCCCATCACGTTCCTGGCCTCCTGGAGGCTCGGGCTGTAGCTATTGAAGTGTCCCATTGTGTGGCTTCGCAGGTGGGAGGGAGGGAGGGGCCTGGGGCGGCCTCTTGGGGTCGAGAGGCACACTTGAGCACCCAGGCCCCCTGGCCCTTTGCTTTGCTGAACTGACTGACCGGTTATGGAAGGCGCCAGCAGCAGCTTCTAGTAGATTCTCTGTCTCCTGGTGTCCAGGCTACGTGGTAGTTGGGAAATCTGAGTAGAGCAAGTGAAGTTCCTGGGCCTGGGATGAACTAAGGAGACCTCTTCAGGAGCTGCAGGGAGGTGCTCAGACCCAGAGGCTACCCCGATGCCTGGACCGTTGGCTCCACAGAAACAAATCACAACATCAACCACATTTAGCATCTCAGCAACCAGGGGCCATGGTCTCCTTCCCAAACATGAAGGTTGCTGCCTGAAACAGGCCTGGAGGGACAGCCTTGCCTGGCACTAGACACTTGGAATGCACCCCCAGGCCTCTGGTGTCACAGTTTTGTGTCCTCTTGCATAGTGAGGACAGAGACCTCTGCCTGGAAGCATGGCTCAGGGTGCTGGAAGTGGAGGCTCAGGTAGACCTGGCACCCACTTCTTGGCTACAAAACAGCCTGGGCACATTGAGTGGTTTCCATGCTTGCTTGGGGTCATTAAGTAGCAGGTTGCAAGAAAGAGCCTGGTACAGTCAGGACGCTTGGTTTCAAGGAGGTACACGCACACACACACGTACCACGTACATGTGTGTGGAGGCACACAGGCACTCCTGTGTACCACTCTTATGTGCCTGCAGGCACATGTGCACTGCAACGGTACTTTGCCCGGAGCTGGGCTGGGGGGAGTGAGACCCCCCCTGGGGGCCCGTTCTATTTGCACATTTAATCCAGAATCTGTCAGCGTGGAGAGCCTGCATGGGAACAAAATGTGAAATGTGGGCTGGGAGGCTCCTGCGGGTGGGGAGCTGGTCAGTTTCCCAGAACTGTGTGCAGTTCGCAGGCAGCCCGGGGGCCCCGGGGCTTCCTTAGTTCACCTTGGACTCCTTTTCATTTTTTCTTTCCTCTCTCCTTCCCTCCTTCCCTCCCATGGTTCTGCCTTCTTACCCCACTGCTGAATCCTCTTGCTTCCCCCCCTCAGAGCTAGGATTACAGGCACACACAGCTCCACTCCGTTTATGTGGTACTTGGGATTGAACCCAGGGCTTGCTAGGTGAGCACTGTGCCAACTGAGCTACATCCCCTCATTTTAAATTTCTTTCATGGGGCCGTCTCATCTCCCCAAGGGCTCTCTCAGGCCAGCTTGTAGGGGTGGGGAGGGGCAGGCAGTCCCTCTGGCCTTAGGATGGGGACCAAGTGAGGCTGGGCCTCTGTTATTTGCTCTATGCTAGGCATGAGGTGACATCTTTAAGACATCTGTGAAGCCACTTGGAGCATCAGCTAGAAAGATCTGGGGAGAGCAGAGATGCTGTGAGGTCCAGGCTCTGTAGCTGGCCCTGAAGTAGCAGGTTGCAAGTAAGAGCCTGGTGCAGCCAGGACGCTTGGTTTCAAGAAGGGGTTTACTGATACGCACAGCCACACACACACACATAGGTGTGCACACACAGAGATGTGTGTGAGGTAGCAGAGGGCCTGGGGGTGGCAGGGAGCTTCCAGAGGCCTCTGTATCCCTCCGAGGAGGGGGTGACTGACAGCAGCCATTGTGAGGTCTCCTGGTTTCACAAGCCGTGCTGGGAGTGTCCCCATGGCCTAGGGACAGCCAGGGAGATGGTAGGAGTCCAGAGCCCCAAGGCAGCCTGCTGGTTCACATGCAGCACCATCCTCCCTGGACCTCTGTTTGCTCCTGGACCAGATAACTGGGGCATCCCATTCCCGTGGGCTGTGAGAACGGGAGGGGTCATCCAATGTGAACCTCCTTAGCCCAGAGACAGTGGCCATGAGGACCACGGCATGTGGGTGGATAGTGGCTGCCTCCTTCCAGTGTTGTGGGTGGCCAGGGGTAGAGAAGGGTGCAGGAGGGACTGTGCCCATGATGGTGTCCTAGGATTATGTCCTGGCATGTCACATGTGCTGTATTTAAACACATGGTTTGATATGCCTGGACACATTACAGTCAGGAGAGTGTCCCTGTGCCCTTGTTGGCCCCTCAAAGCCCCCCCCGCCCCCCGCCGCCTCATTCAGGTAGAACCTGGTGATCTGTTGCCTGTCATAAATGTCTCCGTTTTCTAGAATTTTCTATAAATGAATCATTTAAAATGCCCTCTTTTGCGGGCCCTTTGGTGCAGCTTCATTGCTTTGAGCTACAGCCATGCTGTTGTTTGTATTAATAGTCCGTGCCTTTTCATTACTGAGCGGTACTCCATTGTATGGATATACCATAGTGTGTATTGCCATCTCCTTTCTGTTTTCTCACAGACCATTGCCTAGGTGTAGAATGCCTAGCTGTTGTGGTGGGTACATGTCTGTTAAGAGACTGGCCGATAGGGGTTAATTCATTTTAGAGCCTCTGAGCAGCATAGAGGGTTCCCGTACCCCACCTTCTAGCCATAGTCAGTCCTTTTCATGGCAGTAGACCTAATGTGTGTATCAGGGGAGGTGCCACCTCATTACATTTAAATTTTCCATTTTCTAATGACTGATGGTGTTGAATAATGTGTGTGTCTGTATGCACATGCATGTGTGTACACACGTGTGCCTTGGCCACAAGTTGATGTTGAGTCTCTCTTTCACTCTTTAAAATTTTATTTATTATTATTATTATTTTATTTTGGTCTTTTTGAGACAGGGTCTCCCGGTAGCCCCAGCTGTCCTGGAACTCACTGTGTAGACCAGGCTGGCCTCGAACTCACAGAGATCCGCCTGCCTCTGCCTCCCAAGTGCTGGGATTAAAGGTGTGTGCCATACGCCTGGCTTTATTTATTATTTTTATCTTATGTGTATGTGTGTATTGCCTGCATGTAGGTAAGTGCACCTGTGTCATGCAATGCCCGCGGAGGTCAGAAGAGGCTGTTGGATCCCCTGGGACTGGAGTTACGGAGTTATTAGCTGCCATGTGGGTGCTGGGATTCGAACCCGGCTCTTCTGCAAGAAGAATCAGTGTTCTTGACTGCTGAGCCACCTCTCCAGCCCCTCTCTCTCACTCTTTACCTTATTATTTGAGACAAGAATCTCCCACTGAACATGGAGCTTACTGATTCAGCTAGGTGACTAGCCAGCGAGCCTTCGAGATCTGTCTCTGTGTCCCTTGAACCCCAGAGCTGTGATTGCAGACATTGCCACTGCACCCAAATTTTTATGTGGGCTCTCGGGGTATGCCCAGGTCCTTGCTGACTGGGCTACCTCACCAGCCAGGTGTTGAGTTTTTTCGTGTTTAACTGGCATCCATGTTTGGTGAACTCACTTTCGATTCCATTCTAAAACTGGACTGTCCTCTTATTCACATTGTTTCCCCCCTTGGACCTGGGGCTTTAACCTAGGACCTCGTGCATGCTAGGCCAGTGCTCTAGTACAAACCTGTGTCCGCAGTCCTGCCTCCTTATTGTGGGGTTGTCAAAGCTCGTTATACAGTGTGCAGATCTGGGCTTTACAAACAGTTTCTCCCAGTCTAAGGTAACTCTTCTCATCAATAACACGATTTTTTACAAAATGATGTTTGGGACGGAGGGTGTGAGTCGGTGGTAGAGAACCCAAGTAGCATGCACAAAGCCCTAGATTCCATCCCCAGTAAACACACTCCATCTTTAAATGCATATGTTTATTAATTTTTTGTGAATTTTATACATCTTAATCATATTTAGACACCCCTCCCCTATCTACACCCCCCAGCCCAACCACAGGATTTCATGCATTCTGTCATATATGTTAAGGCTTATTGAGTCAAGTTTGTATACCCAGGTATTCCTCAGTGTGTTACACACAGTTCATTTTTTAAATACTTTATTAATATTTTACTTTATGTGTATGACTGTGTCACCTGCATGTGTGTGAGCGCACCAGAGTCGCGCAGTGCCCGAGCAGGTAGACGATGGCATCAGATCCCTTGGAACTAGAGTTATGGATGGTTGCTGGCTGCCATGTGAGTGTTGGGAATCGAACCTGGGTCCTCTGCAAGAACAGCCAGTGCTCTTAACCACTGAGCCATCTCTCCGGCCTCCACAATTCGTTTTTATGAAGTCAAATTTATGGCGTTCTCTGTTTTAATATTTACCTTACTTTTAGTGTCATATATTTTAGTATCATCTATCAAGCATGGGAGAAAGATTCTCTTCTAGTGGTTTTACCGTTTTAGCTCTGTGGTGCATTTCGAGTTGCCTGCGTGCGTGCGTGCGTGTGTGTGTGTGTGTTTTCACCTGTTCAGGTGCCTGAAGTTGACATTAGGATTTTCCTCAATTGCTTCTACGTTTTATTTTTTGAGACAGGGTCTCTCACTGAACCTGGAGCTCGCTGCTTCAGCTAGACTGGCTAGCTGGAGAGTCCTGGGATCTGCCTGGCTCTGCCTCCCAGTTCTGGGGTCACAGGTGTATGCAGCCATGTGCATCTTGTTACGTGGGTGCTGGGGATCTGAACCCAGGTCCTCGTGTTGCACACGCACTTTACCCATGGAGTCATCTCCAGTACCTCAGGTAGAATGTGGTCAGCAGTGTATACCCCACAGGGAGCTTGAGTCGGCCCAGGACCTGTTTGCTGAGAAGAACAGCCTTTGCCTGAGAAGTCACCTTGGCATCATTTTTAAAGTCCAGTGAGCCATGAGAACGCGTGTCTGCTGGACTCCATTGTGATCCATTGACCCCCAAGTCTGTGCTCTGGCCAGTGTTACACATCGTGGCCTCTAGCATCATACTGAGGCTGCAAAAAAGTGAAGGTAGTTTGTGTAGTTTGATTTTCTTTTCAAATGCCTTGACTGTTCTGGGCCCTTTGTCTGCTGATATACATTTATGAATTTTAGAAACAGCGTGCTGATTTTTATGAAGAAGCCCAGTGGAGTTTTGCTGGGGACAGCCGCAGACCTGAAGGTGAACTTGGAGGGAATTAGCATTTTAGTGCTTCGAGTCTTCTGACCCATGAACACACATATCCTATTTCAATCTTCATTTTTTATTAAAAATTTAAATTTACTTTGTGCGTGTATGTGGAGGTCAGAGGACAGATTGCAGGAGTTGGTTCTCTTCCCACCGTGTATGCTCTGGGGATCAAATGCAGATTGTTAGACTTGGTGGCTGAGCCATCTCACTGGCCCTCTGTCCTTAATTTCTGTCAGAGATGTCTTACAAGTCTCAGTGTCCCATGCTCTTGAACATCTTCTGTCAAGACACCCTTTCCCATATTTTTGATGCTCTTACCAAGGTGAATCGGTCTTAGCTCTCTTTCCTCGTATTTAATAAGCTTCATCAGTAAAGCCATCTGACCTGAACATCATTTTACGAGGTTGTAAGCAGAACTTAAATCTCTGTAACACCAGTGGTAATTCTCTCTGGATTTTCATTCTTTACTTAGAACTGCAGTTCGTTTTGGCAAATGCATCTTGTGTCTTGCTAAACCCACTTGTTAGTTCTAAGAGCTTTTTGTGGATTACATCCTTGTTTTGTCACAATGTTAATAATGTTGGCTGCAAACAAGAATGACATAACTCTTCTAATTGGGACCCAATTTCCTTCTCTTGCCTGATGGTACTGGCTAGCCCAGTGGGTGCAATGTTTAACAAATACAGGATGAGTGGACATCCTCTGTTCCTACCCTTGGGAGTATACCAACCACTGAACATTATGGCCCCAGCATACGGTTTGTCTTGGTAAATATTCACTGTCCTTGTCAAAGGCATGCTCGCATTTACTGATGTCAGGAGGCCTGCTCTACACATCAGTCGCCGTGAGTGACAGCTTGTCCATGTTTGCTGTGTCTATAGTGATTTTCTTCCTATGCCTTCCACCATCATTGAGAGATAATTTCCCACTGCAGATGAGAACTTGTCTCTTGACCTCTGCGTGTCTTAGAAGGTTTTTCTCAGTGTGTTTCAAAGCCTCCTTATTGGGTGTGCCTGTGTTTAGGGTTGGTCACTTGGTTTACCTGCCTTTGTGAAATTGCCTTCTGTATCCCTGGTAATTTTCTTTTCTCTAAACTGTGTTTTGTTGCTCTGGCCTTTTCTTATACTGAGTGTTAATACGGTATATCTTTTTGATTCATCTCTCAAACTATTGGCGTCTTTATACTGTGAGTGTGATTCTTATATGAAGTATATTTTGGGCCTTATTTTCTGAGGCAAAGTGTTTTTCTTCTTTGGGTCCAGCAGATTTTGTTCACATCTACTAACCTGACTGGTATTCTTGGTCTTGCCTTTGCCAGTCTTTTATGACTGTATTTCTGGTGTGTATGTATGTGGGGAGTCAGTTTTCAGTAAAGGGGTCCGAGTGACTTTGTTAGTAAAGGGGTCCGAGTGACTGTTGAGTAGGTGATGGGGGTCTTGGTAGGAATATCAAGGACCAGATGTTGGGGACTGGGTCCTAGTATCCCCAACAGAGGAGGCCTCAGCCATCATGACCCAGAGCAGGGCCTGTGCTTGCCTTGGGTGGCCAGAGCCAGAAACGTCTCAGGTGTCAGTGAGTAGATGGAGGAGGCAGTAGGTGTGAGCAGCTCTTGGTTTGGATTTCTACACAGTGTGGTGGGGACCCGGTGTGGCGGGAACTGAGGTCAGTACCCTCCACTGACCACATGGATCATGTAGGCATAGACACATGGGCTGGGAACACCTGGGCCGAGTTTCGTTTAGGGGGCCTGGAAAAGGCCTTTGCTGATTCTCTCAGGTTTTGATTCTCAATCAGAACCAAATTTGGCAGTGTGGAGGAAATAGGGGACGGGGTGGGACGCATGCATATGTAAATCTGTCGTACTACTGACTGCATTCTTGAGTTTATTCAGAAGACCCACGTTGGACAAAGAAAATTCCCGTGTAACTGAAATGTTTCCGTAGCTGTCCAGATGCCCTTTTTTAGACTTGTACATGCAGTTGGGGTATCCTGGGGGGGGACACGCTTACACGTCTGCCAATGGCCAGGTTCTGGAAGACATCTCTGGAGTTCGCCAATCCCTTGGGGAAAAAAATTTCTTTAGCTGGGTTTGTAGGTATGTGGGGGGCGGGGAGATTGGATACAATGACCCCCTTCAAGGTGAGTCTCCTCTCCATGCTGTGTACTTACATGTGTGCATGGACACTTTTGGGAACACTGGACTCTGAATTTGGGCTGGATGGACTTGTGCCTTGCACATGTGTGCATGCACATACACACACGCATACCTGTGCATACATGCACACTTATACTTGACTAGCCTGCCTCACACAGATGTGTGTCTGGGGAGGGGGTGCTGTTCTCCACTTGGGGCAAAGCGAGGACACATTTGGTGGGAACAAAGGGGCTCTGTTTCCCGCCCACACCCCAACTCCCTTGAGCTGCTCTGGCTCAAAAATCAACACTTTGGAGGATGTTTGGTGACAGGTGCTGGGTGCCCGGACAGGACCGGGTGTCCTAATCCCAGGGCCGTCTCCAGGCTAAGTGCCAGAGCCCTTCCCCCAGCAAAGGCAAGTGACAGCAGGGTAGGGGTGGGAGGGAGGTGATTCTGGCGGCCACGTCGGACTTGCAGCTCTGGGTCGTCCACACTGTGGTGGCCATCACCAAGCTCAAGCATCTTTTTGTGATACCATGAGTCTGTGGGGCCAGGTTGCTGGGGTCCAGCTTTAGGGAAGGCAGGCTGCTTGGGTGTTGGGGTGCACTGGGCTGGGCACACGGGGCACTCTTTGTTGGCTGGTGCTGCCCTTCAATCTGCCACCAACACCATCTTTGCCTGCCTTTTGGGGGCAGTTTGGGGCCTTGGTTTTTCCATTGCAAGAATCAAGGTTATATATGACCCTCAGGAGTTGTGGAAACAGGATGGAGGTAAAGTGCCGCCCACCAATCCCACAGGACCTGCCTGAAGTCCCGGGACACTTCCAGTAACCCACCACAAGGCCTCCGGTAGGGCAGGCCTCCTTCTCAGCACCTGGGGAGGAACAAGAGGCTCTGTGTGTGCCGCTGCCCTCCAGCCGCCTGGGGCGGGCCGGGCCTCAGGACGCCTGGTGGAAGGTGGCCATAAGTGGCTGAATGTGTCACCACTCGCCCCTCTGACCCTGTGCTCCTCCTTCCTGGGACCATGTGGTCCTCATGGACTTGGGGGCTCCTGCCCCCTGCTGCTGTGCCTGACACTCAGCCTAAGCCCCACGGGGGCAGCAGGAAGTGTACCCTGGTGTCCCCAAGCCTAGCCTTGGACATGGTGTCTGGACGGTGCAGGAGCCCGCTGACATTAGGAAACGCAGTCAGCAGGCCTGGGAGGGAAGACTGAGAAATGGTCTGGTGGGAGCCCAGCCCCAACTGCTGGTGCTGGGTGCTGTGGCTCCAGGAACCTTCAGCAGTGTTAGCGTGGGGCTTGGCCAGTGTTATATACCAAGGATCAGAAGTGTCAAATGGGGGCATGTCTGGCAATAAAACCAGCTTCACCCTGGAGCCCCTGAGTCCCGGTTGGCTCTGGACTTTGGTTCTGTCAGTAGCTCTGGGCCCCTGGAAGTGCAGCCCTTCTGGCCCCAGGGTGACAGCCTCGCACGGGAGAAGCTGCAGCATGGGTTGGAGTTACTGGGTGCTGCTGTCCCTTGCTGTCACCCGATGGCTCCCGTGTCACTGGGGGATTAAATGGGGTGGTATGGGTGAGGCCAAGGGAGCTGACACACAGTCTAGAACTCTCTGTGTTCCTCACCAAGCCCTCTGGGTTGCTGGGCAAGGTGTATGGGTGACACCATGTTCATCTGGGGACCGGGATGCAAACTGATTTGGGGTGAAATTCATCCCCTTCAGACATCTGTACCCATTTCCTGGTTGCTAGGCCCAGGGCACAGCAGAACAAAACCTGGCTTTGGGAGTTTGTGACGTGTTGAGAGAAGGAAGGTGGGCCTGGCTTGGAAGTCACATGGCTGGCCGCTCCCAGGTAAGATGCCGAGGGAGCCACAACTGGGCTGGACTCCCAGAAGCCAAGGGACGAGACTGTAGCCGTGATGTTTGTGCTGGGGACAGTGCTGAGGAGATGTGAAGTGTGGGTGCCCATATCCGATACCCAACCCAGTGTGGCTCTCACTGTGACCAGACACGGTCTCACTATGTAGCACTGACTGGCTTGGAACTCACTATATAGACCAGGCTGACCTTGAACACAAGAAATTCACTTGCCTCTGCCTCTCGAATGCTGGGATTAAAGGCTTTGTTGACTTTTAAAATTTCCCAAACCCAGGTTAGCTCATCTCTCTTTATAAAATTTCAACCTTTAAAAAAAAAATGAACAGTTTTATTTACTGATTAGCGTGCACCCCTGTGGGCAGGTGTGCCGTGGCGTGCACATGGAGCTCAGGGAACAACTGTGTGGATTCTTTTTCTCACGTGGTTTCCACCTTGACGTGGGTTCTGGGGATCAAACTCAGGATGCCAAATTTGTGTGGTGAACACCTTTACCTGCTGAGTCATCTTACTAGCTCCTTTTATAGTTTTCAAAAGGCTACCAGTGGCCCTGGAGAGATGGCTCAGTGGTTAAGAGCACTGGCTGCTTTTGCAGAGGACCCGGGGTTCGATTCCCAGCACTGAGATGGTGGTAAACAACCATGTGTAACTCCAGTTCCAGGGGATCCAGGACCCTCTTCTGACCTCCACTGGCATTACATGACATGGGTGCACTTACGCACATGCAGACAATACGCTCATACACATAAAATGATACTATAATAATAATAAATAGAAATTTATCCACCTGTGTCTTAAGTTCTTCATGTACCCTCTCTGGTCTCTTCTTGCCATAGATTTATTTATCTTTCCTGAGGTTTGTGGATGGCAGAACTCTCCCTTCCATGAGGCATCTGGTTCAATGAGTTTTGGCAAATCCCTAGTCAGGAAACCACACCAAGTCCAGGTTGTTCTTTCGCATGCCCTGCACCACAGCCCCTCCTGGCGCCTGCACCTGGGAACCTTCCTGTCCCCTTGAGAATGGGATTCTGTGGCATGAAGCTCCGTGCCTGGCTTCCGTCACTTCACAGAGCTCGCTTGAGGCCTGACCTGCCCTCGGTTTGTACTCAGTAGTTGACTAAATCATTTGGAAAGGATAAAATGTACTGCAGTTTGTTTACCCGTCCGTAGGCTGACAGACATCCGAGCCGTCTCTGGGGCTCGGCTACTATGATTAGAGCCATCATGAGCATTGCATACAGGTTTCAGAGCCATTACTTGCCTTCATTGTGCTGGGGTAAAACACCCGTCTCCCCGAGTGGAGCTGTGGGGCTGGGGACACAGTGTGCTAAGAAGCTACCAAGCCCTTTAACAAGACAGCCTCCTGACTTTCCTCATCACCCTCCCTGTGTGGTACTGTGTTAGCTTCAGGTTCTTACCAGCACTTAGAATTGTCTGCCTTGGGGGGCTGGAGAAATGGCTCAGTGGTTAAGAGCATTTGCTGCTCTTGCAGAGGACCTGGGATCAGTTCCCAGCACCCACATGGCGGCTCACAACCATCTGTAACTCCGGTTCTAGGGGATCTGACGTTCTCTTCTGGCCTCTGTGGGTACTGTGTGCGTGTGGTACACATACATACATGCAGGCAAATATTCATACACATAAGAAATTTAAAAGTATTGTCTGCTTTTGACATTAACCATCCTAACCCCAGTTTTAATTTGCATTTTCATAGTACCTAATGGTGTTGAGACTATTTACCACCCATAGGTCTCCTTCAATGAAGTCTCTGAGTCAGTTTTTGTGGATTTTTAATAATTATTTGTTTTCTTCATTTTGAGCTGGAAGGATGACGAGTCCATGATTCTAAATGTGTCCTTCATGTGATCCTGGACCTTGCAGACATTTCTTCCTGGCCTTTGGCCTTATTTCCGCATTTTCTTAGCAGGATCTCTCAGAAGAGCAGCAGTTTTTAATCTTGAAGTCCAGCTCATCCCCTTTTCTGTGCGGTTCATGCTTTTCGTGTCCTAAGAACTGTTTGCCTAGTCCAAGGTTACAAAGCCTTTTCTTCTGTTTTCTCTACAAGTTTTATAGTTTCACATTTCTTGTTTAGATCTGTGATTCTCTCCAGGTTTATTCTTATGCACGGTGACAGGTACCAATCAGGGATAAATCTTTTTTGCATGTGGTTACCCTCATGTCCATGTGACTTTTTTTTCTTCACAGAATTACTTTGGCACCTTTGATGAAAATCAGTTGGCCATGTGCTGGGTCCGATTTCTGGACTTTGTAATCTGTTCTGCCAGCAAAGCTCTGCCTTGATTATTGTGACTTTTATACTAAGCCTTGCAATCAGGCCTTGTTAATCCTCCAATTTGGTTCATTTTCAAAGTGTGGTCTCTGCCGGGCCCTTCACAGTCTCAGGAAAATCTGAGAATCAAGCTGTTAATTTCTGACAGCAACCAGAAAACAACAAAAGCCCTAAACGAAACCATCCCCACCGGCGTTCTGACTGGCATTCCGTGGAGGTGTAGAGGAGCACGGGTGTCATGTGTGTCTTACATGCTTCATTTTCTGTCTCCGCCTGTTTTAAGTGTCTTGAGTGCCAATCACGAGTGCTGTATGGTTTCCAGGACACACACAGAATCTGTCAGATTGTTACTCTGTTCTTCACGTTTTTGGCACGGCTGACGTGACATTGTTTTCTCCATTTCGTTTTTAGATTGTTTGTTGCTAGGATGTAGAAGGACAGCCGTTTGTTTGTTCTGGGTGTTGACCTTGCGCCCCTGACTTTGCTGACCTTATTTATTACTTCGAGAAGGCACTTGCTATTCGTTTTGTTGGTTTGTTGTGTATTCTTTAGGGCTCTCTATGGAGCTGGTCCTCTTGTCCCTAATAAAACCAATAGTAGTTTTTAGTTTAGTTTAGTTATGTTTTTTTCCAGTGCATATGCTTTTTATTCCTTGGTTTTACCCCACAGCACCAGCTGGGACCTTGGGCTGGAAGTTCGGTGGCGAGAAGAAAGCAGCCCATTCTGGAGATAGTTGGGTCTTGTCCTTTCTTGGGTTATTAACCGGTGCATTGTATTCATTGATTTGATAAAATAACCCCATCTCTGTCACACAAAACCACCTTGATCTCAATGCCTTCAAATCCTGCTGGACCTGATCGCTAAGGTTCTGGGTTGAGTGTTGGTGTATTCATGTAAGAGAAGGCCCAGTTTTGTCTGTCTGGCCTGTGTTCCACTTTGGAGCCTGACGGGGAGGCAGGAGACTGCTCCTCTGTTTCAGGACAAGTACCGGTGAATTTTCTCTGAAGTCTCCCTTCCATGTTGGACAGAGCCCAAGAAGCCCTGTCCTGGTCTCAGTTTCCCCAGCACCAAAGTTTTTCCGTAGTAATTGCTAGACGCCAGGTGTTCAAGTTTTATAATTCGTGGCTAAATTTTGGCCATTTGCATTCTTAAAAGACTTCATTCCCCAAAGAGCAGGAGTCCCAGCCTGAGTTTGGAAGCAAACCCATCTGAGAGCTCGGTGTGACAGCATACAGTTTTGGGGAGGCTGAGACAGGGACGTTGCTATGGGTTCCAAGCCAGCCTGGGCCAGATTGTGAGTGGGAAGCCAGTCTGGGTTATGTAGCAAAACTTTGTCTTAAAAACAAAAGTCCGTCTTGGGATGGGAGTGTATGACTAAGAGGCTTATGATGGTGTGTGTGTAGACACATGTGTGCAACAAACTCTAAAGGTGGTCGTCTTCAGGGGCTCACCCCAGAACTCCAACTCAGGGTTGACTGGCCTTGGAGCTGCTCTGGCCCTTGCCCCACACTGTCTGCTGCTGACTGTCCAGAGTCCACCAGATACCCTGTTCAGCCTTGCTTTGCTGGTCACAGTGGGGGCCAGGAATGGGGGCAGAGAGTGGACACCAGCTGCTGTCCTGAAGCTAGGCCTCCCAGAAAGCAACCCCTTCCCCAAGACACAAAACTCAAGAGAGGAGCTCAGAATCCACAGCAAGTTGCTCACCTGGCCCTAGCTCTGTGCAAACTCAGGCCCTGGAGCATCCTGCCTCCCCCTCTGAGGTTGCTCCCTTGTCAGCTCCTAAGACAGCAAATTCATGCGCAGTTTCTTCTCAATCCCTTAAAACATTCATGAAAGGAAGGGGGAAAACCTGTTTAAATTCTTTCCTCACTAAAATCTCTACATTTGCACAATGAGTGAGGCTTGAAATAGTCAGTAAACAGATAAGGTTGGCTATAGACATACCCACACAGCCACAGCGTAACTTGTGACCAGCACCCACCCCCATCCCCATGCCCTGAAGTCCTCTGACCTGCCTGGCTAGGTGCATCCCCTAAAGAAGGGGCCGGGTTTGTAGCTGCCTGGCTGTGGTGTGAGGTACTCACCCAAAGGTCTCAGCCTTGCCCAACTCCTATATCCTAGGAGGAAGGATTACCTAGGATGGTTTTAGAAGTGTGGGCTTCCAGCACGTGAACATACTCATCTCCCATCACCGACTAAGGGATCCATCTTGGTATGTCTCTATTTTGTGGTTGGCAGCCATTAGCAATGGGATAAGGGTCTAAGAGTAAAACCGATGTAACTGGGCTGGAGATGGGCATAGCCCTCCGAGGAAGGCAGCGGTCTGCTTTAAATGTATGTGAAGCTGACTGGGAATCCCAGGGTGTCTAGAGCTACCAGGTATGGACATTCTTGGACTAGCCCCACCCCCCAAATTTCTGGGTGACCAATGGGGGCTGCTTCTGTGTACAGAGGTCCTGTTGTGGTCTCAAGGGTCTATGCACAGTGGGGCTGGGTAGTGTTTGGGGGGGTTTCTGTTGTTGTTGCTTCTGTCTAGATGGACAGAGCTCCATACCTCTGTGGTCTTGCTACTGCCTCAGCCCCAGGCTGGCCTCTGGCGACTTGGGTTCAGTCCTCAGAGCCCCTGTTTCTCTGTGAGGTGGGGAAGTGGTGAACTAATTTGCCTACAAGGAGAAAGATGACCTGGTGGGACCCTTGTGAGTTCTTCTGGCCTTGTGGAGTAGAGAATCGAGGATCCTCGTCCGGCCCCTGACCTGGTCTGGGTGATACCCTGGAGCCTTTTATGACCGTTTACTGCTCTTTGCAGGACCGAAGTCTAAGATGAGGAGTTGGCAGGTAGGTCCCTCCCTACCCTGAGGAGAACCCACTCTGGGTCTTCCCCTTGTGGCTGCCAGTTGCTGGTGGTCCTTTGCGTTCTGTGGCTTATAGAAGCACAGAAACCTCTGCTCTCACACTCACCTGGCCTCCTCCCTACCAGTGTTTCTGGGTCTGAAGTCTCTTGGCAGAGGGACAGCAGTTGTGTTGGATGCAGAGCCCACCCTCCTCCACTGTTGCCTCATCTTAAATCACAGCAAAGATCCTATTTCCAAATATGATCACACACTCAAGTCCTAGGGGTGGGACTTTGATGTGAATTGGTAGTGATTGCACTCACCTGATAATCCTCACTCACCAGATATTGTGGAACCCAGGCATCTGTGAAGTTGGCCCACAGCTTGGCTGGCTGGCTGGCTGTGTAAGTAAAGCGTTGTTAACACATAGCCATGAGTTCTTATGGACACACATTCTCTGGATGCTTCCACAACAGGATGGAGACTTTGTAGTCCATAAAACCTAAAGCACATACTGTCTGACTTTGGGCAAGAACTTCCCAGGCCAAGCCCTGTTCTAAGGGCCTGAAAGACGTGTTGGGGGTGACTTTGCCCCACAGAGCCCTTGATGGAGGTCGGAAGAAGAAAGGAAGTCACATAGAGGCCCTTGACTCACCAGAGACAAGCCTCAGGGAAATCACACTGTGGGAAGTGTTTTTCCTTCTCAGATAAGAGCTGATTTAGTTCTGTGGTATTTGAGAAATGGCAGAATGGAAGAGGTTAGTGAAATGTCTGTGCCTGGAGATGAGGAGGCTATGCTGACCAACTCAGAGGCAGCCAGGAAAAGGAGATGAGGTAAAATAAGATAGCACATGCCAGGATGGAGGAATTCAACAAATGCGTTTAATGTTATATTAAATGTAAATATCACAAATCCACCTACCAAAAGACTCAGGAGGTTTCCTTATTTTTATATTATTTTTATTTGTGTGTGTGTCTGATTATAAGTTGTGTGTGTGTGTGTGTGTGTGTGTCTGATTATAAGGTGTGTGTATGTGTGTGTGTCTGATTATAAGGTGTGTGTGTTCTAATCAGAGCATTTTCTGTAGTTGAAAAGTTTCGGTTATCAAGCAGGAAATGTCTAACTTTGCTTCCACCTCCTATTTTCTCTGTTTCATACTTTGTAAGAAGCTCCTGTGTGTGTGTGTGTGTGTGTGTGTGTGTGTGTGTGTGTGTGTGTGTGTGTGTGTGTGTGTGCCTGTGGAGGCCAGAAGAGGGCACTGGATCCTCTAGAGCTGGAGTTACAGGTCAGTGTGGGTGCTGGGAATCACTCTCTAGCCTATGGGATTTCCTCCTTTTGTTTCTTTTTGCGTCTCCCTGTAGCCCCAGCTGACCTGGAACTTGCTATCTACACCAGGCTGGCCTGAGCTAACAGATCTGCATGCCTCCACCTCCCAAGCACTGGGATTAAAGGGGTGCACCACCACACCCAGCTAGCCCGTGGGTTTTATTTACTCGTAATGAATTAATTGGGACCCAAGGCCCTGTGTACACTACCTAAGGATGTTATTACCGACTCAATATCCCCAGCCTGATTTTAGAATTAAGTAAAAAAAAGAAGAAAAAAAAGAACAAATAATGGACAGTTAGAAAAAAGGATAGCCAAAAATATGTAAAGAAACTACATACAAAATAGAGACAGAGAACGAAAGCTTCCAGGAGGCACCGGGTTCCAACATGAAGTCCAGACATGAGTGGGTAAGAAACAACTTTATTTTTGGAAGAGATCTAATTCCAAGTGTGACGGTATCAGACAGCATAAGACATATGGAAACAGTTAGGCGGGCGCAGGGAAAGAGGGATAAATGTGGTGTCTGTGGGGGACTGTCGGAGCCTCTCTCCCCGCTGTGATAAAATCCCTGACAGAAGCAGCTGGAGGGAGAAAGGCTTTATTTCAGCTCACAATTCCAGGTTGCAGTCTACCATGGTGGGAAAGTCAAGGCAGCAGAGCCTGAAGTCAGAAAGGGAGAGAGACGACCCCAGATATGCGAGTACTTGGCTCACTATGTCTGCCTGTGTCGCCCAGGTCCTAACCACAATTAAAATGATTTCTCCCTGCAGCCCCCCAGAAGGCTGGAGAGATGATTCAGTGGTGGAGAGCACTGGCTGCTCTTCCGGAGGACCTGGGTTCAGTTCCCAGCATCTACATGGCAGCTCACAACAATCCATAACTCCAGTCCCAGGAGATTTGATGTCCTCTTCTGGACACCTCAGGCACTGCACACACGTGGTTCACTTACATGCATGGAGACAAAACACTCATCCACATAAAAAATAATAAAAACATTTTTAAGAAGACAAGTCTTCCCACATAAATCAGCATAGTCAAGACAAGCATCCAGGCATGCTCAGATGTCTTCAAGGTGGCTCTAGACTTTTGTCAAGTTGATAGTTAACCACCATAGAGATTGTAACCCAACCTCTTCAGAATAGAACTCCAGTAGATGTGAAATAGGAACACACAGGCAGCCCGGTCCTGCAGCCCTGAGACCCTTCAGAATTGAACAGGAATATGAATATGTTTTCTCTAACCATGGAAAAACATCCACAAATCTAGCCCCTTCAAGTAGCCCCCGAGCTCAGCTCCTCAGTCTGTAGGCTGGGCGGCTCTGGGGACAGTCGTCCCTCTGCCCCACACAGGTGCAGTGGCAGGGGACGCTCCACCTCTGAGATGCTGGTGCACCCGCAGGGGTGATATCCCCACCACATGACTCCCTCGGGCTTCACTCATGCGTTCCAGAAACAGGAAAGGCAACAGCAGAGCCCTTGCCTGCTGTGTGCCAAGGCCTGGGTTCAACCTAGAACGATAAGAAACGAAGCTGACGTGAGCTTTCCAGGAGGCAGGATGCACGGGGAGAATGGACTGGCTTCTGATCTCAGAGCTCAGGTTCCAGGGCAGGAGCATGGGGAATGTTCAGACCAGGTTTTCAAACCAGCCCTGTGGTTTTGGATGTGTTAATGGAGATGTTTGTTTCTTTGTACCTGTGGGACCTTTCTGAAACTGATCATGTATAAAGGTCATTTTTTTTAAATTTATTTTTATTTTGTGCATATGAGTGTGTTGCCTGCATGTATGTGAGTGCACCCGTGTCGTGCAATGCCATGGAGGTCAGAAGAGGGCTTCGGATTCCCCTGGAACTGGGGTTAAGGATGGTTCATAGCCACCACGTGGGTGTTGGGAATCGAACCCGGGTCCTCTGCAAGAGCAGTCAGTGCTCTTAACTGCTGAGCCGTCTCTCCAGCCCTTGGATGTATTAATGGAGATGTTTGTTTCTTTGTCCCGTGGGCCCCTTCTGAAACTGATCATGTGTGGAGATCATATATTTTTTAAAACCACACCTTCAACTACCGAGATTTAACTGCCCATGTTCTCTGATCAAAATGCATTATAAGGGCTGGAGGCATAGCTCAGTTGGTAGAGTGTTTGCCTGGCATGCGTGAAGCCTGGGTTCCATCCCCAGCACTATGTAAAATGGTGGTGCACTCTCTTAATCCCAACACAAGGGAGATGGAGGCAGGAAAACTAGAAGTTCAAGGTCATCTTTAGCTACATAGAGAATTTGAGGCCAGCCTAGGCTACATTAGACCCTGTCTCAAGAGGACAAAATTAAGCAAGAAAAGTAAAGAAAGAAAGACTCAATGAGATTATACATAAATGGTTAAAATTTTGCAAAAACAAAAAGCCTCACTCGTTCTGGGACGAAGCAGCAGGGCGCTCGAAGACAGAGCCGACCCCCCGCCTGGAAAGACACTGTTCATCCTGCACCTAGCAAGGCTCAGGCTGTCCCATCCACTGTCAGTACTTCGTTCTCTTACATCGTCACCGTCCTGCATTGCTGGTGTTTGCAACCCCACATGGTTTGAAGCTCATTAAATAAAAACACTGATTTACTGCCTCTTGTCCTGTGCAGGCACACACTTATAAAGCACCCAGGCTGCCCACCTTCTGCCAGGGGCTGGCTCACAAGTCCCCCCTGGGGTGTCAGGGGGATGTTTGCTTGGTCCAAATCTGCTGACGAGGCAGGTCTGGGCAGGGATTCCCCTGGTAACTCAGTGGGCTCTTCCTGACTCCATCGCCGCCCCCAACCCCAGCCAGGCTTCAGTGGCCACTGAGCTCTGTGTTCGCCTCCTGACCTCCAGAACACCCAGGTGAGGAGAAAGGGAGTGGGCAGAGCACAGGGACCCCTACCTCACTGGCTTGCAGCAAGCTGGGTCCCAAGGCTGGAGGCAGCTCATTAAACCACCTGAACTGCGTGTGACTCTAGTCAGCCTCCACATAGCACCAGCAGCACATGTAAAATTAAAATGACCGAGGGGCCCTCTCTCCTCCCCACCGTGGGTGGGCAGCCTTTATTCCAAAGCTGGGGCCGGAAGCCTCCAATCTGGGGAGGATTTGCCCTGATGATAATGGACCTGAATGTGCCAGGCCCACAGCTGTGGTCCAGGTCTCCCCACTCTGTACATTCAGGGCCTCTACTCCAGTTGCTTCCTGTCAGGCCCAGCCTCAGTGGGTACCTCACTAGGAAAGTAACAAGCACTAGGGATCTGTAATTAGAGCCATAGATGAGGCTGGGTCGGAAGGGCCCACAGGAGCCTCAGCCTCTAGGCATGGGGTTCTGAAAGGCCCACAGGAGCCTCAGCTTGTAGGCATGGGGTTTGGAAAGGCCCACAGGAGCCTCAGCCTGGGGTACATCATATAGGGGCATGGGGTACATATAGGGGCATGTCTTGAGAAACCCAATTCCCTCCCTCTTTGGCCTCTAAAAGAGTGTCAGGTATCCCTGAGGGGCTTCCGGGGATCTTTCAGTGTTCAGTCTGGGACATCTAAGGCCCTGCTTAATTGCTAGTAATGTGACGGTGTGAGGCTGGAGAAAGGGAGATGCTAGGGGCCGTAGGGGCCGTGTCTCAGTCAGAAGGTAGGCACTGGACTAGAGGGGAGCAGGGAGACTTGGACCTCGGCATGTCTTGGGGTCCCACGGGGCTCCTTGAATGTAGTTCATGAGCCAGGGAAAGTTGTTAAGGCCAGCCCCTGTGGCTTCGGCCCCATGCAAGTTTCCCCACGGTGCAGTGGGCACTTGTGACACCTGCGGAAGTGGGGTCCAGGATGGGAGGAGCAGATGACAGCTGTTGCCCACTTGCAGGGCCCGGCTGCCTGGTGGATGGAGACGCCCATCCCCATGGCGACTGGGCAAGCCTCACAGCGTCTTCTGCCCAGTGTGGCGGACAACTGCCTGGACAGCTGGCAGGTGGGACCAGTTCTCAGGAGAAAGCCGCTCCGTGTCTCCCAGAGTTGCCCCGAAATCAGAACTACCCTAATAGGTGTGGACGCAGCAGCTGCAGATCCGTGGCTGGTGCCACCCGGCACTGGTACCCAGGAAGGGGCTCTGCTGCCCACACCCAGGGCCAGGGCTTCCGCCTCTGGCTCTCACACAGCTCACCAGCTTTCATGGGAATTCAGGGGGATGGCTTGGGGGGAGAACTCCTTCCTGGCTGTGCTGTTCTGTGCCTCAGGACCCTGCCATCTTATTGTTCCTATTGAGGATCCCCTGGTGCAGAAGGGACTGTGTCTCCTGCCACTCTGGGCCACCTAAGGCAGCCAAGATATGAGGGTTTGGAAGGCAGCCAAGGTGGAAGGCCAAGTTCAGTGGGGTCCAGGGAAGCAGCCTACCAATGGGGGCTCACCACACTTTGAGGAAGTGGGCTCATCTGTGGCACCTGAGGCACATGTGGCCCTTGAGGTATTTGGATGGGAGGGGGCTGTCACGTGCAAGTGCCACTTCTCCACAGGGCCGTGCTCCTGTCTGGGGCCAGTGGGGACCCCGACTCTCTGCCTCCCGAGAGTCCCTGCAGATTTTTGTGTCACCTGAGCCTGGCCAGTGGTCCATGGGGGCTGGTACTGCCCAGGGTGGGCAGAAAGCATGGCCTGAGGGCTCCAGCTGTGCCCAGCACATGTCACCAGGGGCGGGGCCCGTGGGCTCTTAGCACAGGGTGGCGGCTGGGAGCAGCTGGCCACAGGCAGGACCTGAACAAAGGGCGCTTTGAGCAGCCTGCATGCCGGCATCGCGCCTCCGGCCAGCTGCCCCTCCTGAGAATGTGAGGCTGGCCCTCTCTGTGGCTTATCGGGGCCCATGTAGAGTCAGAACAGCTGGTCCCAAAGCCTGCTAGCTGGCTCTGTGCTGGGGGGCTACCACCTCTGACAGGAAACCCTCTGGCCCAGGACAGACCCACTTCACAGCTTTCCCAGCCATGAATGGAGGGCCAGATTCTAGTCCTGGTCTCTCATAGCACCTCTGTCCTGATGGGCAGCTTATGAGGGGGCTGAGGATTACCCAAAATTCTAGAGACAGTCTACCAGTTCTATACTCTAGACTCGGCCCCATCCAACGTCCAGAGGGGCCCCAGGGAGGCCCGCTGAGCCTTTGCCCCCATGACCTGGCTCTCTGGGCCTTTTCACAAGGGCCCTGTCCATACAGCCCAGCCTTTCATCAGTGGTAGTTAATCTTCCAGTCGGCTTTCAAATTATTCCTTCATTAAAAAGACAAGGCGGTAATGTTAGAGACACTGAAATGCTGCTGATAAGCGTTTCGTGAGCTCTCTTGATAGTTAAGGAAAAAAAGTCTTTCATTCAGAGGGTCTAAAGCAGCCTGGCCAAGGCCCACAGGCGAGTGACTGTAGCAAGCTGGAGCCCTACCCCCACCCTCCAGAGACGGTTCACCAGCTGACAAACTATAGGTAGGAGGTCCTCCACCTTCAGTGCTGGGCCTACGAGGGTGTGAAACGGGTGTGACCTTTCCCTGTTCATTCCAGCTACAGGAACCCGGATGAGCATTGCCTTTACTTTTAATCTCAACCCTGTGGGCTTAGATTTGGGCAGATGGGCTGTTTTAGCTGTGGTTGTCCCCAAATACCTAGTGCACCTGCATGGCTCTCCAAGGTCCAGATGGGGATGCAGTGCTCATCTGCCAAATGACAGGACTTGAGTTCCCACTGTGAAGTCCTCAACAGCAGTGTGTCTGGGCCCCAGGGTGTCCTTGTCAGCATCCAGAACTCAGGGGTGCCACTGAGCATCACACATTTCATCATCACTGCCCCGAGACAAGATTCCTACCTTTGCACCACCATGGTCTCTCTTATCTTTAGGGTGGAGGACAGGGCATGGTCCATGTGGTGCTTTGCAGATGGTGGATCCTGTGGGTTTAGTGACTTGATCTCTCTTCTTCCCTTTTTT
This sequence comes from Nannospalax galili, assembly GCF_000622305.1. NCBI lineage: Eukaryota > Metazoa > Chordata > Mammalia > Rodentia > Spalacidae > Nannospalax > Nannospalax galili. The sequence goes on along the minus strand of NW_008343206.1, from coordinate 705,638 downwards.
CCTCTTTCCCTTGGCATTACTGACTCATCTGCGCAGTAGGTACACAATGGCCAGTAGGACATCAGGTCCCTGTTTTCATGGATCTTAAGTTCTATACAATATACTTGCTGTACACATTTGCAGATCACAATTACATGATAGAATCTCAAGTTCATAATCTGGGGTCTAGAATCTTCCTTCCCTCCCTCCCTCCCTCCCTCCTCTCTCTCTCTCTCTCTCTCTCTCTCTCCTCCCTCCCTCCCTCTCTCTCTCTCTCTCTCTCGGTCTATTACATTTATTATTTATTTAGTGTGTGCCCGCATGCATACACATGTAGGGGCGCACACATGGCGGTCAGATGACAACTTGTAGGAACTGGTTCTTTCCTTCCACCATGCACATCCCGGGAATTGCACTGAGGTCATCAGGCCTGGCAACGAGGACCTTTACTCATGGAACCGTTCACCAGCCCTTGCTCTAATTTAAAATACACATGACATAAGATTTTCCTCTTAGCTGTGTTCAGGTGCACAGCTCCGTGGTATAAAGCTTACAGTGTTGTGCAGCCATTCTCTTCATCTACCTCTAGAACCTTCTTCCTCCTCCCCAGACTGAAACTCTGCCCTTGTTAAACACGGACTCCCCAGGCCCAGCCTTCCCATCCTGTTTTGTGTCCCAGTGGCTACGGCGGGCAGCTTTGGCAACTCCAGAACCTGCAGGCTCAGGAGGAGTGGGCTAGTGCAGGGTTTGTCTCAGTGGAAGGTTCCCCAGGTCCGTCCATGCTGTGCCATGTCAGAGTACCCTTCCCTTTGAAGGGAAATAATGTTACCGATGTTCCCTCTTTGCAGGCGTTGATTACCTCTGGCTGTTCTGTGCCTCACTGGCCGTAGTAGACACTTTGGACAGATACACTTGAGGCCCTGCCTGCAATTCTTTCGGGTGTAGGCCCAAAATAAAGCACTGCTCTTCTTCATGCGAGACTCTCTGTTGTGGTTCGGGGGTTGAACCTCGGGCCTCATGCATGACAGGCAAATGCTTTGCCAACCGAGTTCTATCGCTTCAGCCCAGCAATTGTATTTTTCCTGAATTACTTTTTTTTTTTTTTTCAAAGACAGGCTCTTGTATAAGTTGAATTGAGTGGGTGGTAACTCTGTGTTTCGTGACTTGGGGAGCCAGCGAACCGTTTCCCGAGCACAGTGGGCCTCATGTCCCCTGGTGCAGCTGTGTGCGATGGCCCTGCCTCTCTGCCTGCTTGGCCACAGTTGCTGTCGAGGGCATTTTGCTAGTAGCCATCCTGATGGGCTGAGGAGTGCAGCAGCCTCTGATTTGATTTGTATTCCGGTGGTTAGTGTGGCAGCACCTCCATTGTTGTGGGTGCTCACTGACCAATTATATATCTTCTCTAGAAAATGGTCTGTTCAGGTCCTTTACCTTTTTAAAAATATTTTATTATTTTTATTTTATGTGCATGAGTTTATTGTCTGCATGTATGTCCCCATGTTGTGCAGTGCCCGAGGGGGTCAGAAGAAGGCATCGGATCCCCTGGAACTGGAGTTATGGACGGTTGTTAGCTGCCATGTGGTGCCAGGAATTGAACCCAGGTTCTCTGCAAGAACAGCCAGTGTTCTTAACCACTGAGCCATCTCTCCAGCCCACAGTAGCTTTTTATTTTTATTTTTAAATAGAGCCTCGTGTAGCCTAGACTGGTTTAAAACTTCCTGTATGGTCAAAGATAACCTCGAACTCCTGATCCTAATGAAGGAACCCAAGGCTTTGTGTACGCTAGGCAAGCACTCTACTAGCTGAGCCACAGGTCCAGCAGCGGTTTGTAAAATTAAGTTGAAATTATGCAACTCATTCCATTGAGAGTCAGTTTTTTTGTGTTGTTTTGTTTTTAATTGAGACAGGGTCTCACTGGCCTGGGTTCCAGGTGGCTGGCCTGGAGCTCGCTGTGTAGACTAGGCTCAACTCTAACTCACGGAGATCCACCTGCCTCTGCCTCCTAAGTGTTAGGATTAAAGGCGTGCACCATCACACTTGGCTTTCAATACCCATTGCTTGTGAAACAAGCAGACTGACTGCCCCAGGGATCTATATGCAGGTCATGGCTCAGGGTACCAGCATGTGGGTTGGGGCTGGCACATGGGCAGACGGACAGGCTGCAGACTGTCCTGCAGTGGGTGCTCTCTAGGAATGGCTGTTCTCAGACCCTGTCCAAACCTCTTGCTGTTGGCTGTGGTGCTCGATGTGGCACTAGCCAAGACCACCTGGCCCTTCCTTCCTGTTTCTCCTATTTCCCTGAAGGAGCTTTGGGAGGGGTGGCTGGCTGGCTGACTCTGCTGGCTGCCTGGCCCCTGCCATCCTCCTCTGATTCCTCGGGGTCAAAGGGGACAGACACCAGCATCTTAGGGTGCTCATGTCTCTTCAGGGCTCCTCACATCCATGTCCAGCACAGACCCACCCTCGAAAACTCCAGTTCCCCTGCCACACGCAGACTGTCACCAGGATGGATTGCTGGAACCCCGTGGCCCGGGCCCACCTTCTCTCTTCTTATTCCATCTAGCCTCGTGGGTAGCTGCTCCCGTGTCTAAGCTGCCCCTCCCTCCTTGGCCAGCTCCCGTTACCGCTTGGTTTCTAACCCTGAGCCCCCCAGCCTCTGGCCCGTACCCACTCCCCCATTCACAGCCATTCCCCAAACCTTAGCTGTCCTCATATATTTCCAGTCATGTTGGGTGACAGCCAGCCCTCTGTGATGGCACCTGGTCCCACTTACCAGTGTCCAATCCCGAACCTCAAACCCATACTTTCACCCTGCCTGGGAGCTCTTCTGCCACGGGCCCTAGTCTATCCATTCCTGCCATGGAGCCTCAGCTCCTATGGGCTTTCCTCCTGATAGATAGGAACAAGCATGGTGGCCCTGCCTCGATGAGCCCAGAAGCTGCAAACTCTGTGCTTGATGCAGGTCACAGTCTCAGGAGCCTCTGCCATGAAGTCATCTGCAGCCAGGATGTACCTAGCTTTAGGTTGAGGGACAGTGGTCAGGGCAGGAGAGCTTCCTGTGTCCTTTTACCTTCTGTCTGAGTGGACAGCCCAGGCTCATTGGCCCAAGGACAGCTCCCCTTTATAGCTTTGCAGCAGAGCTCAGGGCCACTTGTCCTTGATGTTCCCCGGCCTTGATTCCTTGGTTCTGGCAGCACATAGATTCCTCTGGGCAGAGGTGGGACAGTGCTGGGTGCCTCGGCCTGGTGCTGTTACTGGTGGGAGAAGTGGGGGAGTATACTGTTCTATAAGTGATAGGTTCCAAGGTCTGGGGGTGCTTTGATAGCCTGAGCAGGATGGGGGGGGGGCTAGAGGGTCAGGGGTTAGCAAGTGTATCACATATACCAGGGTTCTGGGAACCCCAGAAGATGTGATGTACTTGGGATCTAGGGGGTGGGGGGGCCCTTGGGATGGACCAGGCCATGAGACCCCTCAGGTGGCAGCCCACAGCCTCTTAACCCAGGTGGATAATGGGAAGGTGTTTGTGAGTCTGGGGAGGAGCTTTTGAGGCCTTTCATTCATTAGGACTCTACTTGGGCCATGTCTACAGGACAGGTGAGCCTCAGGCTGGGCCCTGTAAGGGCAGAGGCTGGCTAGGTCAGGAGGGCAGCTGGGGTCTGGCTTGGAGTCTATTCTGCTGGGGCTGAAATAGCCTCCTCTATATGGACCACAGTGTTGCCTCCTAAATCAGACTGGGCCACAGTGTGTCTGCTATAGCACCCCATCCCTGCCAAGTGCCAGTTGTTACTGGGGTCCCGATGTGGCCTTGGGTCTGAGAGCCACCCCTCCCAACCCCAGTGCATGTGTAGAGCTGATGGAGGTGGAGGTTATTTTATCTCTGAACAAACACTCATCCAGCTCCATACCACCCAGGACAGGGCTGTTTTCTTCAGCCCCTTCCTGACCAGCTGCTGGGCCACACTGATTAGCTCAGCACTGCATGGCTTAAACACAGCCAGCCAGACTGTCCTAGGCAGTCATGGAGCCCTGCACCCCTGCAGCCAGGCTTCTCGCTGGGTCCCCACATGGAGATTTGTGTGAGGGCGTCCTGTCTCCTCATGTGTCTGATCCCCAAATAGGTTTACCCCCAAGTGTTAGGGTAATTTGGGGGACCTTGTAGCCATCAGAGGCCACTTCTAAGAAGGTATTTGAATAGTGACAAGCGTTTGAAAATGAAACAAACCCACTAGGTGATCCGCCGGCTGGTGGTGAGTGGCCCATGGAGTTGGGACTGTGGCTCCCTAACGGGGCCACTGTGGTCAGGTGTGCTGTCTCCTGTGAAGCAGTCCGTGGTGGGGACTGGGAGTTTGTGCTTCATGCTGGTCAAAGATATGGACGGCACTCTGGCCAACAACCCTTCCAGACGAGGTTCTCAAGAAACAAACAAGATCTGTGCAATCTGGCAGCTCCCAGTTTGTTTGTTTGTTCCTACAGCGGATCAGTTTTGAGGGCTGACTGAGGTGAATGAGACTGTGGCTCCTCCCCTGGCAGGCTCAGCCACCAGGACAAAGCCCCTGCTAAGACCGCAGAGCCCATTAGTGCGACCAACCCCTTACTTTCCCCCACACTGTCACCATGCACACCCCCATCCCCAAGGATTCCACTTCACGGGTGAAATGCTTTTCCCATAAGGAAGGTGTGAACCTGTCCCAGACTCATGCTGCCTATCAGGCACTGCTCTTACCCTAGACACAAGCCAGGTGGTATGGATGCTATTTTTTCCTAATTAATAGCATTTGGACACAATGGGCAATATCCAGCCGCCATTCATGGAAGACTCTCTGGCAGGGGACTGGTGGGGGCAGGGCCAGCCAGTGTCACCGTCAGAGCGGAAGTCCCCTCCAAGGCCTGGCTCCTGAGGGAGGCAGGCAGGGAGCCAGCTGGAATCGAGCCTGAGGAGCACAATGCTTTGTGGCTTCGCGGGTTTGTGGCTTTGCGCAGTCTGCTAACACATGTGGGAGTGGTTTCACCTCCTCACCCCAGGCTTTCCCTGAGGGCCTCCTACCCATCTAGGCAGGCTAGGACTGAGGTGCACAGGTCTGGGGGCAGGGCTCCATATCTTGAGGGTCACAGTGGGCTGTAATTTGCATGAAATGCACATTTGCATATAATCTTTCCATTGCCCTCCAGGGCTCTATACATTTTACACTTGAGGGAACTGAGGCCCAGCTTCCCAAATCCATACCCAGGGTGAAATTCAGCCTCAAGGGCCTCTTCCTAGCCAGGTAGAAACTTCTGCCTCTTGGGTTTGCAGTCCAGGCAGACAGGGGGCATGGGCATAAGGACCCCAAGAAGGGTGAAGTGGCCCAGGGGCCACCTGCCTTCCACACCAGGCCTGAGGACTGAGCCAGGGGTGGAGTAGGCAGGAAGGGGCTTCTCACTTAGGACTGCCAGTCCCTATGGCAATGGCCTTGTGGTAGGAGCTGGAAAAGACCCAGGACAGACTGCAGGGTGCGGGCAGCTCAGCCCAGGCCCACCATCACTACCCCCCTTCCAGATGCTGTGTGTGTGATGATGCCCGAGTGTCACATTGAAGAGGAACATAGGGAAGAAGGGAGCGTGGGGGAGTATGCACAGACTGAAGGCCTCACCCTCACCTTGACCTCTGTCACTGTGATTCATGTCGGGCTTCCAGTGACCGTTCCTCTCACCCGTGGCATGGCTGCATGAATAGGATGAGGCTCTGTGGCTCTCACCCAGCACTGGGACAGACTGGGTAGACTTCAGCATTACTGTAGTTGGATTCCAGGTTGTAGTTAGATGCCGAATCTGGTGACAGGAGGCCTCTGTCTAGCTGGCGATGTTATTGAGAAAGTTACTACTCCACTTTGTTTCTGAACTTGGTTTTCACACCATTAACCCACAGCTGTTCACCTACCTACCTTTCCACCCAACTATCTACCTTTCCACCCACCTATTCAAACAACCACTCATTTATTCAACCAACCAACCATCCACCCTCCCAACCACCTACCCACCCATCCACTCACCCACTCACCCACTCACCTATCCCATCTGTCCATCTACTCTCCCATCCATCTATCCACCCACCCATCTATCCATCCACCACCCACACATCCATCTATCCATCCACTCACTCATCCATCCATTCACCCATCTGTCGGTCCATCCATTCATCCATCCATCCACCCGCCCATTCATCCTTCCATTCACCCTTCTTTCATCTATCCATCCATCACAGTAACCCAGATGCTAGCTCGGGGCCCCTCTAGCTTATAAACCCCTCCCTTTCATAGCACAGTGGAAGGCCTGGTCTACATGGGGACCTGAGGGAGCTGTTTCCCAGCAAATGCTGTACATGCCCTTTGTCCTCCTCCCTCCGGCTGGAGTTCTTGCACCCAGACCTCAGTGAAGGCCACAGGTGGTAGCCACAGTGTCTCCAGTGTGTGTCAGAGTTGTGTGGTAAAAGAGGCATGGCCCTCCCCTTCAGGTATAGGGCTTGAGCTCTGTGGCTCCATGAAACTGGAGGACACAGATACCAACATTGTGATGCCAGGCCCAGTCATTGTACCCCATCCCTGGAGAGCAGCAACCAGCCAGGGTCCAGTGTCCAGGGGCTCAGGTTTTGGTCTCTCAAGCCAGGTGCTGCACATAGGGACCACACGTCCCTACAGGTGGAGACCTGAGCCTGCTGCTCTTGGGTGTCCCTGAGCGGAGGCCCCTGGCACGGGTGGCTCGGCCTGAGTGGCGTGGCCTGCACTGCAAGCTCCCTGTCCTCGTCCTCAGGAGATTGTCCTGGTGGTATTCTTTGGGACGGAGTACGTGGTCCGCCTCTGGTCTGCAGGCTGCCGCAGCAAGTACGTGGGCATCTGGGGCCGGCTGCGTTTTGCCCGGAAGCCCATTTCCATCATTGGTGAGTCATGCCCACCACGTGTTGCTTCAGTTCACACTCCCCTGCCTGGAGTCACAGTCACTCCCAGAGAGTCCCCATTAGTCTGTCTGCCTAAGACAGGGAAGGGATAAGAGGGCCATGCTGGTCCTAGACAGCTGTTCCCAATGTCCCTTGCCTCTGCCACAGATACTGGGTGGGGAGGACACATACGCGACGTTCTGTCCTTGGGGCCATCTTGCCTCTTGCCTGTTCCTCCCTGACTCCACCTGGGTCAGATGCCTCAGACCCCCAGCAGCCCCCCCGTTGGACCCCAAGACCAGCAGGAAGTGACATCCAGCACTCCCAGCTTCCCAGGGTCTCTCCTTGACCAGTAAGGCTTGACAGTTGTCACTCTTGGTGGTGATCAGCCAGGCCCGAGGCTCTGTGTGCTCTGGATGGGGTAACGACACACATGTGGTTCACATGGAATCCTGGGTCCCCTGGTTCAGGCACCACTGTCGTCCAGGCTGGGTCACTGTCGTCCAGGCTGGGTCACTGTCGTCCAGGCTGGGCCACTGTCGTCCAGGCTGGGTCACTGTCATCCAGGCTGGGTCACTGTCATCCAGACTGGGTTATTCCCCAGGTTTTGGGCCCTGTTAGCAAGCCACTCGGGCGGGTCATGGCACACTGTCCCCATAGTTCTTGGTACTAGGCGATGACCAGCTGCCCCTCCTGCAGATCTCATCGTCGTTGTGGCCTCCATGGTTGTCCTCTGTGTGGGCTCCAAAGGGCAGGTTTTCGCCACATCAGCTATCAGGTACGTTGGCTTTTCTATGTCTCCCAGTAGGACACTCCTGTTGGCCAGGGAGGGGCTGAGCACCACAAAGCCCTGTCCTCCCAGGCTCTAGGTGGTCTTACCCTCTCTGCCTGGCTCTGATGTGCTTTTCCATGGTGGGTGGGCCAGGGGCAGGTGGCCATGACTCACAGCATTGAGGCAATAGGCTACCTTGGGTTCAAAACTTGACACCAGGACTTCCTACCTTCTGGGACTTGGGTGGTAATCCAACTGTGTGAGTACAACCTGGGTTCCCCTGGGCCTTCCCCAGAAAGTCATCAGGAGGGGCTGCTGGGAGTAGGGTTCTGAGACACCTGACCCGGCCTGAGCTGGGGAAGAACAGGCAAGAAGCAAGATGGTCCCAAGGGCAGAGGGACATACATGTGTCTTCCCTGCCCAGCGTCCTTGGCAGGGACGAGGGACACAGGGAGCAGATGTCTAGGATCAGCATGGCCGTCTTACCCTGCCTCTCTCCTTCCTTCCAGGGGTATCCGTTTCCTCCAGATCCTGCGGATGCTGCATGTTGACCGTCAGGGCGGCACCTGGAGGCTCCTGGGCTCTGTGGTTTTCATTCACCGTCAGGTGAGTGAGTCTGGCGGGGGAAGGACAGGAGTGGAACAGCCACATCAGGGTAACTGTTCACAGGGTCAGGGTGCAAGGGCTGACATCCCAGTACCTGGGCCTCCACTGGCACCAGGGTTAGGCAGGTACCAGTGCTTGGGGGTTTGAGGGCAGGGTCCAGAACCCCGGAGCCTTCCCAGCCTGATTGTCCCACCCCACACCCATGATGCCAGTGTCCCGATGTAAGGCTGATGCCTCCTTCCCTCCACTGGGCCTTAGAGAAATACACAACAGAGAACAGGTTTAGGAAGCTCTGAAACTTAAGCCCAGGAAGTCAAGGATGGTCTTGAGGCCCTTGGACACCTTCCAGAGGAAGTCTTTGCCTCACAGGGGCTGCTGTCCTATCACAGGGGCAGAAGAGTATGCGTGGACCTAGGTGGCTGGTCCAGGGCAGTCGCTGAGGCCATCTCACTGGCAGGTGGTGTGATCTGCCACTTTCAAGAGCTGTGACAACTAGGGTACTGGAGGGCGACATCCACAAGCAAATACACTGCAGTTGACAGAACGGTCTGGCGAATGCTGGCCCTTCCCTCTTTCACTGTGCTCGTGGGCTCTGGGCCATGGGGTGTGTGGGCATGGCTGACATTGTGTCTGTCCCCAGGAGCTGATTACCACCCTGTACATTGGCTTTCTGGGCCTCATCTTCTCCTCTTACTTCGTCTACCTGGCTGAGAAGGATGCGGTGAATGCGTCAGGTCAAATTGAGTTTGGCAGCTACGCGGATGCACTGTGGTGGGGGGTGGTAAGTTGGAGCCCTTGGGTGGGCCTGGTGGGGACACGTGGGCCTAGGCGGTAGGGTTGAGGCATTAGTATCTACTCTCTCAAGAGCTTTGCCTCTTGCACTGAGGCTCCTAACTGCAGTGTTCAAAACCCTTCAACCACAGATTTCTACTTGAGGCCGGTAGAGCCAGTCCAGTGTACCACCGGCTCAGTGCCCTGGGGTCCCTGTCTTGAAGCCAGAATGTTCTTTCAGCTTCTGTTTTGGAAGGGAAGGCTGATGGGACTCGACACCTCCACCACACGGTGGTCTTCACCTTGGAGGGGTCCTGGGCTCAGGGGTGGGGCAGGGTCAGGTGCATCTTTGGGGTTTGTGCGGGGCCTGGGAGCGTGAAGAGATGAAGCAGCATAATGGGCCTGGAGGGCCGTGAGGCAGGAGGAGCCCGGGTTTCTGTGGCTGTGGAGCCTACAGCGTCCCTCACGGCCCCAGGCAGCAGCAATGTGTCAGTCAGGCCCTAGGGCTATGAAGATGGCGTGAGCCTCCTGGGCCAGGCTAGCACCAGGTCTGCTGAGCTGCCAGTCTTCAGGGAGGCCAGTGCGTGGTGTGGTGACGCTGTGCACGGGCCAGTGGAGTGTCGATCAGCTGGCAGGCAGAGGAGTGAGGGCTTCTAGAGAGGATGGGACTGAAGAAAGCCAGGCTTACTCAGGGAGTCACAACCTAAGAACCATTGCTCATAGCCTTAAAGCCACTGACTAAGACATTTTAGGGGGATCTCTGGACTTCCAGTGTGCCCTAGGAGTTGGTGGCTACCACACAGCCTTTGATTCCTTCCCTGAGAGCTGGCTTTATCGGACATCGAGCTTTGGGAACCCCTAAGCTTTAGGAAACACAGGCACCTAACAGGACCAGCTGGCTCGGAGTAGGCATGCCCCCCCCCCAATTCCACTTCCTTACCGTCCCTTCAGCAATGGGGATTGTCTAGATGTTCACAGGGAGGCCTGGAAGAGCCGCCAGGGCTGGCACCTCTAGGTGGGATGTGAAGATCCTGGGGCTGACTCTACCCAACCCAGGGTCCTCAGTCTATTGACCTCAGCGCTCACTAGGCTAGTGAGAAAGGTCATCTGGACAGTGGCAGCCGTGGGGCTGGAACCAGGGTAGAGAAGGCACTACCTGTAAGGACGGCGTAGCAGAGACTCTGGGGACCTGGCGTGGGGTGAGCAGCCATCCATGGTGGTGACCTAAGTACCCTGAATGTTCCGACTAAGGAGGAACAACCCCTCACAGGCCTACTCCCACTTGGGGCTTCCTGCTTGTGGGGAGTGGGAAGCTGGGAAGGCCCATGCTCCTTCTATTCCTGAGTGCCCCAGGAGACTGGGCACACAGCAGACACTCTTGACATTGGCTGAGTTGATGTGTTTTCTGGAAGTTTCCAACGTTCCAGGCAGCTCAGGGAAGGCAAGGACATGCTGACAAGCTCCCAGGTTGGGGCAGGTCTCAGCTTCAGCCTCTGCCCACCCTGCTGGGGGCTGGCGTCCCCAGAGGCTGTGATGTGACAGGCCCGAGCAAGTTTGGTAGGACGGTTTAGCCCCCCAGGGTTAGGGAGCTTGCCTGTGGTAGGGGACACATCCTGGGGATGTGGCAGGGCCTTTGTCCTGTATATATGTATGTGTGTGTGTGTGTGTGTCTGTGTGTCTGTGTGTCTGTGTCTCTGTGTGTGTGTGTCTTTGTGTGTGTCTCTGTGTATCTGTGTGTCTCTGTGTGTGTGTGTCTGTGTGTATCTGTGTGTCTCTTTGTGTGTGTCTGTGTGTGTCTTTGTGTGTGTCTGTGTGTGTATCTGTGTGCTCTCTGTATGTGTATGTGTGTCTGTGTGTGTGTGTGTGTGTGTGTGTCTGTGTCTGTGTGTATGTGTGTGTGTCTGTGTGTGTGTGTGTCTGTGTGTAGGGGGACCACAGCCTGCTCCAGGCAGAACTTTCTGGTAGGAGATGGGCAGTGCAGGTGGGGTACAGTAGGAAGTGGTGGGTGACTGGCCGCAGAATGACTGGTAAGTGGTGCCCAGCCCCTGCCTGCTTTCCCGGTCTCCTGCTGGAGCTGCTTCCCGGCCACCCGGTCCCTGGCCCCCCAGCCCTCTGCAGAGGCGCCCCCACTCCCACACCTGTGCAAACATCCACCCGCCGGCTGGGAACACGGCCCCTTTGTGCCCGGCTTGGCAGTGGTGCCCCGGCCTGTGCCGTCAGCTGCAGCCCTGGCCTCGGCCACGGCGCACCCTGGCCTGGCCATTGTTCCGTGAGGCCCTGCGCCCTTGGCTGCTCAGGGTCCCCGGCGCCCAGCTCGGGGGCCAACAGCTCCCATTCATCCGGTGACTGTCTCTGCAGCTGTCCAGTGGGATCTGCCCAAGGCCCCAGTTATGGGCTGTGTTCCTGGCACCCCTAGGGCAATCATACCTTGAGGGCTGCAGGACAGGGCAGCCCAGCTCAAAGCTCTGCAGCCCCGTGCCAGTGAACGGTCGTCTCCTTTGTCTCTTTGCACCCTACCAGGGGAGCATGGCCCCACCCTGCCCTACCCCTGGGTTCCCCCACCTCAGGTGGGACAGGAGATCTGCTTAATGTGGAAGCCAAGTGTGTACTTACAGGTGGGAGCACCTCCCTGAGGCCGGACCCCTCTGGCCTCTGCTCTATCTGCCCCAGGCTGAGTCAGGCCCCAGGCCTCTGTCCCTCCACCCCAAGGGAGGTGTTGGTTGTACCCTGGGAGCTGGACCCATAGAGTCATGAGACATGTGTCCTGAGGTGGACATTGGCAATGGACGCAAGCCTGCACAAGTGGAATCCTCTCTTGCCTCTCAGTGGCCATGAGGTATCTTAGGGCCCTCAACTGCCTAGTGCTTATCCACTGAGCGAGTAAACCAAGTGAACAGGGCAGGGGTGGTGATGATGGTGATGATGGTGGTGATGGTGGTGATGATGGTGATGATGGTGGTGATGGTGGTGATGATGGTGATGATGGTGATGATGGTGGTGATGATGGTGATGATGGTGGTGACAGTGGTGACGGTGATGACGGTGGTGACGGTGGTGATGGTGGTGATGGTGATGATGGTGATGATGGTGATGGTGGTGATGATGGTGAT
>NW_008343206.1:691480-693178 GCF_000622305.1 Nannospalax galili | reverse complement strand
GGTGGTGGTGATGGTGGTGATGATGATGGTGGTGATGGTGGTGATGATGATGGTGGTGATGGTGGTGGTGAAGATGTGTATTCACTATGTCCTGTAGCGATCCCAAAACTCTAAAAGCCTGAGTCGGAAGCCAAGGTAAGGGCAGGGCCACATCCACTTGGAGGCTCCAGGGAAAGCCCACTGGGGAGGCCTTCTGGTGATCCAGGTGTCCTTGACTTGCCCTGTGTTGCTCCTTACAAGGATGCACACCATGCACACCATTGGGTTGGGGTGTACCTAGAGGACCCAGATGAAGACTCCAGTTCCAAATGAGACCATATTCTGTGTATGTTGGGGGGAGGTAAACATGGGGGGACATGGTTCAGCTCAGGATGTGGGTAGCTCGGGAGCACTTGTAGGGGTGGGAACAGACCATGGGTTCCCACAGCTAGAGAGCAAAAGGGCCGGCACCATCAGGCAGTCTTTTCCCTCTGGTGGGGATGTGCGGTCCCAGGTCCCCCAAATGTAAGGCCAAGTGTGGCTGTGAGGCATCTGGGGAGCATTTCAGACTTTTCTTTACCCTTGGAACAAAATGCGTTTGTTTGTATTACGGTTTGAGTAGAGGAAAAGCAGTTTTAGCAAACACCAGCTCCTCTGTTTAGTGCCCGGGGGTCTCTGAAAACAGGCGGCTGCTGGGCTCTGTTTACTCCAAGTAGCTAAATGGAGAACTTCGAGTGAACAGGCTGGAGCCCCACCCTGCATTTCAGCCCCTTTTAAAACCCAGTCTGAGGCTTCATTCCTCACCTGGAGGCTCCGGAAAGTTCCCACCGCTCAGGCTGGACTGTTTCCTGCAGAGTCAGGCCTGGGGTGGGGAGGTCTCCCAGATGCAGGCCAGGTGGAACTGTCCCTGGGAGGCATCACTTTCAGGACTACTGACTCTGGAGCAGTGAGGGGCCATGCACGGTGGACAGCACTCAGCCCGTGGTTCTTCAGGGCGGGGTCTGCGGGTATCGCACAGCAAGGGCTGAGGCCCTGCCGGGACCCTCACCAGTCAGCCCTCCCTGGAGGGGGCCTTAAGAGCCGGGCATTATGGGATGAGCAGGAGTCTGCAAAACATGTCCATCTTCCTGTAGTTGCTGTCCATTGGCCAGCGCCTAGGAGATTGATTTCATGGACTCAGCAGGTCTGATGAAGGTGGTGAACAGGGGCTTTAGTTCATGCTCCTGACGGGGACTCCTTGCAGGTTTCAGGTTATATAGCGTTCTAGCTGGAAGAGACAGAGACAGCATCAGGAAACTCAGAGAGTCTGGAATGGACCTCCTGCTCCAGAGGGTGATTCAGAAGTAGGGGCAAGGTACTCCTAGTACTGGCTTCTCTGGATGAAAGGTGGGCACTCTCTGTCCCATGTTCCTCGAGGTGGAACCCTGCTCAGGGAAGATGAGGAGGACCACGAGCCATGCATGGCCCACTGCACACCCCGCAGAGGCTGTCACGGGGCAGCAGTCTGTGATGAACCCAAGTGTATGTGATCCATATGACCTATGGGTACCTGGACTTCAACGAGGTCCCTCTCTTTGTTGGTTCAGGAGACTTGCAGATCTGACTTCCCAGTGGCCTTTAGGGACGGGCTCTAAAAAGTGGCCCATTTCTGAGTTGATGTATCTTTGACTTCAAGAAAAACAAACGCCCTGACAGGGATGGGCCACTTAGAAACAAGAA
>NW_008343206.1:619729-691403 GCF_000622305.1 Nannospalax galili | reverse complement strand
GGAGGGGGAGGGGGAGGGGGAGGAGATGCTGCTGCTGCTAGCTGGTGGAGTCCCTCCACAGAGTGCCAGCCAGCACCCTGGGCCACTACAATAGGGCCTTCCTCCTGCTGACCAGGGGTCGGGGGCAGCTAAGACCCAGGAGGGAAGGTGTGATCTCTAGCCTCTTCACCTTTCCATTCCCTGTCCCTACAGAGCCTGCCTGCCAGCCAGCTAGGTCTTCTGGTCCTTTCTGTATCCATCCCCCTCACCTTTGTGATTTTTTTTGGACAGGGTCCCATATAGCCTGGGCTAGCCTCAACTAAGCCATATATTCCAGGTGACCTTGAACTCCCACTGGCTGCAGCCTGAGCCTGCCTTTGCAGGCAGCCCCTGCAACATGTCTGGCCTCCAGAGAAGGCAGCTGTGGACCAGCTCTCACATGTGGGGTGCAGGCCCTCTGGGAGCCAGCAGGGGGGCCTTAGCTCTCTTGGTCCTCCGGAAGTGGTGTCCTCAGCCCTGGGAGTGGCCTGACTCTGGTGTACTCAATTTGGGCTGTTTCAGGGGTGCGCATACAGGATATCTCAGCAGTGCCTGCTCTGCCCGTCAGGCACAGATGTGGGCCCCAGGCCTTTTTGTGAACTTGTGCTGTGTACACGCATGCTCACGGTGCATCGGCTCCACTGATGGTGCATGTGTGTGCGAGTGTGAGTGTCCCTGTCTCCCTGTGAGGCACGTTTGTGAGTGCGGCCACATACACAGAGCAGGGTGCTCTTTTAAAGGGCCCAGTAGCAAACGGCTTCCCATGTCTTCTGTTTGTGTGGGATGTGGATTTCTTTTAAGGACAGTGTTTACAGAGAAAGACTTCCAGTGGGCACTCGTGGGAAACACCAGTGTAAAGCCTGTACGGCCTGGTATAGCACTGAGCTGGTGGCCCAGTGGTAGCCCGGGCTCAGCTGTGGCTTGCTATCACCTCAGCCGGCCATTGATGAGGAAACTGACCCGTTGCTTTATCACCTGTTACGATGCCAGTCGGTGTGACAGACTTGGCTCGCACTCCTGCTGCCCTCGTCCTCCACTTCCCTGCTCTAGCTGCTCAGAGAACTTATCTGTACTGTGAGCACCTGTCCCCAGGTCCGTGTGTCCATGTACGTGTCCTTGGTTGGCTCTGACCTCATGCCTTTCCTGCCTGCCCTCTTCCTCAGTGGCTGCTGGGGAGCAGCAGTGGCTTGGGGTTTCCCTGGAGCTGGAGTGGGCAGCGATGACCATGTGTGTGGGGGTCTTCAGGCTGCTTCTCTGGGACTTGCTGCATTTAGATGACACTCTCCAGACCCCTTCTTTGGCCCTGTGAGATAGGGGGTCATTTAGGGGTTGTCTCTGCTGGGCAGTTGTCACTTGGCCCCCCCAAGGGGTGAGAGCTGAGCTGTCTGGAGTAGACTATGAAGACCCTGAGTAGTAGGCTCTCACCACACTGACTTGCCCTAGTTGTAGGACCAACCCAGGTACCTTGCTAAACCCCGGTGTGAGTGCATGTGACCACCCAGGTCTCCCCAACAGGCCTGAGGCAGGCACACAGCAGACCCAGGGTGAGACCCAGCAGCCAGGCACAGCTAGGGTGGGCCTCCTAGTCCCTCAACAGAGGCCCTGGGAGCAAACCTCAGATGCCAGCAGGGGACGACCTGGGGGGCAGCCCTCCTATCGTCCCACCACACACCCTGGACGTGGCTCTCCCACCGAGAAGAAGGCTAGTGCCTTGTCTTGTTCTCTCTGAAAAGGAAAAAAGCAAACATCTGGATCCCTGGGCTGGTGGCAGGAAGCGGCACGTCAGCCCCATCCTGAGGCTTTGTGGACGGCTGGCCTCAGTAGTGGGAGCTTCCGGCCTCCTGGGGGCCAGTGCACTGTAACTTCTTAGGGTGGTAGGAATGGGGCTCCTCATAATGGGGCAGGAGGCCTGGCCCCCTGTGGGTGGGCTCCAAGCTATGTGCCTGACTGCATGCTGTGTGCTCTCTGCAGCACCAGGGCTGTGCGGCCTGCAGCATTGAAGTTGGGGGCTTCGAACCCATGTATCTCTCTGCTGTTCTTGACACATTCGCAGAGCTGTGCCACCATCCTGGGGCTTGAGTTGGGGTCTCCGATCATCAGACACTGCGTTAGGGTGGGCAGATGTCCCTCCTGAGGTTTTCAGTCCACCAGCCACTGACTCTTGCCCTTCCTCCTTTCAGGTCACAGTCACCACCATTGGCTATGGAGACAAGGTGCCGCAGACGTGGGTCGGGAAGACTATCGCCTCCTGTTTCTCTGTCTTCGCCATCTCCTTCTTTGCGCTCCCAGCGGTGGGTACCCATCAGAGCCCTCTCCCCCGCTTCCCATCCGTCCTTGCCTCTAGCCCTTGGGGGTCCCTTGGAACAGGGTACAGGAGCAGTGGGGTGTAAGGGAGCAGGCAGGGCAGAACCCTCGGGCCTGCCCTGCAGCTAGGAGGGGCTATGTCTCATGTTCTTTCCAGAAATCACAGGCCTAGGAGGTCTACATACGTGTATGCTATGTGGGCATACGTGCACATGTGTAGATGGGACACAATGGGCACATGTGCATATGTGTCCTTGTGAATATAAATCTTATACATGTGTGTATGTACTGTGCATATGTGTTGCATGTACAAGTGTCTGTTGATTTGAATAGCATATGTTTTCCATCTTGTTCTAGTTTGCTTTGGGGAGGAAAGGGTTTATTTGTCTTACATCTCCCGGGTCACAGTTCATCTGGGAGTCCAAGGTCGGAACTCAGAGCAGGAACCTGGAGGGAGGAGCTGGAGCACAGGCCATGGAGGAACACTGCTTACTGGCTTGCTCCCCTGGCCCCTGCTCAGTCTGCTTTCTTATGAGACACAGGACCACCTGCCCAGGGGTGGCACCACCCACAGTGGGCTGGGCCCTCCCACATCACTCAACAATCAAGAAGATGCCCCACAGACATGGCCACAGGCCAGTTCTATGGAGGCAATTCCCCAACTGAGGCTCCCTCAACCCAGATATGTCAAGTTGACACTAAAGCTATCCAGCACATTGTATGTTCTGGTATATACGTTTTGTGCACATGTATTATACGTGTATGTGTATTTGTGTATTCATGTGTATGTTTGTCATGTGTACACTTAATGTGTGTATATGTGTGTCCCATGTATATACAGTATGCCTGTGTTGCATGTATCTCTGCAGCATATGGGAAATGCTGTGTGTTCATGTGTCTGTTGTGTGTGTGTACGTGATGCACTGGTGTAGGTGTGGTGCTGCATGTGTGTCCCTTACATGGGCCCTGGCTGCTCGGGCAGCACTCTTTCTCTGCCTCTGCTCGCCTGGTCACCCTGTCTGCAGGAGCTGTGGGCTCCTCACTGGGGACAGTCTCTAACTCCTGCTTAGTCCAGGGGTGTGGACCCTGTGCCCCTTGTTCATAGATAGATGGCTAACCCACCTGGCTCCTTCCTACAGGTGGTGCCTGGGAATAAGTAGAGAGACGTGGGTCTCTTTTGGAGCCAGACTTCCTATTAAATCAGCCCTTGGGAAGGGGGGGTGTTCTGTCTCCACGGCTGGCAAGGCAGGCAGGCTGCAGCTGAGGGCTGGCCTCATGTGGCATCTACCTTCTGTAGCATCTACTTTACCTGGTAGCCACCTCTCACTGGTACCTGCCTTACTACAGCCCCTCCCACTGTGCAGGTCTGCTCTCTGGGCGTTTGTGGCCTCCAGCTCTTCCCCGCACCCCTGTCCTATGGCTGGGTACTGACCAGCATGGCCTGTATAACCATGGGCCTCACTTCTGTCCCTCACCAGGGGATACTTGGCTCTGGGTTTGCCCTGAAGGTCCAGCAGAAGCAGCGGCAGAAGCATTTCAACCGGCAGATCCCGGCCGCAGCATCACTTATTCAGGTGCGTGCCCCGAGCCTGTCCTTGGTGCCAGGTACTTGAATCTGTCTGGGAGTTGGCATCACCTTCGGCCACTGTGTCCACCCACCCTGAGAGGCAAGGGATCCCTTTGTTATGGACTCCTCCCAAGGCATGGCTGCCCCTTTGAGGAAGAGCCTGCTCTTAAGGTGACTGACTGGGCAGGTATGGGCGCGCTGGGCCATCTCCCACCATGCTGTTCCCATCTAGGGCCACACCTGCAGGCTGGGGGTGAGGCCTGACCACAGCCACTTCAGTATCTAAGACACTCAGTCTGCTCCCCACCAGCCAGCACCTGGGGACAGGGCTGAGTCAGGAGAGTAGGGATGTCCAGGTGGCATGGGGCAGTCCCTCTAGGAGGCTTGACATCCCTTGGGGCTGATGGTCCTTGGTGAGAGCAGTAAGGGCAGCAGTTAGACGACGGGCCACTTCTCACAGGCTGGATCAGGAAAGACAGAGCCTGAGATCAAGAGGGAAGGAAAGTTCTAGACATAACTGGGGAGACGCTGGGCTCTGTGGCTGCACTCCAGGCCCTTGGGAACACTGGACTGCCCTTGAGTGCAAGAGACTTAGGCACAGAAACCATTTGGAAATCCATGTCTCTGTGCACATTTATTGCTGGATGGGCTGAGGAGTGGTCAGGTGAAGGTCCGGAGTGTGGGTGTGGTTGACTGGGTGGGCCAGCATCTGTGTGGACTTGGCCCTCTGCCCAATGCAGTGGCTGTGATCAGTCTGAGCCCCTCTGGGTACTCTGGCTCATATGTCCTCTTGAGGCCTGGGACGGGCTTAAGGGGGCTCCTGCAGGCAGGCCTCACTGTCCTGAACACTCTGCCCCGGGCAGGACACTAGGTGAAGGGCAGCCCTTCCCAGGGGCTGTGGCTTCATGGTCTTGTCTGGGTTCCCAGGCTCTGAGCCCCATCACGTTTCTCTGAAGCCCTTCTGGCACCAGCTGTCTGGGCCTGGACCTTTTTCCTAGATAAGGAGACAGTAACCACAAAGCCAGTGGCTGTGGCTGTGTGCTCCCCCGGGCCTAGCTTGATAGTCCCATAGCTTAAATCAGGCCTGACCACGTAGGTAGAGTTACCCACAGCTGGACAGTGATTTGGTTCCTGTGAGGAGTGTCAAGGCCACTGCTCAAGGAGCCCTACACCCTGTGGCAATCAGGCCTGACCATGTAGGTAGAGTTACCCACAGCTGGACAGTGATTTGGTTCCTGTGAGGAGTGTCAAGGCCACTGCTCAAGGAGCCCTACACCCTGTGGCAATCAGGCCTGACCATGTAGGTAGAGTTACCCACAGCTGGACAGTGATTTGGTTCCTGTGAGGAGTGTCAAGGCCACTGCTCAAGGAGCCCTACACCCTGTGGCTAAGGTTCCTTCAGACACCGCACCCACAGTGGAAGATGGGGCCTGCTGTAGCGGAAGTGGGCAGCAGGGATGACGTGAGTTGTACTGGGAGTGGTCTGCAGGCTGCCTTGGGTGAAGAGGTGTGGAGCTGGCAGTGTGGTGTTTGTGTGAGACGTGAAGCCCTTGGAAGGGCTTCCAAACCGTCCTGGATCATAGGTGTCCCTCGGTGGCTGCTGCATTCCTGTCGTGGTGTGGGGCTGTCACCAGGCATGCTGCCATCGTGTAGGAATCTTCAACTTTTCTCAAGCTCACAGGGCCAGTAATAACAAGGTCACCATGACGTGTCCTCATTAGAGGCTCTGAGATCTACTTCTTCCTACTTGGAGGCTGTGGGCTCCCTCAGGTCCGGTGTCCTCCAGCTCCTGTTGCCGTGGTGACTAACCCAAGGTCCCTCTAGAACGTAGACCAAGAGCTTTACCTGCAGCCATCAAAGTTTCCATATCCACAAGATGACACTTGAAGTCCCTGTGAGACCTCACATCCCACTGGCTCGGGGGCCTGCTCCTCCACACCCTCCTAATGCTCACATAGGGCCAGACAGACCTCCTCTACCATCCTTCCCCTCTGGGTTAACCCTGATTGTCTGACTCTCCCTTTGCTACACATGCCTAGTCTGAGCATTTCTGGATGTCTGGGGCTGGCTCAGGGCCACTTTTCAAGAGGGACTCAGGAAACAGCCAAAGGCCTTGGTGGCATCTGAGCTATGAGTGATATAGTTGATGTGTGGGGCAGAACCCTCCCGGCCCTAGAAGGCCAAGTCCAGCTGTCAGGGCAGGGGGCCTAGGAGCCGGCTAGGGTCTCCAAGAAAGGTGACCGGACCACTGGCCCCTCCTTTCCTTTCTGCCCAAATTCAGACTGCATGGAGGTGCTATGCTGCTGAGAACCCGGATTCATCCACCTGGAAGATCTATGTCCGGAAGCCTGCCCGGAGCCACATTCTGTTGTCCCCCAGTCCCAAGCCAAAGAAGTCTGTCATGGTAATGGGCCGGGATTGCTTGTTAGCAGGTAGGGGGACTGTGGAGGCTGGGTTTGGGACCCTTGTGTCAGGGTGCCACCATCATTCTGAGCTTGGGGGAAGTCTATCCCGTGCCTGGTCCTTGCCATCCTCATGTCCCCCAGCCTTAGGGTCATAGTGACTGGCCACTGAAAGACCAGAACATGAAAGATCTAGAGAGAATTCTTCAGGAATGGAATGAACCGACTCTAGTCAGCCACTGAAGAAGGTTCTGGAGAGAGCTCTGGTATTGGGCTTTCCCTGTTGTGTGGGGCAGGTGGTAGGGAAGGAATTAGGTACTGGCTTAGGCAAAATAAGTTCCCACAGCTGTGGGCAGGAGTCCTGCTATTTGTCTAGAGCAGTGAGGGAAAGGTGGTGGCTTTGCCTATTCCTGGCCTCCACCCCAACCCTCCTTGAAAGGACTTGGCCTTCCTAGCTCCTAGATGCTGCTGGGCCCTTGAACTTGCTCTTCCCTCTTCCCAAATGTTCTCCTTCACATCCACACAATGTTCTCCTCCCCTCCTCTGGGTGACTTCCTTGAAGAGGCCCAAGTGCCCACACGTGTCTCCCGTCACACCCCCTGCTGCACTGGCCTTCAGCTCTGCTTCCCTGACCCGGGCTTGCATATTTACTGCTTACTGGTTTTCTTCCTGCCCTTCCTGGGCTGTGACTCACAGAGCCACTCCAGGGCCAGGCAATACCACAAGGCCAGCAGCAGCACCAGCACACCAAAGCCCCGCCCCGACAGTGTTTGAGATGCTGCGCTCAGTCACTGGGCCCCATTTCCCTGGCAGGGTACAACTGTGGTACATCTGATTCTGCAGGTGTACTGGGGCGGGTGGAGGACTTGGCATGTGGTGCCCAGGCACTGTCGTTTATCATGTGGATTTTTAGGTAAAGAAGAAGAAGTTCAAGCTGGACAAGGATAACGGAGTGAATCCTGGAGAGAAGATGTTCACAGTCCCCCACATCACCTGTGATCCCCCAGAGGAACGGAGACTGGACCATTTCTCTATTGACAGCTATGAGAGCTCAGGTGAGCAAGCTCACATGCATGTTCAGGGCCAGCTGCTCAGTGCTGACCCTGCAGAAGGGTCAACCTGGCCTTAGGGAGCTTTCATGCCACCCCTCCTCTCCTGCACTTGTGCGTAAGGCCCCACAGCGCACACAGAGTCAGTTACTCCCTACCTTGAGAACCTGAGCATGGCCTTGGGGTAGGGAATTGGTCTCTGCCACTGGAGGATGGAAGGCAGGATAGACATGGAAACTTCTAGAAGGGTTGAAGCCATGTTCCCTCGATCTTTCCTGAGGAGGGGACTTGCCATACATTCTGTTGAGCAGACACCTGGAACCAGCATAGACTGTTAGGGGTCAGCATTGACCTGGCCATGAGGAGGGAAGAAAAACATTTGTGTTATCTTTACCTTGCCTCTGTCAGCACCCAAGTTCTATGCTTAGAACTGCAGCGACGTCTTAGGTCTTTGCCCACTGACAGAGATGTAGATGCTCAGGTGCTAGTAAGCCATAACGAGGCTCTGTAATATACAGGGAGACCAGGATGCTCAGGGAGGTCAGGCAGCTGCTCCAGGCCACACAGTAGGAGTGCGGCATGCTCAGTGTGACTCACCAACCTCTGCTGTTCCCAGAAGTGCCCTTAGGTGACTAGATACAGGAGGGTACCCTTGACCCATCTTCCCTCTGGTCTGGTGCTGTTCCAGGGGTCCACAGCAGGAGCAAGAAGTTTCTGCTGGCCAGAGAGGTCTGTCACAAGGAAGGGCTACACATGGGCAGCTGGGAACGCTATGCAGGTCTAGGGTCCTCACATTCGTGGCCACAGATGCAGAGTGTACAGTGTAACCCCTGAGAGATGGATGGGGGGTGGGGGCTGTAGAAGTCTCCCTGCAATGCTCATAGTTCTCTGACAACTTCAGGGCCCATCTTAGGGGAATGGAATTCTCTAGTAGCTGTCTATAACCAAACCTTGAGTGGTTCTGGTCTTTTCGTCCCTTTGGGTCAATGTGGATTTTGATATAACAATGCTGTTATCGGGACCAGGATGTGGCTCATGTCTTCCCAGGAGAAAACCACAAGACCTAGTTTTTGTCTTTTTTTTTGTTAGTTTTGAGACAGGGTCTCCCTGTAGCCCCAGCTGGCCTGGAACTCTATGTAGATCAGACCAGGCTGGCCTGGAACTCACAGAGATTTCCTGCTTCTGTCTCCCCAGTGCTGGGATTAAAGGTGTGTGCCACCACGCCTGGCTACAAAGCCTGTTTTTACCCCGAGCATCTCTTAGAAGCCCCTTACACTGCCCCGCTGGTCACTTCCTCTGAGGCACCGTGGTGGAAACTGTACTAATGCAGACAGTCTAGATGCCCCCAGTGTCCACAGGCTCTGCATCCCCTGACTCAAGTATGGCCCAAAAGTGCTCAAAGAGGAAACCCCTGTACTGAGCTTGCATGTACTTTTCTCTTGGCTTTAGTTCACAACATAACTATTGTGACGTTGTGAAGGATTGTACATAAGCCGTCACTAGTACAAGGAATCAAGATGTCAGGAGGCTGCAGGAAGGTTTTATGCAGATGCCAAGTGTTTTATGTAAGGGACTGGAGCATCCGTGGATTTGGGGATCCCCAGGAGCCCTGAACCACCCTCCAAAGACAGGGAGGAGAGGCCTGGCAAATATTCTTAAAGCCCCTGCACCATCCTGGGTGGAAGAGACAACCTGATTGAAACATGAATAAACCATAGTTTGGGTGTTGAATGGAGGTGGGGGATAGCCTTCTTCCACATGGAAAGGTAGAAGGTTGGGTCAAGGGCACAGTTCTTCAGGAGCTCACCTCTCCCTTGACTACTCACTCAATCCAGCAACAGTAGGCAAGCCAGGGCCTAGTGCTGGTTCCTGTGGGCCTGGTTTCTACCATCAGAGTCCTGTCTGTCTAAGGACACTGGCCCCACTCAGAACCGCTCCTGTTTACCATTGGAAGGTCCCAGACCCCAGAGGAAGGTTCCACTTGAGGGTCCCATTGGGGGATGGATGGACAACACAGTCCAGCGTCTGAGTCATGCCCAGACTCATCTACTGTGTGACCAGGCCCTGTGCCTGATAGGAAGAAGGCAATCTGCACACTGACCTCACATCTCTAGTGGGGTGGAAACTAGGGTTCCAGAGCCGGCAGTGCATGTGCAAGCACTGGCCCTCGCATCCATATGCTGCCTTTCTGCTCTGCTGCTGTTTCTGTTTGTCCCGCCCCTTCCAAACTTCGTCCCAGTGTCTGAGACCCACCAGAACATTTGGGGGACTAACTAGACTGTTGCAGGACCCACCAGAACCTTACAGCTTCTTGACAGTTGTGAGGACAGTCTCGGGTATGGCAGAGGGAGACCAACGGCATTTGTTCTCATCCTGCCAACAGGTGTTGGGGCCCCAGTCCACCAAGTCGCGCTTGTCTGAGGGTAGCTGACCTGTGCTCTATGCCACTGTCCCTACCACTGCCTCTTGGCAGGAGGGTGGGGAGTATTCCGGAAGGGGGACTGTGGCTGTTCCCTGCTCTAGAGGCTGTCCTAGGCGTCCCGTCTGGCAGGACCCAGCCTGGGCCCCACTCTACCGAGCGCCAAGCTTCTGTGTCCTCATCAGATGGCATGGGGATTTGGCTCAGGCCTGGCCACATCTCCGTGAGCCCCTGGGACACGCTCCCCGCCTGCCCACTGGAGCGGGCACAAAGGGCAATTGTGCCAACAAATGCCCAGTGCCCCCGCAGCTCTGCTTCAGGGGTAGGGCCGTTGTCTCGATGCAAATAGGGGCTTTCTGCAAATGCTAATGGGCAGGTTGGGCGTGAGCGGAGGCGGTAGGGATGCAGCCCTGTGCCTGCCCAGGAGAAGCATCACTCGATGTTTGCTGAATACCAGGGCAGGGGCGTCCCTGCCGTCCATTCAGCCTGCTTAGTGTTATGAAGTCCACGGCGATGTCTGCGGCATGTTAATGAGCTGCACGGGCAGAGAAAGCGGTGCTGCTTGCAGAATGCTCCCGCACCGAGCTGTCTCGATCTATTAATAAGTCCGCTTTGCCCTGAGCCACCAGATTTTGGAGACTAAGCCACTAGCTGGGCCCCTGAAGACTTGGGGCAGCTGCCTCATGGGTTACCTGATATACCTGAGTCTCCTTACCTAGAGCTGATTGGAAAGTCTGGTGTGGAGACAGGTGCTAATCCCGTATGGTGGAGGGGAGTGTGTGCAATTGCTGGGAAAGCCCCAGAGCCCTGGCTCCCACGACGCAGAGCCCAGGCGTCCATGGTGGCCGTCAGTACCAGGGAAAAGTAGGACTTGGACTTCACCTGGTGTGTGCTTTCTTGGTGCAAGAACTGGAAAGCCATCATCTTGGTCCTGGAATAGGGCACCCCACCTGCACATGACATGCATATGTCATGTACATGGAGTCCTTCCGGCGTATCTTCTGGGTGCCAAGAGAGGAAGTAGGCTGTGGTGCTGGCTTTAATGACAGCTAGATGGGAAGAGGCCCCAGGTACTTCCCAAGAACACTGTGCTGGCCTCATTTGAGAGGCTTGTGCAGGTGTAGTGGACTTGGGCTGGTAGAAGCAGGAGTGGGAAGGGAGCCCTTTGTGGCAGCACTAGGATCTAGGGCACTGGGGCACCCTGCAGTGAAAATAAGGGATGTTCGCCTTGTAGAGAGGCCCTCTCCTCCCCTCCCCAGCAGGCCCACTGCTCCTGCCAGGAGCTTGTGCTTTGGGCACAGATGGGGGTGGGGAGGGTGCCAGCAGCCTAAAGAGGGTACAGGGAGGCAGCCAAGCCTGAGAGGCATTATCTCTTACTCATGGAGGACTGAGGCCACACGCCACTTAGCTTGCCAGCCTCGTGGAGGCACTGAGATCCCAGCCTGCCAAAGAGAGAATACAGAATGAGACCCAGGGCCTTCGAGGTTGGGGTTGCCATTGTCCAGGGTCAGGCCTGGGGAGCCTGACCCTGGTGGTCTCACAAGTGCTGCTGCGTTCCTGAGGACTCACTGTGGGCTTAATGGGGCATCCAACACAGGGAAGGCCCTGCTCAGAGGTGGGGTAGATGCACTGTGCACGGAGGTCCCACTATGGGAGGGGATTGATTGTTCCCACTCACGCAGTGTGCTCTTCGCCCTTCTGATTGTTGAGAAGCAGCCCCCACTCCCCGCTCGCTCACAAAGCTGGCATGGTGACCGAGTTCTAGCCACCCGGCTGCTTGCTGGGTACCCTGATGCAGTGTCTAGCCTCAACTCTACTCCATTCCTGACTTGGTACTTGCATGTGCTTTTCTGGCGGCCCCTGCAGGATTCTGTTTTCAATACTTTCTTAACCACAGTCTCCCAAGGACCCATCTCCTGAGATACAGGAGACCTGGGTGTGCTCTAAGTCCTGTCACCTGCTTGCCTCTAGATAAAACACCCTCACCAGCTACTGTTTTTGAGCTAGTATGTCTCGCTCATGGACTCTAACAGACTTAACTGAGCCCTCTTCTTCCCGAAGCCTGTGCTTCTTTCTAGGGACAATC
The DNA here is from genome assembly GCF_000622305.1 of Nannospalax galili. NCBI lineage: Eukaryota > Metazoa > Chordata > Mammalia > Rodentia > Spalacidae > Nannospalax > Nannospalax galili. The sequence continues at coordinate 679,558 of NW_008343206.1, read as the reverse complement.
TTGGGGAGCTTTGAGCTGCCGCGTGGCTGCATTTTAAAGCTGTATCCTTACTCTGGATGATGGTTCAGTTGGGGAGAAACTTAGAGATGGAGGTAAAAGTGAACAGTCTTCAGATAAAATACAAACCCCTCTTTGCACATGGTTTTTCTGTCTCTGGTGACTGAAAATTCTTTGACTTGGGTGCTGGATACCCTAGTGTATCAAGACGACAGATTATTTTTATCATGCCGATAATGAGTTGTGGTGCTGACCCTTGAATCCAAGGGCTTGTAGCTTTCATCAAGCATGCAAAATTGCTCCCATCTCTCCTAGAAACTGTGTATGTGTGTGTATGTTCATATGCATTTGGGTGAACATGTATGTATAGGTGTGGAGGCCAAAGGACAAATTCAGGTGTCATCCTCAGAAATGCCATCCATGGGCTGGAGAGAGAGTTCAGTGGTTAAGAACACTTGCTGTTCTTCCAGAAGACCCAAGTTCAGTTCCTAGTACCCGTGTTGGATGGCTCACAATTACCTGTAACTGCAGCTCTGGGAGATCTGACACCCATTTCTGACCTCTGTGGGCAGACACAGACACACACACACGAAGTGCACACACTTTATAAACTGAGCTGTCTTCCAAGCCCATCCTAGACCCTTCTGCTGGACTACCCCACTGTCCTTGGCTGTCTCCTGCCTTTCTCGGGCTGGGCATGCTGTGTCTGCACTTCTGGTCATTCCTAACTGCAAGTGTGGCTCATCCATTGTCTAACCCACCCCCTGAGATGGTCATCTCGGTTGCCGTGTCCTCGTGTCTCTGTACGCCTTTGTGTTGGGCTTTAAACCAGCTTGATTTTAGCACCTTGTACCTGCCTCACATTTTGCAACTTTGAGATTTGAAATCTTGTAAGAATGTTTATCTTTGTGGCTTCTGCTTATGATTTCAGCATCTGCTGTTCTTGGGGAATCTAACTCTGTGCGCTGTGTTCTCTGGGCTCTTGCTCATGGCGACTTTTGTCTGTGGTGTTCCTGGGGGAGTGAGGGCTCGTTCCTCCAGAGGTGTTCTTTCTATTGTGTAGTGTGGCCCATAGAACCCATGCAGACTCTTTGGGGCCTTGGTTTTACACAGGATTTTCTAGAGAACTCATGTGCTTGGGGTGGAGACCTCTCTTGGAGAGCAAGTCTCTGTCGCACACGTTAAGAGGGGACTTTTATTTTGTACTTCAGTAATGGGTCAAGACAAATGAATTTCCTTCGCCTGCCTCCTACCAGTGGTGTGGGTTTGTTTAGTTTGCTTTTGTTTTGCTTTGTCCGTGTCTCATTTGAGTCCAGTCTCTTGCTATTGGATCAGCCTCTTGAGGCTTGGGGGCGGCGCTGTCTCAGTTCCCAATTCTTGCTTCACGCGGGTTCTAGACTCTCCTTTTGAACATAGGGGCCATCTGAGTCTGTATGTAGTTACTCCGGTGGGCAGAGCCCCAAGCCACCTGGCTTAAGTTGTGTGTTCTGCCCTGCTGCGTCTGCTCTACTGCCAGCTCTCAGGGCTGACTCCACAGACACCTTTATCACGTGAGCCCAGAAGTACATGCAGAACACATGTTCTGTGTTAGCTAACCTGCCTGGGACCTTGGAGGGAATCTCAGAGCTGTCTCTTCATGGGAGGCTGGAGCCCTACCTGCAGCAGGCTCGGAGGCCCACTCCTCAATATATTGGATCATCTTGACTGTGAGGAGATCCTGGAGTCTGTAACAGGCCCCAGGTTACCATGGAGCAGATCTGTGGACTGGCCTTTTGGGTGACCCCAAGTGTGAGGCCCAGCACCAGCTGTGTAAGCTACAGCAGGACTTCCTTGACGTCTCAAGGTGCTGCCTCTGCGTCACTGGGGTGGAAGAGTAACACCTGAGCACTGGGCGCAGGCGGCTCTCAGCCCCTCCTACTGGCTGCACTGTGCTCTGGGCCTCAGGTGTCATGTGACCTAGGACTCTGGTTGGGACGACTTGATTGTGACTTCTAATGACTCCCCGACCCCCTCCCAGTTGTTACAAATGACTCATGACGGTCTCAGGGTCCTGGTGAAGTAGGCCAGGTCTTTTGGGCTGGGGGACTCACTGCATTGATTGGGTATGGGGTATGGTGGGGGCAGCAGGGAGGCTGGTCATTACTTCTTGAACATGCTCGGAGCCTGGATCAGAACCTTCTTGGCTAGCCGTCCACCTGGCCTCTCACTCCTGAACCCTGTGCTCTGATGGCTTCTCTTCATTTGGACCTTCACTGATATCGGCACATTGTCCTGTCTTCCTACTTTCTGTCTGTTGTGACAAGCCTCATCTGCAGGACCAGTGAATACACTGACCGATGTGCACAGCTCAAATGGAAATATGTGTAAGTTATGACGCTCATCCACCCAGAAGGATCAGAGTGATGTGTGAGAGCCTGGCCTCCCCTCAGCTTTCTGGCTTTGTCCCATTTAGCAGTGTTTGTCTTCAGCTTGGCTTTTCTCCCTGGGCACTTTGACCAAAAGTGTTCTCCCCGTTGCCCGCATCTTCATGAAAACGTGTCTACTTTCAAGACTTAAGAGACATATTTTTCTGATCACGAGGGTGGGATATATTCATTATGGACAATACAGAGGCGAAGAAGAACAGTAGCTGGTTTCTGTCTTACCACCCACAGGCAGCAGTCGCTGGGTTTTGGATGACTGTCCTATCCCTGACTGTGCTCCAGCTTTGATGCCTGTCACCCCTGGGTTGGGTCCACATTGATTGCTCAGTTTTAATCCTGCTTTTATTCACTTACTGTGACATGAGCATTAATGTCTGTCATTTGAAATTCTTTTAAAACTGGTTTTTGTTGTTTCTAGGCAAATATTTATGTCAGTAATTTTGAGGTGTTCATCTGCTGCATTGACTGAGAGCTAATTTGGAAATTTAATGGGAAAGTATTCCCAACAAGTTTTTTTTTAAACTTTTCTTTCGTTGGAACTGGACTCAACATTTCACTCGTTTCAATAATATTGCTCCTGGCATTTAAACTCTCCTGTTGAAGAGGAAATAAAATCCCAAATTAGGCAGTATTTAGGAAAGTAGCTATGCAAACACTCCACATGAGATCCTATGGCATATATGTAGTGCACTTAAATTATTGGTGACTCAAAAATTAATGTTTCTGTTTTGATTAATTATATGTATATGTCTGTATGTGCATGTGAGTACAGGTGCCCCCAGAGACCAGAAACATTGAATCCCCCTGGAGCTGTAGTTACTGGTGATTGTGAGCTGCCCAGCATGAGTGCCAGGAACTGAACTCAGGTCCTCTTCAAGAGTGGTATACACTTTTCACCCCTGAGCCATCTCTCTAGCCCCACAAATTGATGCTTCTAAATACAACTTACCATTGAACAGAAAGGAAAAATAATAATGTATAAAAAGAGAATAGAAAATCTGTAAGTAGCACTGGAGATTTTAATGCTCTTTTTTTTTTTTTCCAAGTATTTTTGAGACAGGGTCTCCCTGTAGTCCCAGCTGACCTGGAGCTCACTATGTAGACCAGGCTGGCCTTGAACTCACAGGGACCTGCCTGTGTGCCACCACACCGGCAAGATTTTAATACTCTTATTGCAAGACTTGATACAATTAGACAAAATCGGTAGGGCTGTGGATCTAAACAGTACTTTCAATCAAGGTGACCTAACATCTACAGAACAGTCCTTTCAGTAACAGCAGAGTAAATATGGTTGCCAGGTACACAGAGGTCGCTGGCCAAGACAGACCATGTTCTGACTTATAAAAAGAATCTTAACGAACTTAAAATTATTCAAGTCATATGTCCTCTGACCACAATGAAATTAAAAAATCAATAAAAATATGGCAAATTCTGAAATATGTGTAAAATAAAGAATTTATTTCTAAACAAAAGGTCAGAGAAGATAGCAAAAGGAAAACCATAAAATATTCAAATAAAAACAAAAACACAATATACCATAATTGGTAGGCCGCCACTGACGAACGCAGTGCTGAGGGAGAGCGCACAGAATCATGCACACAGTGGAGAAGGCTGCCCTTGAAAGCTGTAAAACACAGAACTAAAGCAAAGTAAGTAGACACAAGGAAATAAGGGGCGGGGAGAAGATAAATAGGACTCAAAAAAGGGAAAATAATGAAGCCAAAAGTTGACTTTTTTTCTAGATCAGGAAAATCAATAAACTTCTACCAAGATAAACAGAAGAAAAAGATGAAAGAATTGATCCGAAATGGGGTGTCCAACACCAGTGCAGACGCATCGATGTAAAATCACAACAAGGGACTTTTCTGTGTATCTCCTTGCAATTGGACTCTGCAATTTAAATGAAATGGGCAAATTTCTCAGAAAACATAAAATACCTGCTAATAAAAGAACACTCCAAGACCATACTGCTTTCTGATGAATCCTCTTCCAGTTAAGAAAAATAAGCATTTTTTAAAAGTTGAAGGGAATCCGTCTCAGCTCTGAAATCAGCATTACCCTGACATGAAACCCAGCGAGAAATATTACAAGATAAGAAAGCTATAAATAAATATTATAAATAAGTAACATTCGGGGGCTGGAGAAATGGCTCAGCAATTAAGAGCACTAGCTGCTTTTGAATCCCAGCACCTACATGGCAGCTAATAACTGTCCACAGCTCCAGTTCCAGAGGATTCGATGCCCTCTTCTGATCTCTGTGAGCACTGCGTGACATGGGTGCACTAACTTACATGCACGCAATATACCCATACATGTAAAAATTAATTAAAATTAACATTCATGAACACAAATGCAAAAGTTCTAAGCAAAATTTTAGTGAATAGAATTCAACATTATATTTAAAGGATCAATTAGAATTCAGGAATGCAAAGTTTAACGTTAGAAAAAAAAATCAGTGTAATGAACCGTATTAGTGAGAACAGAAAGCATATGCATCTCAGAAGATGCAGAAAAAGTGTTTGGAAAAACTCAGCAGTGAAGGCATCATGGCACACACCTTTAATCCTAGCACTCAGGAGGCAGAGGCAAGTAGATCTTTGTGAGTTTGAGGCCAGCCTGGTCCACATGTCAAGTTTCAGACCAGCCAGAGCTACATAGTGAGACCCTGACTCAGAGAACCCCCAAACCAAAACCAAACAAAAATCCAGCAACAATTGACCATAATATCCAACAGGAAATGAAAAGAAATGTCCTCAGTCTGATATGAGTTATTAACACAAACCTGCAATTAACATAATCAGTGAGCAGGCACGGACTGCTTTCCCTATAAGGTCAGAAGCTCGATGAAATCATCTGTCCTTACCACTTCTGCTCAGCATTAATCTGGAGACGTTTGCCTGTGGAGTAAGGTAAGAAGCATCAACTGGAAAAGAAGCCAAACTGACTGTATTTGCAGGTTTCCTGGTTGTCTGTGTAGAAAATCTGATGCATATGCCAGGTAGCCACCGGAATATACAAGTTCATTTACGTTACAGCTGCAAGGCTCATATGCAAAAATCAGTTCTATTTCTAAATTCTACCTGCAAATAACCTAGGACTGAAAACTCTTAAATACCACTTCGAGTGGCATTAGAGATGTGGAATACATAGTGAATCGGACAAAAGGCCGTCCTCTGCAGCCTGCAAAACTATGCTGAGGAAAAGTCAAGAAAAATGCGTGGAGACATGTTCACAAGTCAGAGGCTCAATGTAGACCTCTAAGGTGTAATCCAGTACAAGTGCCAGCATGCAGGTGGCTCTAGGGCAGCCAAGGGAGGTTTGAAAAGGAAGAAGGACAGAGGTTTTACATGGCCGTGGATCTGCAGAGAGAGAAGCCATTAGATCGGTGGGACAGAACAGGGAGTTCAGATGGGCCTCCACGTTTATGGACAGCTTGTTTCTCATCCACATGTGAAAAATTTTGGAAACAGGATGGAAAAACTGGATATCCACCATGAATCAAAAAATAAACTGTGATACCCGTCCTCCACAAAGACCCAGAAAACTGTCATGGAATGAAATTCAAAGCCTGATTCTTCCAGGATAAATCCTTTCAGGTAACAATTGCTTTGGTACAACATCAAGAACATGTGCTGTATTAGAAGAAACTGGTGAACTGAGCTTATGACATTACAGAATTCTCTTTAAAAGATAGAGATAATTAAAACAAACACTGAAATGATTTTGTGTACCGTTACATGTGATCACTGCGTATGAGTGTGCAGTTGTGCACAGCCACGAATGCAGATGCACAGGCCGAAAGACACTGACCGTTTCCCTCCACTGTCTCTCACCTTCCTTCCAACAGTCTGTCTCGCTGAATCGGGGTCTTGGTGTTTTAGCCAGGCTAGCCGGCCTGCGAGCTCCTGATATCTGCCTGTTTCTGCCCCCCAATGCCAGAATTACAGGCATATGCCGCCATGCCCCATTTTTCTATGTGAGTGCTGGGGATTTGAATACAGGTCGTCACGCTTGCAAAGCAAGCGCTCTTACCCACTAAGTCATCTCCCAAGTCCTGAAAATACTTTTAAATCGTGCACCTGAAAAAGCATTTACATTCAAAATAGAAAGTGATGCTTTAAACCAAATAAGGCAAATAAATGACAAAATAACAGTGTAAACAGTTCACACCAAGGAAAATCTAGGGGGAAGCACATAAAAGATGCCCACTGTCTAGTTACCAGAGAAGTGCGTGCAAGGGAACACTACTGCACAATGACTAATTGCCTAAAATTAAGGAGATGAACCCATGAGCCTGTCATATACCCAGAGTCACAGTGCATACCCCAGCATGGTCCAGGGATTCGGCAAAAACAGTTCAGTGGTTTCTTTTCTTTTTCTTTTTCTTTTTTTTTTTTTTGGAAACTCTCCAAGCACCATCAACATTTGAATAGAGTTTTTCAAAGTTGTGCTCTGTCCCTACAATAGAATACTACTCAGAAATACAAAGGAATGAACTATTGGTACACCTAACACGGATGAATCACCAAGTAATTACAGTGAATGAAAGAAGCCAGAGAGTTCATACTGTCTTCTTCTGTTACGACAGCGCTGTAGAAAATGAAGTCTAACCAAGACTGACAGAAAGGTCAATAATTACCAAGGGGTGGAGCAGTGGTAGGGGAAGTCCAAAAGGGCAGGAGGAAGCTTCTGGGAGCCCTGGATATGCTCATTACCTTAATTGTGGCAGTGATTTCAACACATGTCAAAAGTTACCGAATCCTACAATTTAAACACGTGCCATTTATCATATGCCGGCAGTGCTTTAGCAAAGCAGTCAGGAGAATATGTAAAATAAAATCAGCACTGCAAAAAACACCCCAAATAATTTTAAGTAGTAATGTGGGGAAAACAGCAGCCACCCATATTGTAAGACACAGAGCAATCTTTTCAGTATTTTTTTCTAAAAGCTCTTTATATTAAGACGAGAGGATAAAAAGGAAATACCATTGATTCTCAAAATAAAGATGCTGGATTGTCTCATCTATGCTAGAAGTGCAAATTAAAACAATGTTTTTTTTCTTTACTTATGCGATTATTAAATAAGAGTTTGATAATATTTCACAGATGAGTAAGTAGGGAAACAGTCTTAGTTGTTGATGTTGGAAGAATAGAAGGATACAATCACAGTGGTTATCAAAATTAGAGATGTCTATAACTTTAAGCCCTTCTATAATACATACACATTTGCAAAATGATTTATCGTCTGCTACTTGATGGATGTCCATTAATCAGTTGTTAAAATCACCAAGATGCCTGGCAAGCAGCCTGAAGGACAGCCCTCATATCTGATCCTAGAAGTAACAGCACCTCTGCCTCAGCAGACCACGGCAGGCACCATCAGGCACGTGCAGATGTAATGTCATACAAACCAGAGGACTCTATCTGCTCTGTGTTTTGGAACAGTTAAAAAAATAGAATTATCATCCTTCTAAAGGCTAATTAGGGACTGAGATGGCTCAATGGTAAAGGTGCTTGCCAGCAAGCCTGATGACCTGAGCGTGGTCACAGGGAGCCACATGTTGGAAGGAGAGAACAGACTCCCACAAGTTGTCCTCTGACCTTCACATGTGTGCTACGGGATGTGCACAGTCCCCATCCACCAAGTGTAAAAAACCCAAACAATTTTAAAGGGTTGGTGGAACTAAGTTACATAACCATCTGGACCTAATACAAAGTCTTAATCTCTTTTAGTCTCTTCTATGGTGATTTCTTCTAAATTAGTTTAGTGCATGTTTGAGGAGTAATTTATTCATTGCTATTTAATTTCCTGAAGAGTTTCAACTGTGTTGCCACTTGATAGCAAATATTTTTTTCTTCCAGCAACTTTATGCTCTTTTCTATCATTGTTTTCTTGCCTGAGCTTTTATAGTTTTGTTTTTCTCGGAGTCAATCTCATGAGAGATTTATCTATTCTATTTATTATTAAAATATTATGTTTATTATCAGAAACTACCTTTGTGCCACATTCGTTTTCTTCTCAGTCATCTTGGGCTGTGACATCTATTAATTCCATCTCCCTAATTATCTTTATGTGTTTTCTTTTTAAACTTAATTAGGAGTAATAGCTCATTTTTTTCAAGTCCTTTTACCAAAAGGCATTTTAAATGCTATAAATTTTCCTCTGATCACAGCATTAGCTGTGACACATAGAGCTTAGTATGAGATATGTCCCATTTCATTGCTATTTTGGATAATTTTTGTGGGTTTTTTTTCTCTTTAATCTGGAGTTCTTTTAAGAAATGCTTAATTTTTAAGCAGTAAATTTTTATCACTGTTATTTATTTCTAATTTAATAGGCTTACAGCAAAAGGAGGTAGCCTGTGAAATCTGTTTTCTTAAGAGTCCCTTTGATCCCAAGTATAAAACTAGGAGCATTATTTTTGTAATTTGTAACTTGGAATGTGAACCAGTCCACATACCTAAGTTAGGGTACCTTCTCTGTTTGCTATACACAAACAGATAGAATGCATGTGAAGACAGATTATGTACCCATATATACATTTACTTACTGTAAGCGTTAGTCAGCTGTGTTTTGCCCTATATTTTCCCTTTGACTTATTTAGGCCATAGCCCAGCTCCACTATTTACTGTTATGTGACCCTGATCAAGCCATTGCCATTACTGGGCCTCTGTTTCTACATCAATAAAGTGAAGATTCTAACTGGAGGATTGGCAAGATAGCTCACCAGGTAAAGACACTTGACGCCAAATCTAATGACCTGAGTTCGATCCCCTGGATCAGCGTGGTAGGAGAAAAGCGATTCATGTAAGTTATCTTCTGCCCTCCACTCACACAGGGTGGTCCATGTGCAGACACAAAATAAATGAAAAATGAATAAAAGATGCAGGAGCTGAGTCTACCTGTGCCTGCTGCAAGGGTTTCTACAGTGACCAAATGTGGTAGACGATAAGTCCCCACCCTGCATGCCGTGAAGACCCTAGCGTCTGGCTCCCGCCAACTGGACCTCGCACTCCACATCAGATGTGCTCAGCCCTGCCAGACAGCTCCACGCTGTACCTTCCACTTTACTCCCGACGCCACAAAGCCGGGAGGTGATCCTCCTCCTAAGCTTTCTTAAACTTATATTGTTCTGGGTTTACAGTGGAGCATACTGTATACAGTTTAGTCCTTTTTGTTGTCTGCTTGGTTCTCCTCACCTCTTTTACCTAGACCAATAAACAACTATTTTATTCTCTACATTTTTTATGTGTGTATGTGTGTTATGCCTGCATGTAAGTGCACGCACATCGTGCAATGCCTGAGGATAGAACAGGATGTCGGATTCCCTGGAACTGGAGCTGTAGACGGTTGATAGCCCCTCTGTGGATGCTGGGAATTGAACCCAACCCCTCTCCTTTACTCACAAAGAGCCTCTGTATCCCTGTGTCTTTCCATAGCCTTTTCTCTATACACCTACATTTTGCGACTCAGTGTCCTAATTTCCTCCTCTTCTAAGCACACCAGCAAGATTGAACTCAATTCAATCATCTCTTTGAAGCTTTCCTCTCTGGTTACATTCTGAAGTATTAGGGGCTAGGGCTTCAATTTAGGAATCTGGTGTGGACACAGGTCAGCCTCTGACACGGGGTGGGCACACTGTTAAATCGCATGTGTGTGCCGGGTTGCTTTCCCCAAGCGCTGTCTGACCCCACATTTCCACACATGGCTCCCCTTTCTCGGCATCCCTGCCAGCCATTATTGGCAGAGCAATTTTCCAGGTTGTTAGCCAAGTAGAGCAGGGTTACTCCACTGCAGGACCATTGACACTTGGCAGCAGATAACTCTTTGTCAATGGAGTGTCCTGTGTGCTGTAGGATGTTTAGCAGTGTCCCTGGCCTCTGCCAGGCTGCCAACACAGCACTCCTTTAGTTATTACAACCAAAAAAATTTCTTTACATATTACCAGTGTGACCCCCCGAGGTGTGGCAAAATTGGCCCTAGTCACAAACTACTGGACTACTATAGTATCTCAGGATTTTCTTTAAATATAACAAAATCTTATTGGAAGTAATTATGAACTACCAAAAACTTGTAGGAATGAGATATGACATCTCTGTGTCCTTTTCTAAGGTTCGAGGCTCACTGGATAACCCGGTTCCTTTATCATTTGAATGTTTTTTTTATGTGTTATATGCTTGCATAGCATGTTTCTCAGAAACACTTGAAAGTGAGTTGCGTACTCTGTAGCCCTTTGCCCCTAGATATCTTGCTGAGTATTTCTCAACAATAAAGTTGCTCTCTTTGAAAGCTGTATCACAGACATGAACTTCTACAGTTAAACCCCCGTACGATCCTTGAAAGAACCGCCCGTGTTCTAGGTTTGGCAGTTTGACAAGACAGAGTGCTTGGATGTGTGTTTCCGCTGGTGCAGGGTTCAGTGTTCGGTATTGATCCGAGTTGTGCCCTTTAGTTTCCTTGAATTTGGGCATTTCTAGTCTCCCTTGGTATTTCATTATATCAGAGTCACTTTCTGAGGGGTTTGTCTGATAGTTCTTCATGATTAGATCCAGATCATATATTTCTACCTGAAATACTCCATAAATGATACCGTGTCATCCTCAGGGCCCTGTATGATGGCATCTGCCCCTCAATGGTATTGCTGTTGTTGTGATCACCCAGTTGAGACACTGTCCACTTGACTGTTCCAGTTACTGTGTTTTACCTTACAACAGATAAGTAAGTTGTAGGACTACTGTAAGCCCATGCCAGTACCCTGCTCTTCATCCAAACATGTCTCCAGATTTAGATGCTTTCTGGAACCAGTCTTTATTGTGGTAGCTGCAAAATAATTTTCATACTGTAATATCCCACTCCCAAAGTACTGATGGGAAAAAAACTGCCTGTCTACTATTTTATCTGATTATGGTTTTGATTTGCATTTCATAATTTGTAATGGTGCTGAGTATTTTCATGCCCTTATTGGTTCGTTATATATTTAGATCATTTGCACACTTTTACTTTAGCTTTATACATTGGTTTTTTAAATTTTGTATGTATTGTGTATATTGTGTGGGCACACATATGCCATATCACATGTGTGCAGGTCAGAGAACAGCTTGCTGGAATTTGTTCCTGCCCTTTACCAATGGGTTTTAGGATCAAATTCAAGTCATGAGGCTTCTCAGGAAGCATTTCTACCCACTAAGCTATCTTGCTGGCTTCCTTTTCCATACTTGTAAGAATGAAATTTTTATCCTTTTTGTTTTAGACATTCATATGCAATTATAAGAAATAATAGAGATCTGGGCACGGTGACGCACGCCTTTAATCCCAACACTCAGTAGGCAGAGGCAGGTAGACCTTTCTGAGATCGAGGCCAGCCTGGTCTGTATAATGAGTTGTAGGCCAGCTGAGGCTGTAAGAAGATCGTCAAAACAAAACAAAAAAGGTGGGGAAGAGGGAAGGGAGGGAGGGAGGGAAAGGGGAGGGAAGGGAAGGAAGGAAGGAAGGAAGGAAGGAAGGATGGATGGATGGATGGATGGAAGGAAGGAAGGAAGGAAGGAAGGAAGGAAGGAAGGAAGGAAATACAGAGAGAGCCCATGTACTTCTTAGTTTCTTCTGGGGGTAACAGAACTGTAGTACAGACTAAGGATGATGGTAACGTTATAATGATACAGAATATTTTCCTTTTCACAAGCATCTCTAGTATTTGTCCTTTTTAGCTACACCCACTTCCTTCCCACCTGATGAACCCCCAGTAACCACTAATCTGTTCTCCAGTTTTTCCCTTCTAAGAATACTGCGTAAATGGAACCATATACATCTTTTGGAATTGCCTCCTTTTCTAAGACTGATTTTATTCTCTTAAAACATCAACGCTTTAAGATTTTTGCATGTGAATGAGACGGTATAGTGTCCACCTTTCTGTGACTGCCTTATTTCACTGAACATTAATATCCTTCGTGTTCAACTAGTGTTGTCACAAACAGAAGCGTAAATTTGGCTCTTTTGACTCGGCATAATTCTCTGGAAATTCATTCAAGTTGTTTCATATATCACTAATTTATTCAGTCTTGTTACTAAGTAAATTTCATGGTGTGGATATACTGCATTTTATTGAACCACTCGCTCATCCACAGACTTCTAGGTCATTCCTAATTTGAAGGTGTTACAGATCATTTGATAGTGACAATATCTACTTTACCTAATGTCTGATCATAGTGAACGCCCCCCTCATACATTCTTCCATTCAGTGAAATATTTAAATTATTTGACAATTTTCCTACTGAAGGTTAGTTGTTTTTTACTGTTGAGCTTTAACAAGTTTTTCTGTGTGTTCCAGATATTGATCTTAAGTCAAATATGTGATTTCCCAGTATCTCGCCTTCTCTCTCTCTACGCATCTCATCTTAGCAGGGTCCTTACCAGAACAACTTTGTTCTATTAATTTATTTTCATGTGCATATGTGTACGGTGGATATATGCATGTTCACATATGTAGTGTGTGTGGTGAGTGCATGTGCCAACCTCAGGTTGATGTAAGGAGTCTTCCTAGATGGGTCTTCCACCTTATCTTTGAGGCAGGGTCTCTCAAACCCAGAGCTTACTCTCATGGCAAGTCTTGAAAGCCAGCTTCCTACAGGGATCCCGTTTCTGCCTTCCATTGCTGGAATTATAGGCAGTTCCCTTGCCCACTCGAGGTTTACACGGACTCTGGGGACCGGAACTCTGATCTTCTTCTTGCACAGCAAGCTTTTAAGCACAGAGCCATCTTCCCGGGATTCTAATTTTTATTTTGATGAATTCCAATTTATGCTTTTGTGGAGTATACTTATGATACCAGATCTCTGAAAAGTTTGCCTATTTTCAGATCCTAAATATTTTCCCTCTATTATTCCAGGTAGGTTATTGAGAAATAATTAATATACCATACAATTTACCATTTAGTGAATCCAGTTCAGTAATTTAGTGTATTCTAAAGTCTAAATAACCATTATTGCAGTAAGTTTTAGAATACTTTTCTTAGCTCACAAAGAAAATCAGTATCCTTTAAGTATGGCACACCATCCCCCATTCTGCCATCCTGAACCCTAGGCAATCGCTAATCCACTTTCTGTCTCTATGGATTAGCATGTTCTGGACAGTTTATGTAATAGAATCACAATATGTGGTCTTTGCGGCTGTCTTTTAACTTAGAATGTTTTCACAAGTCATCCGTGCTATAATACGTATCAGTATCTACTCTCTTGTTCTGAATAATGTAGGAATGAACATTTGTTTGCAAGTTTTTATGTGGATATATGTTTTCATGTCTCTTGGATAAAAACATGGGAGTAGAAAGCTGAGTCAAATGCTAACTTCGTAACTATCTTTTGGAGGAATTGAAGTGTTTCCTAAGTGGGCGCACCATTTACATTCCCGTCGGCAACATGTGAGCACTGGGAAGTTTCTGCACATCTTCTCCGATATCTCATGATACCAAATGGCATGTTGTTGTGGTTTTGGTTTGCATTTCTGGATGAATAATTGATGTTGAGCATCTTTTCATGTTTCCTGACTATTGTATATTTTTAATTGGAGAAATACCTATTCAGATTCATTTTTTTCAAATGGGATTTTTTAAATTGTAATTCTGGCTGATATTAATTACATATATTCTGGTTACAAGCCTCCTATCAACAAATAATTTGCAAATATTTTCTTGCACATGTGGATTGCCATCTGACTTTATTAACAGACTGCTTGGAAGCATAAGCTTTGATTATTTTAATCAAGTCCAAGAAATAAATTTTTCCTTTGCTTTTATATCTAAGAAAACTGCAAAACATTTGGTCACAAAGATTTGCTCATATGCTGTCTTCTGTGAATTCAACAGTCCCCTTATTTTTAAGTCTTTGATCCATTTTGAGATTTTTACGTATGGTGACAGGGAGCGGTTCAGCTCGTTCCCTCACATGGATAGCCAGGTGTCCCAGAACTATCTGTTCAAAAGACTCTTCTTTCCTCATTTAACTTTATGGCGCCTTTATCAAAAGTCAATAGACCATAGTTATGTGGCTTTATTTTTGGACTTTAATTCTATCGTTCTTATGTATCTGATGCCATGACCATACTGTCTTTATAGCAAGTTTAAAAACATAAGTAGGAACCCTCCAACTTGACTGATTTTCACACTTTCCTTGGCTATTGTGGGTCATTTGAGTCTCCATATAAATTTAGAAATCAGCTTGTCATTCTTCAGAGAAGCCACCTGGCATTCTGGTAGAGACCGTATCGTGTTTCTGCATTAGTTTGAAGAACATTGCTAGCTTAACATTAAGTCTTCTGCTTCATAAATGTGAAATACCTTTCCATTTAAATTATGGTTAAAAATCAAAGTAGGGGCTAAGGAGACGGACCAGCAGTTAAGAGCACGTTCTGCTCTTGCGGAGGACCTGACTTCCATTCCCAGCACCCACACAGAGGCTCATAAATGTCCGTAACTCCAATTCCAGGAAATCCAGTGCCCTCTTCTGGTCTCCATGGGCACTGTAAGTGGTGCACTTATATACGTGCAAAAGAATCTGTATACATAAAAAATAAAATATTATCTTAAAAACTTAAAAACAAATTTATCGGTTAAATAATTTTAAGTGTATGGTTCTGTGGCATGACGTACGTTCATAGTTTGTGCTTTGTTCCCTTTTACACAATTTCACTTCTTGTTCTTTGACAGTATATAGAAATGAGATTGATTTTATACCCTCCAAACTTTCTGGAATTATTTAGCGGTAGTAATTTTTTTTGGATTTGGGGGCCTTTCATGGTGTCTACAGATGCAGTTTTAGTTTTTTCCAATCTTGTTTATTTTTTTTCTCATTTCCTTGTCTAACTGCCCTGATCAGAACCTCCATGTGTTGAATAGAAGTAGGGAAACGGGCCTCTTTGACTTGTGTGGTCTTTGTTGTTTTGTTGTTGATTTTGCTTTTTTGAGACACTGTCTCTCTAAAGAGCCGAGACTGGTATCTAAGCATCTTCCTGTGTTCTCCTCTGGGGTGTTAAGAGTTACAGAAGCATTTGTACCATCAAGTGCGGGATGTTTTATTGGTGTTTGGAGACAGGGTCTCGTGTAGCCCAGGCTGGCTTCAACCTCACTGTGTAGCCAGGGAATGACCTTGAACTGCTAAACCTCCTGCCTCCACAGCCAGAGTGCTGGGATTACAGGCCTGCACCAGCACATCCTGTTTCTGAAGAGCTGAGGATTGCCCCAAGGCTTTGTGCATGCTAGGCAAGCACTCTGCCAACTGAACTACATCCTCAGAAACAGGTGTGGTTTTTAACAGATGTCTTTTATCCGGCTGAAAATGTTCCTTTCTATTCCCAGCACACCGAATGAGCTCTCTCCCTGACCCCATGTTCAGCTTTATCAAATGACTTTTTGGGTCTTTTAATCTATTGATACTTACTATAGATTGAAAGATGATGTGCCTCAAAACTCATAATAAACTATTAACTGCCAACATTGTGGTAAGAAGAGGTGAGACGTTGAACACGTGATTAGGTCATGGCAGTAGAACCCTCATGGATGGGAGTAACTCCCCTTTTATAAAGGAGACCTCGGACACCTTACTAGGAAGTGAAGAATTTACTTCTTTTGCGTTTATTTGTAGTGTCTTAGTGTATAGCTCACATTTGTCTCAAATTCACAAGCTTCTCGGGAGCTGAGGTTGCAGGCACGTGCTGCCACACCTGGTTCATCGTTTCTTACAAAGCAGATTTTTGTATATTTTTAGAAATACGTTTTTCTGGTGTAAGATAGTTGACCTTTCCTTTTTTTTTTTTTTTTAAACTCTCACTGGTTTGTATATCTTGATGCTTTGTGAATTCCACTGTTTCCATTGAGAAATGAACTACATATTGGATTCCCTGACAAGAGGAGTGTGTGCTTTGCTGTCACCCAGCCTCCCGATCCGTTCAGTCAGTAGTACTCATTATCTAACAGCTCCGTAACTTTATTTTTGACGTGAGTGCACATGCTTATGTCCACATGTGTGCACTTGCTTGCCTGTACATGTGGAAACCAGAGGTTGACCTCAGGTGTCTTCCTCAACCACTTGCCACCTCTTCTGAGACATCGTCTTACTGAACATGGAGATCTCCTTTTCGGTGAGGCTGCATGGCCAATGAGCCAGCAGGACCCCACCCCCACTCTCCTGCCCTATTCTCATGCCCAGTGCTGGAGCTACAGGCATGATTGCCATATTGGGCTTTTGACAGGTGCTGGGGATCTGAACTCAAATCCCCATGCTGCACAGTGAGCACTTTATCCACTGAGCCACCTCCCCAGCCCCAGGTAACCAATTCTTAATATAAGAGCAAGCCAGAAAACCATCAGTGTAACAGAGCAGTGTTACTGCAGAGTGGTCACCACTTCTGATTTACTTGTGAGCCTTTCTATTCATTTTGGCCAGTTGTCCCTTTGATACACTTTAGAATTCTGGTATTTGCTAACACCTATCCTTAGAATTTTTGTTTATACTTTTTGTTTCTTTCTATTGAATCGATGCTTTTTTTGTTTTGTTTTGGTTTGGTTTGGTTTTTTTTGGTCTTTTTGAGACAGGGTCTCCCTGTAGCCCCAGCTGTCCTGGAACTCACTGTGGAGACCAGGCTGGCCTTGAACTCACAGAGATCCACCTGCCTCTGCCTCCCGAGTGCTGGGATTAAAGGTGTGCGCCACCACGCCCAGCTGAATCTATGCTTTTATCACCGTAAAACCCTTGTTGTCTCTAGCAATGCAGTTGGTTTTTGTGTGATTCTATGGACTCACAGAAACTTCTGACATTTCCTCATTTTCTGTTCACATTTTTTTACCCTTTTGCTTTCAACGTTTTTGTGTCTTAGAGCTGAGGCTGTACCTATTGTAAAGTACACGCTTGAGTCCTCTGGTAGGCAGCCTGCCGATCTTTGCTCTATTAAGGCTTTCTTCCTTGGTATGTGCAGCATTTCTTGAGACAGCGGGATTCCAGGCATCCGTGTCATGTCTCCTTTGTTCTTGACCTTTATTGCTTTTAGTGTGTTGAACAGATATTTTCTAGTATACATTCTGACTTCATTGCTGACGTCGTCTCCCTAAACTGTATTTTCTTGATAGTGTATTCGGAGGGTTATAAGATGCATTTTAAGTGAAAATAATCTGCTTCCGGTTAAAGTTTCTTCAAATATTTTTATCTACCCTTTCCTAGGGATTCAATTACACATAATATTCTTCTTTGGTGATGTATATATTCGCTGTGACATAAACTGCTATGGAATCTAACAGATCTCTGAGGTTCTCTTCATTTTTCTTCTTTCTGTCCTTAAAACTGAACCATCTTTACGGCTCTAGATTCATATTTCATCCTTCTTTCTCCTCCTAGCCCAGTCTTCTTGTTTGGCTCAGCAAGTAAGATTTCACTTACGTTACTGTCATTCGTACTTGCAGAACTTTAAGCTGTAGCTCTTTATTAGCATTTCAACTTGCTGAGTTATTGTCATAGTGTGTAACTTTCATTCTTTAAACAGGACTTATTTTAGTTTTTAAACATATTTATACTTTGAAATCTTGGCTTACTGAGGCTCGCATTTAGGCTCCCTCAAAGATCATTTCTGTTTACTAATCTTTAGTCTCTCCCTTGCTCTCTCCACTTAGGATGATGTATTGATTGTGGGAACACTACATCTGAATTCTTTCCCATCTGCGTGGGCAGTTACTTGTTCCTGCCATGCCCATGCCAATTTTGCTTCTATGATGTCTGCGTTCTTCTGCAGTGTGTGTATCTGACGTATCTGCCAGTTTACTTTTTAAAAATGACCATTTGTTTTTGAAGCTTGGTTTAATTGATCAGTGAAAGCCACGATTAGTCAGAGGCTTTGTTTTAAATATCTCGATCTGGTGACTCTTTCCCTTTTTCCTAAAAGGGCCTGCGGTCTGGGATTTTCATTGAACATTCAGCCTCTTTACAACCGTCCTGGATTTTACTGTTTGTACAGTGGCCTGTAGTAAAGCAGATAAAGTATCCCTGACCTCTCTTGAGACAGGCAATCTTGCATAACTACAAGAATGTCTTTGGAACTTTTCACAAGTCCATTACTTGCCTCAACCAGTAGTAAAGCATCAGCCTTGTTCTAATGGTGGTTTCACCCGTGTATGTTGCCGAGGTCACTACTGTTTGACGTGGCATGGGATTTGTCTTAGAATTCAAAATCAGATTAGGCAAGTTTGTCAGCAGTGAGGCTGTGGTCCTCAAGGCTACTGTACCCAACTCAAGAGTTGAGTGTTGGAAAAGTAGTCCCAGGTTAAACTCCCACAGGCCTTGCAGTTGCTAGAAAAGTTTAGCAAATATTCCCTTTATAACATTTTTAATCATTACTGAGCTTGAACCCAGGGTCTCACAAATGCTAGGCAAGCACTCTGTTCCAGTTCCTCAATGGTTATTTTTGATAATCTTGTTTGCTTTTACCAATGCATTTTAAGGCTGTTTTTGTTGTTTGTTTAGAAAGATGGATTTTGTTGTTAGTCAGGCTGGCCTCCGTCAGTCCTCCTAAATCTTCCTCCCTAGTACCTGGGGCTACAGCTATGTGCCACCATCCTGAGCCTTTAGTCTGTGCTTATGATAACCTCCTCATTCCAGCATGCTGGAAGCCACTTGCATATTGTTAAATTTTTTAATACAGGAAATATTAACGTGCTTCCAAAAGTCAAAATGTACAAAGGAATCAAAGGAAAATGTATTTCCTGTCTCATCCTTTGCATATTCACAGTTCCCAACCTCTGTAGTAGCAATTTTCAGTGGTTTCTAGTTTAGACTTGATGTGTTGAGTGTTTTTCACAAATGTACACAATTGGTTTTCTCATTTTGAGTTTCTTAAAAACTCACACGCGCGCACACACGCACACGAACGCGCGCACACGCGTGCACTTCTTTTGAACTTCGCTTTTGTCACCTACGTTGTCTTCCGGAGAACACCCAAGTTCCTTCCTAGATGGCTTCCCTTTATCAGAGTTGCACAGGATCATCACTCCTTTAAACTACTCCCTTCTGCTTACATGTTAGGTGGCTTCTAGATAGACGCTTGACCCACCGTTCCGTGGTTTTCGTTCCTTATCACTGCCAATTTCAGTAAGGAGTGTTCGCGCCTACGTGTGATGAACTTTGCCATGCAGCTTTGTTAGCTCTGATTGTTGGTGAATTCTGAGATTTTCTACATACAGGATTGTGGCATAGGTAAATACAGTTTTCTCCCTTTCTTTCCAATTTGGATATTATTTATGTGATCATCTTGGCCAAATCTTTGAGTACACCACGTAATAGCTGCAGGCAAAGCACACATCTTTGTCTTTCTAACTGGGGACATCTCCACTCTTTTGCCGTTGTGTGCCATGTTAGGTATGAATTTTATGAATGCCCATATCACATTATGGAAGTTTCTTTAATTCCTAATTCTCTGAATATTTTTATTTTGTTAAATTTTATGAAATTCTTCCATGTCAATGGACATAGTTTTCTCTTTGTTCTATGGAACTGTTGTAAGATAATCCCTGATATTTGCTTCAATTTAAGATGTTTTGACTTTGTGAATGGATAAAAGTGGTAGACCTTCAGTGGGAACAGTATTTTGAATTTTGATCTCTTCTTAGGTTAGCAACATGTTGGTATGATGCCTCCTTGCAGTGCTGGTAGACAGCACCAAGACCCAGCTCCAGGTAAACCATGAGATCATAACAGCAAACAATGAATACTCAAGAGATTGTGCTCCTAAACTATGGTGTTCGGTAGACAGGTGTGCTAAATGCAATTTCAATTTATATTTTCAATTTTTGATAGATTTTTCAGGCAATAAAATTCGAAGACCATTTGTAATATGTTGACTTATATTCTTCTAGTCACTACTTCTCAGTTCCTGATATAAACTCCACTGGGTCATGGTGTATGCTGTTGAGTTCAGTTTACTGGTACATTGTCAAGGATGTTTGCATCTATAAAGAGCGTCCTTACCCAGCTCTTCCTTTCTTGTGGTATATTTGATTGGCTTTGGAATCGGTGTAATCTATTTTTTTAATTAAATCTTTTTTATATATTTTATTTATTATTTTATGTGTATTCGTGTATTGCCTGCGTTTAGGTAAGTGCACCCGTGTTGTGCAATGCCCTCGGAAGACAGAAGAGGCTGTCGGATCCCCTGGAACTGGAGTTATGGACAGTTGCTAGCTGTCATGTGGGTGTGAGATTTGAACTCAGGTCTTCTGCAAGAACAACCAGTGTTCTTAACTGCTGAGCCATCTCTCCAGCCCAATTATTCTATTTTTAAAATGAGTTTGAAAAGAACTGGTGTTCTTTAAATGTTTTACATAATTCAAAGAAGCCACATACTCCTAGTATTTTCTTCACAAGGAACTTTTATCGTGGTTTCAAAACCTTTTACTTGTTACAGGTCTGTTCACAATTGGCTTTATCTTCTTCAGCTGCTGTTGGTAATTTATATTTTCTAAAAATGTGTCCATTTTCTCTGCATTATTTCACTGATTGGCATTATAGTGTTGCTATAATTCCCTTTAGTTTACAAGCTGCAATATTATCACTTACATTAAATTAATAATTGAAGTGTTTTGACTTCTCTTTTTCTTAGTTACTGTAGTCAAAGGCTTCCAATTTTGAGTACCTTCAAAAGAAATTCATTTTTTTAGTTAACTATCTTACTTTAAAATGTGTAGTTCCTGTATCTTCAACTTATATGGATTATTTCTTCTTTCTGCTAATTCTTGGTTTAGTTTTTCTTTACATAGTTCGATAAAGTGAAAAAATTAGATTACTGAGCTTTCTTCTCATTTATAGCTATTATTCTCCATGGGAAATTATTACATTTCATACCTTTCAGTATGCTGTATGTTAATTTTAGCTGTTTTAAAAGCAATTTTTAATTTTTTCCTTGAAACTTCTTTATCTCAGTAGCTTAAAATGTGTTATTTCTAAATACTTGTTACTTTTTAAGTATGTCTTTTGTTATTCTGGACTCAATTATGGTTGGAGAAGAAATTTCATATTATTCCTATATTTTGAAATACATCGACTCTTTTATGATCTCCTAAAGTATGATTTACCTGAGAGAACATTCTGTGTATACATGTGAAGATTGTATATTCTTCTGTTTTGGGGGTCTATATATGTGTGTGGGTACAGTCAGCTTTTAATTTTACTGTCTTCTGTTTCATCATTGATCTGGCTGTTCTATATATTTTTTTCCTTGTGAAATAAATTTGACTATGTATATTTAAGTTATATAATATATAATAAATAGGAAGTGACACACTACTCATTTAGAAAAAAAATTGAAAACGAGTCAGGGGTGGTGGCACACATCTGTCACCCCAACACTTGAAAGTTGGGGACAGGAAGGTCATGAGTTTGAGGCTAGCTTGGACTACATAATGCCTTGTCTGAAAGCAAAAAACTAGGACCTATGTTCCTCTTGGTGTGCCTGAGATTTAGACTTGTTCATTCTCTATGATCTGCCACTTGGTACCATTTACCTTACACTTCACAGCTCAACCTTATATTACTTTACTTCATATACATTATTGTGCTGGACAGCTTTAGTGTCAGCTGGACACACCTGGGTTGAGGGAGCCTCAGTTGGGGAATTGCCTCTACTGGACTGGCCTGTGGCCATGTCTCAGGGACATCTTCTTGATGCGTGATGTGGGAGGGCCCAGCCCACTGTGGGTGGTGCCACCCCTGGGAAGGTGGGCCTGTGTTGCATAAGAAAGCAGGCTGAGCAGGGGCCAAGGGAGCAAGTCAGTAAGCAGCGTTCCTCCATGGCCTGTGCTCCAGCTCCTGCCTCCAGGTTCCTGCCCTGAGCTCCTATCTTGGGCTCCATGATGAATTACAACCTGGGAGATGTAATCTGAATAAACCCTTTCCTCCCCAAGTTGGTAGTGGTCAGAGTGTTTTGTCACAGCAAAGGAGAGGAAAACTACGATAATTATATATATGTATATATGCATACCTGTATATGTGTATGTAGATACATACATATGCAATATATATGTATATATGTGTATTATTAACTTTTGCCCATTTTTTTAGATTCAACACATAGATGGGAACATGCTGGTGTTTCAGGGGGTTGTGAGCCACCCAATGTGATGTGGTGCTGGGAACTGCCAGAACAGTACTTATTCTTCACTGCTAAGCCAACTCTCCAGTCCCTTTTCCAACTTCATTTTCAGTTTTAATTTTTCTTTCTCTTCTTACTTTAAGTGTTTTCCTTTTTGTTGTTTTACATTTTTTTCAGATTGTAAAATTAGAGATGAAAAAGTGAGGCATCATAACACACAAAAATGAAATCTAGGGGATGAATAAGAACACTTTGGAAACTACATACCCATTTCTGTGATACACAATATTTCATGAATTTGGAGGAAACTTAGCAGTAAAAGTATTCCTGCACTGATTACATAAAAATAGTTTGTTTTCATTGTGAATTTTTCATATTTTTTTTTAAGGAACCAGGGCTAAAAGCGGCTCTCTCACATTGTTTGCAAAAAGCAGGGATTCTTCACGTTGTGAATTATTTCATGTGTTTTTAAAATAACGAGGAGTAAAGAAGGTTTCCCACATTGTTTATAACACTAAGGTTTCTTCCAAGAGTGATTCCCTTCATGGGAGAAGTTCCTGAGTGAGCAACACTCGTAGGATCTCTCTCCGGTGTGCACCAGTTCATGGTGAAGGGAGCCATACCTGGTAAAGGCTTTGCCACCCTGCTTACATACATATTCTCAAGTACAGATTATTTTATGCTTCCAAAAAGCACTGTTAGAAGTGAAAGCTTTACCGGCCTGTAGACACAAAGCGTATCTCTGCAGTATGGACCCCTTCCTGTTCTCTAAAGCTGTCTGAACGAGCAGAGTCCTCCCGCGTCGCTTACTCTCCTAGTGCTTTTCTCCACTGCGTATCTTCTCATGGAATCAAAGTGGACGACGAGCAGCGACGGCGTTCCTACGTTATTTCCGTACATAGGGTTTCTCGCCAGTGTCAGTTCTTCTCTGTTTTAGAAGGGAACTGGAACGAGGAAAGTCTTCCTACACTGCTCACGCATGCAAGGCTTCTTACCGGTGTGACTTCTTCCTGTGTTTGTAGGAAACTGGAACAAGGGAAGCTTTTCCCACACTGTCAACAAACATAAGGATTTGCTCCATTGTGAATTATTTGATGCTTTTGTAATTGATTCCAAAGCATGAAGACATTCCCACATTACATACACAAGGCTTTTCTCCAGTATGAGTTCATTCATGAACTTGAAAGTAAATAGAAGTAATGAAGGCTTTCCCACATTACTTACATGTATAAGGTTTCTCTCCAGCATGAATTCTCACATGTCTTTGAAGAAAAGCATCATGAGAAAAATGATTTTCACAATGATTGCATGCACGGGGCTCTCACCAATGTGAATTTTTTTTTTTTGTCCTTTTGAAGCAGGGTCTCCCTGTAGGGCCAGCTGTCCTGGAACTCACTATATAGACCAAGCTGGCCTTGAACTCACAGAGATCCACCTGCCTCTGCCTCCCGAGTGCTGGGACTACAGGCATGCGCCACCACATCTGGCTCAATGTGAATTATTTTATATCTGAAGAGGGACTTCAAACAAGTAAAGGTTGTCCTACACAGCTTGCACATGTAGGGGTTTCACCAGTGTGAATGTTTTCATTTTAAAAGGGAACTGGTGGGCTGGAGAGATGGCTCAGAGGTTAAGAGCACTGACTGCTCTTGCAGAGGACCCGGGTTTGATTCCCAGCAACACGTGGTGGCTACGAACCGTCTTTGACTCCAGTTCCAGGGGAATCCGAAGCCCTCTACTGACCTCTGTGGCACTGCACAACATGGATGCACTCACATACATGCAGGCAACACACTCAGACACATTAAAAAAAAAATCGGAAAAAAACGAAAAAGGTGAGTGGAAGCAGCGTGTTTGCCTGCATTGCTGAAACGCCCTGGAAGTCCTTGTCGTGTGAATGTTGGCACAAGCGAAGGCTTTGCCCACGCTGCTTCCACACACAGGATTCCTTGTGGCTTCATGCTTTCAAAAGGACCTGAAGGAAGTGAGCCTCGCACATTGCTTTCATCCACGGCGTCTTCCTTCAGTGGACATCCCTTCCTTATTCTGACCAAATCTGAAATCGTCACCTTGCTTGTTTTTCTACTGTTTCTCTCTTCTGAAAGGGGGAGAACTGGGGGTGTTCCCAAATTCTTTCCTTTCCACACTACTGATCTTCATGTCATCTGAACTCTGAGTTAGATTTAAGGAGCACGCTTACAGACACAGGCCAATGCCCATTTTTGCACCCCCACGCCTTCACAGCTATGTACTGAATAAGAGTTCTGGTTCGCAGTGTCTTCTCTAATGATGTTAAAGACTTGTGAACACTGATGACTTACTGGCTCCCCGACTGAGTGCTTAGCCTTCTCCGGGGTTTGTACTTATTTCCAGTGTTTTGGTGTTTCCGTATTTCCTGTAAAGGCCAGGCTCCTAAACGCTTCCTGCATTACATCTTTGCAGAGGTTCTTCTGGGTTGGATTTGGCAGCCCGTTCCTCCAGGGTGAGATTCACAGCCCCGTCCTCAAAGGGTACTGACTCCATTTCCAATGACACAGTGTTCTGGTGTTGTCCTGTGGCTCCTGTGGTTGTGACACAGATACTGACGGGAGAAACCCGGGGTTTCTCTCCGCTGAAGGTCTCCACTTTAAATGCCGAATAATAATCTGCTGTGTGCTAATGCTTAGTCATCTGCCAGTGGACGTTCAGTGTTGTGTCTGTCTCATCTATTGTGAACAGCGCTGTAAAGAACATGGCACTCAGACATCTGTACGATGTGATTTTTTTTTTTTTGCATATATACTCAGGAGAACTTTTGGGTCATTTGATGGTTCTCTTTTTAATTTCTTTATAAAACTACATTTTGTTTTCCATAACGGCGACACCAAAGCACATGTCATCAGCAAAGTGAAAGTGTTGCACTCTGTACACATTTTTATTGTGCATGTATGCTATGACACACATGTGGAGGTCAAAGGAAAGCTTTCGGGAGTTGGTTCTCTCCTAGCATCATGGGCTCTGGAGATCAAACTCGGGTCATCAAGGCTTGTACAGCAAGGCCTTTCCCTGCTGAGCAGCTTTGCCAGGTCCCGTTTTGTATACATTTGTCAGCTTTATCTTTTTGACTTTTTGAATACACTTACCTTAATTGGTTTAGGAGATAGAATGGTTTTTAATTGTATTTCCCTAATGATTAGTGGTGTATATGTATTGATAGTTTTTATTCCTTTCTGGAGAAATATTTATTCAGGCATGGCACTCATTTTTAAGCAAGGTTACATTTTCTTTATATTCCTATGAGCTCTTTGTAAAACTTTAGATATATGGCATGTAAATATTTTCTCCCAACCCATAGGTTGCCTTTTGATTTTGCTGATTGTTTCGTTTACTGTGCAGTGTTTTGAGATTTGTAGTACATTTACTTACCTTAATTGCCTTAATGGTCCATTCTACTGTGATAATAAAAATATCACTATCAAGAAGTTTCCGTTGAATTTTAGACTTTCTAGGCCTTTGTTTTAAAATTTCGGTCTTTTATCTATTTTGAATTTATGTATTTATTTTGAGACAAGATCTCACATATCCCAGGTCTGTTTCAAATTTGCTATGTAGTTAAGGATGACCCTGATCCTCATACCTCTAACTCCTTAGTCCTGGGATCATAGTTACGAGCCACTACATCTGGTTTTATAATTCAGTTTTGATTCATTAGGAGTTGGTGATGTAAGTGTCGACTTCCTCACATTGCTCGTGTAAATCCAGTTTTCCTGGTAATGTGTACTGAAGATGCAGTCCACTAGCCACTCTGTCTTCTCTCCACCCTTGTCAAAACTTAGTTGAATACTTATATTTGGATTTACTCCTGGGTTCTCTTTTCTGTTCCATTCATCTGTATTTCTGTTTCATGCCGATAGTACACTGTTTTGATTACCACTTTATAATGGTCAAGAAATGTGGCACTTATATTCCCACATATTCTTTCCCATAATGACTTTGTCTATTTGGACTTTTTAAAGATTCATAGGAGTTTTATATTTTTTTCCTATTTCTGTGAACAGTGACGTTAGGATTTTTGATAGGATTTGCACTGATACATTTCTTTAGGTAGTATGGGCATTCTTTTCCATGAGCATGGAGTTATCTTTCCATTTATGTCATCCTCAGTTTGTTTCAGCATGTCCTAGTTTTCAAGATATAAATTTTAACATCCTTGTTTAAACTTGTTACTAAATATATTTTATTCTAATTCAAATATTTAGTATTTGCTAGATCATTATCTGAAGAATTGCAACTGACTTTTGTATAGTTCTTTGCTGAATTCATTTATTAATTCTAACAGTTATTTTGTAGTCTTTGAAGATTTCCCTAAGTAGAATTAAGTCATTGACAAATAAAATGTCACTTTTTCAACTTCCACCACAGATACCTGTTGTTTCTTTTTGTTATTTGACTCATTTTATGCTTTCCCTATTACTTTGAATAGAAGTAAAAACAGTGAGCAGCCATGCCTTGTACCAAGTCTCAGGGGAAAAACTCCATTTTCTCTATTAATTGTTAAGTGAAGGATTTTCATAAATGGATTTTGTTACATAAACAGTTAAGTCATTTGTAAGATACTGCTGCTGGTTCCGAGATGCAGACTGTATCCTGTCTTTTCATCTGTTAATATGCTATTTTACATTCGTATCTTTAAAAAAATATTTTATGTGTATGACTGTATTGCTTGCCTGTATTTAAGAGTATCTGTGTCATGCAAAGTCCACCGAGGTCAGAAAAGGGCGTCAGATCCCCTGGAAATGGCGTTACTGATGGTGGTTAGCCACCCCCTGGGTGCTGGGAGTCGAACCTGGGTCCGCTGTAAGAGCAGTCAGTGCTTGTAACTGCTGAGCCATCTCTCCTGCCCTGATATGTGTCTTAAACCAGCCTTCTATAGCAGGAACAAACTGTACTTGGTTGTGATGTATAATCTTGATGTATTGTTGATTTTGTTTGCTAAAAATTTATTGAAGATTTATGTATCAATGTTCATTAGGAGTATGGGCTGTAGTTTTGCTGAGGTAGCTTTGACTTAGGAATCGAGGTGATGCGGGATTCATAAAGTGCATTAGAGAGTATTCTTTCTAGTTATTTTTGGCAAGAGTTTAAGAGGTCTTAGCAGTAATTGTTACTAAAATGTTTGTTAGTTTTCAACAGTGACACTATTTTGCTCTGAACTTTTTTGAAGTTTTATTATGACTTTGACATTGTGATTATTGATCTCTTTGAGTTACACTTTTCTGATTCAATTTAGAAGGTTGAATTTTTCTAGGACGTAAGTCATTTCCTCTAAGTGATCTAATTCACTACCATACACTACGGGTAATACTCCCTTATGTCTTTTATTTCTCAAGCATTGTGATGCCTCCACTTTCACTCTGATCTTGAGCACTCTTTTTCTTAAATTGTCTAAGGATTTGACAACTTTTTCAACAGATGCCTGTTTTACTGACATTGTCTTTCCTTTTTCCAGTGTCATCTTTATCTTCCTTCTGCTAATTCTGAGTGAACGTGTTCTTTTAAAAGGCAGGTCCTAGGCTATCACTGGAAGTGATTTGTTATCTTTATTTTTTAACACAAGCAAGGAATTTGTTCTACCAAATTCCCTCTTATAACTACTTTTTGATGCATGTCGTAGGGTGTTTTTCTGTTTGTTTGTTTGTTTTTGGTCTTCTTGAGACAGGGTCTCCCTGTAGCCCCAGCTGTCCTGGAACTCACTACGTAGACCAGGCTGGCCTTGAAATCACAGAGATCTGCCTGCCTCTGCCTCCCGAGTGCTGGGATTAAAGGAATGCACCACCACACCCAGCATGTTTTTTTTTTTTATGTTATCACTGTCAGTTGTCACAGTTATTGTAAAACTTCCTATTATGTCTTCTTTGAGTCTATTCATTAATGAAAGTGGCTTATTTAAGACTCCAAATATTACTGTTGAGCTATATTCGTTCCTGCAATTGGCCAGTGTTTGTTCTTGTGTTTTATAGTTCTATAATGCTCTTCCTTTACTGGCTTTTTAAAAAAACATAAACCTATTTTTTTCATTAATATAAACTTCATCTTTTTTAGCTATTTTATGGGTTATCATTTTTCATCTATTTACTTTATATTTATGTCTTTAGACCAAAAGTGAGTTCTAAACCCCATTGTGCCAACTTGGTTTTTCACAGAATTTAGTTTACATTCAAGATGATCTCTGGCGGTGAAGAAATGCAGCTCTTTCAAGCTTTTTGTGTCATTTGCTTTTTGTTCTTCCCTCATTTCCTTTTATGTTTAATGGATTTTCACAGTAATGCCAATTATAATGCTGCATTAAACCCATGAGTTTAAAATTTTTTTTAACTTATTATTTTTATTTTATGAGTGTATTGCCTCCATGTGTGAGTGCACCTGTGTCGTGCAATGCAGTAGAGGTCAGAAGAAGGCATCAGATTCCCCTGGAACTGGAGTTAAGGATGATTCATAGCCACCATGTGGGTGCTGGGAATCGAACCCGGGTCCTCTTCAAAAGCATGAGTGCTCTTAACCACCAAGCCATCTCTCCAGGCCCCAAATCCCATGAGTTTTAAAGACTATACTTTTAGAGAAGTTTTATATTCATACCAAAACTGAGGAACAGAGATTTGTGACATTTCGCCTGTAATCAAAACAGAACATTTGTTATAATGGATGAGTTGACAATTACATATGATTATCACCCAAAGTTTATAGCTGGCATTAGGGTTAGTGATTGTACATTTAGGGGGTCTGTATAAATGCAGAATGTGCATCCACTGCCCTAAAATCCTCTTTACTCTGTTGGTCCCTTCTTCCCTTCAGTCCCTGGTGACTATTAAACATTTCATCATCTCCATGGTTTTTACCCTGGAATGGCATATATTTGGAGTCTTACAGAACGCAGTCTATAGATTGCCTCAGTTTATGTGGTGATAGCATTCAAGTTTCCTATCCTGTGTCTTTAAAATCAAGTTGTTGTTGTTGTTGTTGTTGTTGGTTTGTTTTTAATTCCAGGCTGGGCTGGAATTCTCTATGTAGACCAGGCTGGCTTTGAACTGTCCTACTCCTTGGTCCTCTCAACCACTGAGACTGCAGGCCCATGCCGCCATGGCCCACTTTCTCCTATTATGTTGTCTCTACTCTGATCATTTTCCCCTTTACTGTGCAGAAACTGTTTTACTTGATGTAACACTGTTTGTCAATTTTTGCTTTTGCTTTCTTGAGTGTTGAACTTGCAACCAGAAAATCTTTGCCTGTGTTCCAGGGCTTGCAGGGGTGTTTTGTTCTAGTAGCTTAGATTTAACTCCTTGAACAATTTTGGTTGGACTTTTATACAGAAAGAGATAGAAATTTTAGTACCTTATAAGCAACTACCAAATCTTCCAGATCTGCTTGGTGGAAAAGCTTCTCCATGTAGACTTTTTGGCACCTTTATCAGTAATCAGTTTGCTATGGATGTGTCTGTATTTTTCTGAGATGTGTGCTTGCTTCCCCTGGTCTGTGTCTGATAGTATATCAATACAATGGTTTTGATGTTGACTTTTTTTTTTGGTCTTTTTGAGATGGGGTCTCCCTGTAGCCCCAGCTGGCCTGAAACTATGTAGACCAGGCTGGCCCTGAACTCACAGTGATCTGCCTGCCTCTGCCTCCCGAGTGCTGGGACTAAAGGAGCATGCCACCACGCCCAGCAATACCATGTTGTTTTGATTTCTGAAGCACTATAGTATATCTTGCAATCAGGTATTGTGATGCCTCTAGCTTTATTTATTTATTCATTTATTTAATTATTTGCCTTGCTGTTTTGAGCTCTGGTACTTCTGTATATAGATTTTAGGAATGCTTTTTCTAGTTGTGTGAAGAATGCCATTTGCATTTAGGGTTGTTGCACGGAGCTGTACATCGGCTAGTGTGGGTACTTAAAACAATGTTAGCTTTATGAAGAAGACAATTTTTTTTACATTTATTTTTTGAGGACAGAAGTTGTGCATGTAGAGATCGAAGACATTTTGTAGGAGTCCGTTCTCTCCTTCCATCAACCATGTAAGTTTCAGGGACCAGACTCAAGTCATCAGGTTTGATAGAAGGAGCCTTTGCCCACAGACTGGCCCTTCTTCATTTTAAAAATCTGTTTCACTATTTTTCTGTAGAGGTTGGATTTATCAGACTATTTTTGTATTGCAGTATTTTGAATTTACTTCTTGATTCTAAGGGTAGATTCATAAAAGTTTCAGGATATTCTATATACAGAATCATATACTTTGAGACTTCTGACTTTCCTCTTTATGCATTTTTCTTCTTCAATCGCTCTAATGAAAACTCCCAGTATTGAACCGATTAAGAGCATCAAGTACGCACACCCTGTCTGCTTCTGTCTTAGATTAGATGAGCTGCTTTCAGCTTCTCCCGCACAGAATATTAGATATGCATTTGCCATACAGTCATTGTTATGTTAAAGTACAATCTTATAATTTGTTCAGGGTTTCCAAAATTGTGTGTGTTAAACTTTATTGAAGGCTTTTTGACATCTGTTGAGGTGAACATGTGGTTTCTGGTGTATTCCATTTACTAATTTGCATATATTGAACTACCCTTGAATCCCCAAGATGGACCTAACGGATTATGGTGAGCCATCTTTTTGATGTGCTGTTTAGTTCCATTTGCTCATATTTTGATGGAAAGTTTTGCAGCTACGTTCATCAGAGATACTGTTTCAGGATTTTGTGTGTGTTCCAATCTGATTTTGGAAACAGAATAATGCTTTAATGTTTAATTCACTTTAATAGTTTGAGAAGAACTGGTTCTTTAAACGTTCGGTAAATGAAGCAGTAAAGCTACCCAGCCCCGGGCTTTTTAGTAGACCACTACTGTTCAATGTCAGCGCTAGTTCTAAGTCTATTCAAACTTTGTATGAATAGATTCAAATTGGTAGAGCACATGTGTCCATTTCTTCTATATCTTACAATGTCTTAGCATGTAGTTTTTCATACTATGAAAGATTCTTTGTGGTTATGTATTAGTTTTAGTACTTCCTTTTTCATGATGTTACCGGGCCTCCTTTTTCATGGTCTGTCTAGTTAATGGCTGGCTGATTTAAGTTTTTCTTCTAAAACCACAGTTGTCTCACTGATTTCCACAGTTCCTCTATCTCAGTTACTTTTAATCTGGCCTTTTTGTCCCTTCTCCTCCTGTGGGGCCTGGTTTGTTGTTTTCTAAATCCTTGAGGTGCATCATTAGATAAACGGAAATGTGTTCGTGGGTTCTTGCTACTATAAACATCTTTCTTATTACTTCCTAGGTAGGTATATTTTAGTATGTTGTTTTCATTTTCTTTTGTTTCTAGAAAAAAAATTCCCTTTTGATTTTTGTGTCCTATTGTTCAGTGTGTTGTTTAGCCTTTCTGTATTGGTATAAAATGTTAAATGCCTTTCTTATTAGCTCTGGTTTTATTCTTTTGTCATCCGAAAAAGCTGAAGACATTTTTTCAATGTTTTCGTTACAACTTTTTTTTTTTTTAATGCTTGTTTGCTTGTGCTTAGTCATTGCTGGGTTTCAAACCCCTGTCCTTTCCCACAGTTGACAACTATTCTACCACTAACCTACATTCTCAGCCTAGGATTTGTTGGGTGGACTGATACTCTTCTGGAGACAGTTCCATAAACCAATAAAGAGAATGTGTCCTCTGCAGCTGTTGGATGGGAAGTTATACAAATGTTTATTAAGGCCATTGGCTCTCTGGTATGCTCTAACTCTGGGCGATCTACTGACAACGTGAAGTACTGATGTCTCTCACTGCGATTGTACTTGAGTCCATCTCTGCTTTTGTCTGATAGTGCTTGTGCTATAAAAATAAATGCTCTGATGAAGAGTGACTATAGACTTGACAGAATTATCTTCTTGCTTACTCGATCTCCTGATCATTATATAGAGACTTTCACCTCTTCTCTTGGTTGTTTTCAAGAAACCTTTGTTGCCTACTAGAGTTGCTCCTGCTTGTTTTAGATTTCCATTTGCTTAGAATACCATTACCCATCTTTTCTTGTAGGTTATCATGTTCTATTTTTTAAATTAAATTAAATTAAATTAAATTTTTGGTCTTTTTGAGACATGGTCTCTCTGTAGCCCCAGCTGGCCTGGAACTCACTATGTAGACCAGGCTGGCCTTGAACTCACAAGAGATCTGCTTGCCTCTGATCAAAGGCGTGCACCACCACACCAAGCTTCATATTGTTTTTTAAAAGCATATATTTGGGGCTGGAGAGATGGCTCAGAGGTTAAGAACACTGTTCCTGCAGAAGACCTGGGTTCAAATCCCAGCATGCACAACCATCCATAACTCCAGTTCCAGGGGATCTGACAGCCTCTTCTGTCCTCCAAGGCCATTGCACAACACAGGGTGCACCTACTTACATGCAGGCGATACACACACATAAAAAAAAATTTACATTTAAAAAAAATTTAAAAAGCATATATTTAACCATCTTTGACTGCAGAATTTGGGCTACATTCTCAAGGTTATTACAGATAAATGAAATCTTATCATGTTATACTGTTGTCTTTTGGCTGAATTTTTTTTCTTCTCATTTATCTTTGTGATTTGATCATTTAAATGGTTCTATGAAGGTAGTCGTCCCTTACTTCTGTATGCAGGACTCCCTTAACCATATTTTGAAGGCTGATCTGGTGGTCAGGATTTTTTTCTTCCTTAGAATTCTAAGGATAACCTTGAACTACTGGTTGGTATTTTTGTTTCCAGTCACGGCATATTTCATTTCATCCCTGCATGGCCTGTAGGATTTCATGTTTGAAATGCTAGTGTAACGACAGTCTAAAGGTGACATCACATTTCTCGGAGATTTTAATGGTTGGTTTGTTGTTTTGGTGCGTGTGTGTGTGTGTCTTATACTTTTGACAGTTTGTAATATGCCATGATGGAGATCTTTTCTGTTCCCCATGTATATTTTATATACTAAAAGCCTACAGTATATTATGGATGTACCTTATCTTCTTTAAGATTAGGGAAATGATCTATTATTTCATTGGATAGAATTTTTTTAATCTTTCTTCCTCTATGCCTTTGAATATTCCGAGAAATGTTTGTTCTTTTCCTTTCTTCTTGTTCACTTTTTGCTTTGTGTGCTTGCTTTGCTCTGTATCTCCATACAATCCAGTTCACTGTAGAGGCCTTTAAGCGTATTTTTATTCGAATTATTGAGCCCTTCAGTTCCAAGATGTCTACTTGTATTTTGTAGCATTGCTATTCTTCCTGGATTTCTCATCCACATTTATCAAAGCCTCTGTGCCAATCTGACTTCAAGAGACCGCTGTATCACAGGCCAGTGCAGGAAAGTATCTGGAGTCACAAATATGGGTTTCTGACCCGGGAAAATACAGACTCAGAGCAGCTTTCTTGTTGGGACAGATCCTGGATACGAGGTCACAGAAAGATGATGTGAGATCTTTTTCCTGAGCAAGGGAATTTTGTGAAGATTTCATGTTACTGATCTAAGCTCTACAAGTATGTGAAGACCAAAGCTTGCCTATAGCAAGGACTTCTAGCATCCAAATTGAGTTTTCAGAGACTTGCTTTTCTGTCCTTATTCCTACAAGGAAGAATCTTCCCCTTTAGATCTGTGAAACCAAAGTGACAAATGCTAGGCTATTTTGTTTCTCTATGCTGTTGTCCTGGGTCTCTAAAGATTACAAAGTTCCAGTCTCATTTGCTGATTTTCAGTGTTCTTCCAGTCTTTTCCCTCAACAGAGCAACATATAGACTTGTGTAGTTGGTTCTTTGTGGAGGAGGCGGGTGCCAGGCACTTCTTTTCCACAGCCTCGGCACTCCTCCAGAATTTCTTCTCAAGAATGAATAATATTCCACTCTGTATTTATGTACATATTTTTCTTAGCCACTAAATGACATTTGTTTTTTTCCGTGCTTAACCATTATAAACAATACCAGTGTGAACATCATTGTACAAATGAATCTTTGAGGCTTTGTGTTAATTTCTTTAGAGTAAATACTCAGAAGTGGGATTGATGAAACATATGGTAACTACATTTTTATTTCTTGTGGAGACACCAAACTTACTTCCGTGGGAGTTATATACTACTGTAGATTCTCACAAGAGTACACAAGGATCCTAATTTCTCCAAATTTTCTTTACCAATTGTTATTTTGTTTTTAAAATGTACAAACACATGTAGTAGTTATAAAAAATTAGAGGGCTTGAAGTGTATTTTTATTGCATATCTGATATGGGATTAGTATCTGTTACACAGAGAGAACATGTCATGGTAAGGGTTTTTATAATTTCTTTTCCGGAGCTGAGGACCGAACCCAGGGCCTTGAACCTGCTAGGCAAGTGCTCTACCACCAAGCTAAATCCCCAACCCCTAGGGTTTCTATAATTTTTATTAATGTGTGTCTTTGTCTTCATGTATGATGGAGGGGGAGCATGCAACTGTATGCAGAAGTCAGTGGACAACACTGGAGTCAATTCTCTCCTTCAGACTTGGCATGGAATCCAGGGATGGAATTAGGTTGTCAGGCTTGCATCGTTGGCCCGAAGCACCTTTAGCTGCAGACCCATCTTTGTTGCCCTGCCATTGTAAGTTTGATGCATATTTCCTTAGTGATTGATGCTGAGCATTGTTTCGTGTGCATTTTGGTCATTTGTGTATCTTCTTAGACACTTTTCAAAGTCCTTTGCCTGTTACTGCATTGCTTTTTAAATAAACTTTATTATTTTTACTTTATATGTATGCATGTATTGCCTGCATGTAGATAAGTGCACCTGTGTCATGCAGTGTCCGCGTAGGTCAGAAGATACTGTCGGATCCCCTGGAACTGGAGTTACAGACAGTTGTTAGCTGCCATATGGGTGCTGGGATTCAAACCTAGGTCTTCTGCAAGAATTGAATTTTTTATTTTTTAAATAAGTTCTCTATATGTAACAGATATTATTCCCATGTGAGATATGCAAATTAAAAATACCTTTCTCATTCTTGTGGGTTGCTGATGATCTTTTGGTGCTCAAACTTTAAAGATTTGTGGATTAATTTGTTGTAATATATTTTGTTGTCTATGCCTTGATTATCATATCCAAGAAGTCATTACCAATTCCAAGAGTTTTATAGTTGTTGGACTGCATATAGGTCCTTGATTAACTGGAGTCAACTTTGTATATAGTTTTAAGTAAGGGTCCCAAATTCATTCTTTCACACGAGGACATCCAGTTTTACCAGCACCGTGTATTGAAAAGACAGTTGTTTCCTTGTTGATTGGACTGGGCAAACTTTTAAAAAAACTCTATGGATCATATGCACCAGGGTTCGCTTCTGGGTTCTATATTCTATTACCGTCCATTGGTCTACATGACTATCTTTATAATGGTACCGTGAGGTTTTGATGCCTGTGGCATTGTAATGAGCTTTGAAATTAGAAAGTGCGAGTCCATCACCATGATCATTTCAAGACTTGGTCAATAATTCAAGGTCCCTTGAGATGCCACATGAATGTTAGGATGGGTTTTCTATTTCTGAAATATCATCATGATGTTTATTATGATTGTCTTTAGTATGCAGATTGCATTGTATGGTGCTGACAGCTGCAGAACATGACTTTCAAATCTGTAAACAGGGATTATTTCCATTTAAATCGTCATTATTTCTTTGGGGGTGATTTGTAGTTTTAATTGTATGAGCCTTTCTCTACATTGCTTAATTTAATCCCCAAATATTTTACACTTTTCGATATTCTGGGGTTTTTCTTTAATGGTTGTATTGAGGTATAGAATTCACAATATAGATTTATACTATGTGACATTTTGATGTAACTGCAAATACTACAACAAAACTAGTATATCCGTTACTTCACATAGTCATTACACCACTGCATCTAAGTGCTTAAGATGTACTCATCAAGTTCTAAATACGCACTATTACAAACCATAGTCACAGTGCCTAGAATTTGTTCAACTTCCAAGCTGGTATCCTTCAACCAATATTTTCCATGTGCCCCAGGGCCCTTGGTTTTTT
The DNA here is from genome assembly GCF_000622305.1 of Nannospalax galili. Classification (NCBI taxonomy): domain Eukaryota; kingdom Metazoa; phylum Chordata; class Mammalia; order Rodentia; family Spalacidae; genus Nannospalax; species Nannospalax galili. Next base: position 642,979 of record NW_008343206.1, on the reverse strand, counting down.
TTTATATAAGTGAAATCGTAAAGTATTTGTGTCTGACTTAGTTTACACACCATGACCATTAGGTTCATTCATATTGTCAAAAATTGCATGATTTCCTTTAGGAGATTGAACATTTCACTTTATATGCACATACTGCATTTCATCCATTCATCCACTGTTGAGACAGCTCGACTGCTTCCATATTGTTATTAACAAGTCTACAATAAAAATCAAATTAGCTACCTCTTCAAGATCCTTTCATTTTACTCGTATTTTACATATATTTCATTGACATTTGCCAGATAATTTGTTATATTTTCATTAAAATAATAAAAACCATTTACTGTGCGTGAGTGCGGGCATGTGCAGGCCACGATTCGTGTGGTCAGAGGCCAACCTTTGAAAGGCAGTTCTCTTTCCATTCTTGGTTCCCCAGATTGAATTCAGGTTGTTGGGCTTCTGCGGCACGTGTTTTTACCCAGTGAGCCATTGCATCAGCCCTATGTTTTCAATTTTGTTGTTGTTAAATTCAGTTGTACTTCTCTTTAAAGTACACAGCATCTTTCAATGCTTCTTGACCCATGAAATAAGGCACTTCTATTTTGTTTTACATATTGGCTATGCCAATTTACATTCACCCCAAAATATATTCAAGATTTCTTCATACTCATGAAATCAATGCCACATATAATGTAAGTTTTTTCTTTACATTTTCTTCTGATGATTTGTATAGTTTCAAAATGTAATTGCTTTGATCCATTTTGAGCTAATTTTTATATAAGTATATTCAAAGTTCATTCTTATGAATCTTGATACGTCATTTTCCCAACACTGTTCAAGTGACAGGCCTTTCCCTGATAAACAATTAAGGGTCCTTTGTCCAAATTCACTTGATGATATACTTAAGGCTTTATTTCTTAGCTAATTTTTTATACTATTTTTAATCAGTTTTCTTAATTTCCCTTTTGGATACTTCACTGTTGGGATATAGAAATGTAGATGATTCTTGTGTGATTTTGCATATTGCACTTTGTAATTTGTAGCTTGCAATAATTTCTGAAGTAATATTTTCTCTATAACCATATCATTTGTAAATTTTGTTTTCCTTTCTGATTTGGATATGTTTCTTTTTTGTTCAATTCTTCTGGCTAGGACATGCATCATCATATTGAATCCAAGTGCTAGGGATGAGCATCATTTGGTTTTTAATTTTTATTACACGTTATTTGCTTATTTTGTGTGTGTATGCAAGGGTGCACAGGCCACAAAGCACATGCATGTGGTGGTCTAAGGAGATCTTTCAGGAGTCATTTTCCCCTCCTACCATGTGGATGTGAAAATCAAACTCAGGTTGTCAACTCTCAGGATCAAGTACCTTAACCCACCTCACTGAGCCATTTTGCTGATCCCATGAGTATCCTTCTCTTACTTTTGGTCTTCAGGAAAAGCATTTGCTTTCTCATTACTCAATATGTCTGCTGTAAGTATACATGGCCTTCATTGTGTTAAGACACAATACTTCTGCATCTAACCTGTTGACAGTTTTATCATGGGAAAAATGTTGCGTTTTTTCCAATGGTGTTTCTAACACTATTAAAATATTCACGATTTTACCCTTCATATTGTTAAAAAACGGTATCTCATTTGTTGACTGCAAATGTTAAACCATCCTTGCACAACAGGAGCAAATATGACTAGATCATAACATGTGAGCTTTTTAATGTGCTATTGAATTAGTTTGCTGGAAATCTGTTGAAGATTTTTTGTATCTGCGCATACAAGGCATTGGCCTCTTCCCGAAGGTGAAATCGGTTTGAAAGGATTGTTTTCATTTGTTGGAAGAGTTTGAGAAGGGTTTGTTTCCTTTGTCTTGTAGTCTCCCATTCATTTCCATTCTGCTTGGTGTTATTCTTCCCTTCTACTAACTCTGGACTTTGTTTTTTCTGTCTTGTTCCCTGAAGTGTAAAGTTAGATTATTTATTAAACAACTTTGCCTTCTCTTTAAGAAAGTACCTACTATGATAAAATGCCTTTGCTTTTGCATTATTCTGTTAGTTTCATTTTCTTTTATGTCAGGATATCAATTTCCATTTTTTATTTCTTCTTTGACCTACTGTTCAGGAATGTCTCCATTTACTAATTTTTTACAATTATATTTGTGTGTGTGTGTGTGTGTGTGTGTGTGTGTGTGTGTGTGTTGTGCCACAGTGCACATGAAAAGATCAGAAGATAACTTGCAGGAATTGGTTCTCTCCAAGGGATCAAACTCAGGTCATTTCACTTGGCAGCATGTGCCTTTACCATTGAGCCATCTTGTCAGCCCATGTCTTTACAGATAGTGGGTTTTTTAGTTTTCCTTCTATCGTTTTTCTTTCTAGTTTCATAGCATTGTGGTTGAAAGAGAAACTTGAAATTTCAATCTATTAAAATCTGTTCTGTGGTCTACAATATCATGTCTGGGAGAGAGTTCTGTATACTTGAAGTGCATTTTACTGCTGTGAAATAGCATTTTCTGTATAGTTGTTTCTTTCATTTGGCCTAAAGCATAATTGAAGCACAATAGTTCCCTACTGACTTCGTGTACAGATGATCTATTCATTGGTAAAAGTGGAATGCTGAAATCCTCTACGATTTGATTACTATCCTCCTTTCAGATCTGTTAATAGTTGCTTTATATATTTAGTCACTCCAATGTAGGACAGACAAGTATTTACAAATGTTAAATCGCTGTTAATTGATTCTTTTATACGATGACTCTATCTCTTCAAATAGTTTTTAGATTAAAATTTGTAAGTAGAGTGGTTACTATTCATTTGTTTTCTACCCTTTTATTCTCAGTCTGTAAGTCCTTAAAGCTTGAAATGAGGTATGTTTGGGGCTTTGTCTGCACTTAACTAGTGAATTTCATTCTTTCATGTTTTCTGTTCTCTGCTGACCTAAAAAAAACAAAACAAAACAAAACACTGATGGTCTTGTGAAGTTTTTATTTTTGGTCAACCTCTTGCTTTTCCCAAATTCTCTAATCTTTAAATTTTGAGTGTGTGAGATTGAAGTTGTTGTGTTGGACCTGAATAGAGACTCTTTAGGGTCACGTACCTCAATGTTCATATTGCTCCACAGATTCTGGAAAATTGCAGCCACTATTTACTTGTTATTATTGGTTTGGTTTTGTCTGCTATATGGTCTCACTGTGTAGCTCTGGGCCGGCCTGAACTCATTATGTAGACAAGGCTGGTCTTGAACTCACAAAGATCTGCTTGCTTCTGTCTCTGAAGTGCTGGGATTAAAGTTTGCACTACATTCCTGGCTCTGCCTGTGATTTTTAATGTTTCTTATTATACTGAATCTCCTTGTTTGACAGAACAGGCATGCATCCGTGGGTTTATGGTCCAGTGTTAATGGGTCAAGACCTATGCGTGAGTGCAAGGATCCAGACTGGGTGGGGTGCAGTGGTTCCTACTGTGGTAAAGGGAAAACAATAAAGTCTCCTTCCAGCTCCATCAGTTAAGGTTAGCATCAAGAACAATTACAAGTTTATTCTGGTGGATACTCTGGTGCTATTGTAAATTACGCTACTTTCATAGTACCTTTAGGCACCATTCACTTTTGAAATTTAGTTTGTGTACTGATTGTCCTTTCCTGCTACTTTGCTTAATTCATTTATTACAACATTTTTGTGAGGAATACTGACCTTTTTCTACATGTGTTATTGTATATATACTTTTATTACTTCCTTTCCAATTTGCATGTGTTGGATTTGTCTAAATGACCCAAATAGAACATTTAGTACTATACTGAATAGAAGTGGTTAAAGCAGACATGTTGCTTTGTTCATAATATTGGAGGAAAAGTTCCCAGCACCTCACAACTGTGAGGTTTTTGTCCATGGCTTTTATTATGTTAACGTAGTTTCCTTTTCTTCTAGGAGTTTACAATGTGTTCTTCATTGATGTCTGTGATCCATTTTTAATTTCTGAATAAAGTGCAGTGTCTATGTCTAAATTCATACTTTTTCCATGTGAATATGTTAACATCATTTGTTGAGAATACTGTATTTTCTCCAATCTTTTGTTCTCTCATTATAGATTGAGTGTATATGGTTCTATTTTGAATTGCTATTTTCTTTTCTTTTTATCATATCTATCTATCCTGTTACAAGTGGATCACTGAAGCTTTATGGGAGTTCCTTGAAATAGGTCCTGCCAGTCCTTTTGATGGTCTCCTTCAGTATTGGTTTACAGAATATTGACTTATGCCTCCATAGAAACTCCATAGAGTTCATTCGATGAAATATCTTTACGGAGTTTTCTTTCAAGTTGCATTTAGTGTATTAACACGGGATATTGGGTATCTGGGCACTACTAATTCTAGACATCCACATGTAATGTTTCTTGACTTAGTTTTATAGTTTGACTCAGATAAATCTTGTACATATTTCATAATTTTAGACCTAAATGTTTCATCTGGTGGTGGCAATGTAAATACTTACTGTAGTTTCTTCAAAATTCCACTTGCTCAGTTTTGGTATATAGGAAAGTAATTTATTTTTGTATACTAACTTTGTGTCATGTAACCTGCTGTGGTCACTTACTAGGTAAGGATTCTTTGTGTGCATTCTTTCCTGTTTTCTACATCCACGATGTCACCTACCAAAGTTGTATATTCTTCATCACAAACTGTATATTCCATTTCTTTTTGTCCATCATTTCAAATTTTCCATAAGATTTTCGAGTAACTGTGAGGAGACTATCCTTGCTTTCTTCCTGTCTTCTATAAAATATTATGTTAAGTGTACATTTTTGTAAATATTATTTACCAAGTTAATAGTTTCCTTGTAGCCCTAATTTACTGAATTTTATCATAAGTAGGTAATTTTGGCAGGTTAATTTTTGTATCCAGTGATATAATCAAGTAGCTTGTGGGTTTTTGTTTTGTTGTTTTTTTGTGATCAATTACTTATCTGAGTTTTTAATGCTCTGCAGTCGTGGGTAGCTGGTGTTACTGGACTTTTGGTATGTGAGCATTTTGCAGTGGGTTTTTCACTTATATACTCATGAGTTGCTGATGTTCAGTTTTCTTGTAGCATGTTAGCTGTTTGTTTGCTTTGGAAATTAGGGTAATGTTGACTTCAGTGAATGAGTTATAGAAGTATTGTCACTATTCCCATCTTATGAAAGACATAAAAGATTTGGTACAATCTCTTCATTAAACATCTGTGAGGATTCACCAGTGAATGCTTCTCTACACAATACTTTCTCTATGAGATGTCTACTAATTTAATTTCTTCTGAGACTTAACAGGTTATGTCTTCCATGGAATTGGTCGAATTCCACAACGTATGGCTGTAGACTTAGAATATTCCACTATTATTTTAACATCCGTCCTTTATTTTTGAGATCAGTGACCCATGCCATGTGTTTCTTGTTTAGTTAGCCAGATTAGAGTTTACCTCTTACCCACCTGTCAATACTCGCCGTTTGTTTCATCTATTTTTCCTCCTAATTTCTATTACTCCGCCTTGCTTTGGTTTAATTGGTTGTTCTCAGTTCTCAGGTTGAAAGAGTAACTCATTTTAAATATTTTGATTTTGGTGTTGTCAATTTTCTTTAAGTCACCCTGTTTGCTCAAACACAAATTTGATGTTATGATGTTCTATATTTCTCTTCAGAGTTCTTTGAACCATGTATTTACTTAGACATGCTTGTTTAATCTCTCTGTTTTAGGAGTCCAAGATATATTTATTACTTTGCAGATTAATTGCTCTCTGAAAGCATGTCTCTATCAATGCATTTATATTATTTCAACATTGTTAAGGTGTGTTGTATGGCCTCAAAAGTGAATTAACTTAGTTAATGTTCCATTTGAACCCAAGAAGAATGTGTATTCTGTTGTTGAAGATATCTAGATTTGATTTTCTATAGATGTCAGTTATATGTTGATGAATGGTAATGTTGATTTCATTAATGTCCCGAACGATTTTCAGACTGGATGCGTTGGTTTCTTACCCTGGGGTATCCAGCCCTGAAAGAACTGTGCCTTCAAATTCTGTCAGATTTTAAATTACACTGCCGTAAAAAGTATACCCATTGTACTTACTGTGTCTTCGTGGAAAACTGCTCTCTTTCTCTGCTTGAAGTCCACTCATCTGAAACTGATACCGCACCTCACACTTTGATTAGTGTTGGTACTGTAAACATTTTCCCATTCACTAGCTTACTTTGTATGTCATTATAATTATGTAGGTTTCTTGTGAGCAGTATGTTGTTGGGTCTTGATGTTTTTATGCACCGTAACAATCACTGTTTTAACTGGTGCAGTTAGACCTTAAGGTTCACAGTGATTATCTGTTTGTAGAAAATAACTTCTGCCATATTTGTTACTGGTTTCTAGTTTTTGACCTTGTTCTCCACTCGTATTTTTATCTTCCAAACTTTCGTATTTTCATACACATTTCCCTTTATTTGTGGTTTTTAAAGTTCAGGTTCAAAAAGTTTAATGTCATATTTTCTTATCTCACGTTTTCAAGCAGAAGAAGACAAGCATTCATAAACTTTTCCTTGTAAGTGGAACTCAGCCTCTGTCTACAGTGTATTTCTTAAACTTCTTTGGCTGCTAGGTCAAATTTCTCCTTAAATTCTACTACACCTTGCTAATCTCACATAGTTAAATTCCAGTCATGTGGGAGAGACTGTCCTGGAGTGGAAAAACAGAAAGAAAAAAGAGAATCTGTTTGGTGTGGTAGGTTTCTTCACAACAGGAATGTTCCCATATGCACCAGGCTTCCATATGCTATTTTTCCTGGTGTGTCTGTTAAGTTTGGAAAGGAGAGCGTCATCAGGAGAATCCATTTATCACCCTGCATATCTTCATAAAGGCTGCCACTGTGAAGAATCAGATGAACTTATGTATTACTTTCTCAGAAGACATGTCTGTGTGATGCCTATCACCATCTTATTCAGTGTTCCCATGTACCTTAAAATCTTCTGAATCCTCAAGAAACAAGATATTCAAACTAAAATGTTTCATTAACCGTATTTTTTAAATTTTTTTTGTTGTTTTTGATTTGAGAATGTGGCAGAAGCTTCCAGCCTTCCACATTCTTAACTATTTTTGAAGTTCTTATCAATGTACTCAAATTGATGAGCGGAAATAATCTATATTGTTTTCTGTTCTTCATTGCCTTTTTAGCCTTCACTGTAGAGTTTATTACACACTTGATGACTTTGTGGACTTTACTGCACTGGGCCAGCCAAGGAGGCATGAGATACCATTCTTTGGAAGCCTGGACTTTTCCTTCATCACCATTGTGCTTCTGGGTGCTGGATTTCGGACTTAGGTCCTTAACACACTTGAAGTCTAAAGGAAGTGGTGTCCCCTACCAGAACTGGCTCACACCAGTAACCCTGAACATTGATTTAACCTTGGATTATTCTCGGTGGTTTTTGTTTTGTTTTGATCAAATCAGAAGGCTGAAATAAGGAACAGCCCCCTTAACTTCTTTTTGCACCTTTGAGGATATAATCCAAAGTTTTGCACATGCCAGACAAGCACTCTACTACCATTGAACTACATTCCCAGTCCTGTTAAGTTTTAAGAGTTCTTTACATAATCTGAAAATGTTTTCTCCTTGTCGGCATCATCTCTCTTTATTCTAGTTAATGGTGTCTTTAGCTCTTTCAAATAGTTAATGTATTTGTCTAGCATGCAATGCCCATGGGGGCCAGAAGAGGGCTTCAGTCCCCTGGAACTAGAGCTTCAGAAGGTTGTTAACTGCCATGTGGGTGTTAGGAACCAAACCTGAGTCCTCTGCAAGAGCAATCAGTGCTCTTAACTGGTGATCCATCTATCCAGTCCCCCTACCATCCTTTTAAAACAGAGCAAGAAATACAATACAAATAGTATTTCCCCTAAATAGAACTGTACTGCAGGAATGCCAACACTCCTTTTTATACTCTTTTTCTCTTTAAAAGTGTCATTTCTGAGAGGTGTGTTGCTGTCTAGTGTTATAAAGGGTTCTTGCCATGGAGCTCCTTCCAAGCAAGAGAAGATAAAGCATCCTCCCTCCCCACAACTCTTCCTTTACCCTCTCTGTTTTTCCAGGAATAGTTTCATTTTTCTATCAACAGCAGCACTAAGAATACTTGTTATATCACAGCTGATGGGTTGTGACCAAATGTTTTGGTTTTGGTTTTGAACTTGCTCAACACCACTTTGAGTCTCTTAGGTGCTTTTTTTTTTCAAAGCCGGTAGAGTGACAGAATTATGACCGCTTTACTACAGACCTTCTGTTAAGTGTGAAAAGAGATTGTGCCATTAGAAAGGCAGGATACCAGCCTGGGTTTATAGTCCAACACTACTGCACTTACCTCCAGCAGCCCTGACAAAAAAGGAAGAAGACAGAAAGATATAGGCTATTCATTGAATACCGATGAATATGGAAAATGGATTTCCAGATCTGAAATCTGCCATGAACACACATAAGATTGTAGGTGGGGTTCTGGTGCCGTGAAGCCAGGAGGGGGCTGCACCGCGCTGAAGTACAGGTTGGCTCTGCTGCATGTCTTATGAGAAGTTCATTGACTAGGATGTCGTCATAGAACTCTGGGGCCTGGAGTGTCTGTGGTTGGTTTGTGCTCATGTTATTTTTTCCGTTTTCTTGGCGTGCTACTTAGACTGCCTAGTTGCACTCTTTTGGATGATTTCTCTAGATTTTGTAGTCATTTTAAAATAATCTAAACTTGCTTTCAAGTACACCATACCAATTCCCTTGTAGTGTAACTTAAGTAGCTGTAACTCCTCCATCTCACCCTTCTTAAAATCCCTTTTCATTTACATAAATATGCACAAGCATGTATGTGTGTTTGCGTGCGTGTGTGTGCGTGCGTGTGTAGAGAGAGAGAAATATAAGCATTATAATTGAACATACTGTTGATTATTTTGAACAAAATCTTACCTGTTAGATCAATTGAGAAATAAGAACATTTGATGCTCACCCAGCTTTGATGCTCTTCCTGTCTTTACCTATGCCTGCGTTTCTCACCTGTGACTTTTCTGTTTAAAGGAGCCCACTAGCCATAACTCTGCTCGATTTCTGTCACCTGATGAAGTGCTTCTCCTTCACTTCTGAGAGGCAGTCTGAGTACGGAACGTCAGCTTGGCACCTTGTTTCCGCACTTCTCTTGCCTATGTGGTTTCTGAGGAAAGCTAGGGCCGTCCTCATCCCGGCTGCCTTACAGGTGGGGTGTTCGTCCCTTCCGTGTTCTTACAGGAGCTTCTTTATCTGATGCATGTAGATAATGACACGCTCAGCCGTAGCTTTTGGCACGTATGCTCTCTGGTCTCCTCTGAGCTTCCTGGACCTGTGGTTTAGCGTGTGATAATAATTTTAGTAAGTGCTCAGCTACTATTGTTTCAAACGCTGCCTTCGCTCCCAAATTGCCTTCTAGTGTCCCTGTTCCACCTCCTGTAGGTGTCCCACAGCTACCAGCCACCACTTGCTTTGGTTTGCTTTTCCTTCTTTTGTGTCTCTTTTCCTCATTTGTGTATTTACATGTGTGTGCAGGTGCTCGTGTGCATAGGTGCATGCACATGTATGTAGGTGCGTGGCTGTCATTTTTTCGGGCACCGTCTCCCTTTTTTCTTGAGGCAGTCTCTCACTGGTCAGGAGCTGTCAAAGCTAGGTTGGCTGGCCCAGCTTTCATTCTTAGGCTCTGGGGACCGAACTCAGTTTATGTTCATAAGACGAGCACTTTACTGAGTCATTCCCCTAGCCCTGTTTTATTCAGTTTCGCTTTTTTCGTTTTGAATGTTGGTAATAAGATCCCCGGAGGTCTTTACTGGGCTGTGTAACGTTCAGTAAGTCTGCAGATGTTGTTCTCACTTGTTGGTCTTTAGCACATTCATGTTTCTCCTGTGACTTCTGACTGCCTTGTTGATCCAGGTTCTTGACTGTTATCTTCTTTTGCCTCACAGTTCAAACATATGTAATAATTCCAACATCTCCGGAACGTCGTATTCTGATGCTTGCTGTATTTTTCGAAATTTATTGTCTTTTAGTATGTCTTGTAATTTTTTTCTCAATATGTGGACAGTGGATGTGATGTAGAGTAAAAAGAATCACTACTGACTGACTTTTATTAATAAAGTAGAAAGGATTAAAGTAAAGGAAGAATTCCATAGCCCCGTGTTTCAGCTTCATTCTGACTGAACCTAGGCCTCTTGTCTGTGAACTTCAAAAGAATTTGTCAAGATTTGTCTCCCCTCTCCTATGGCACAGGATGGCTAGAGTGAGCTGAAGTTTGCACACTTTCATTCCACAAGGAGACTGGAGCTGAGTGGGATTCAATACTTACCTTACCACAGGTCAGTTAGGCTGCAATAAATCTTAGCAGGGTGGGCTCTAGTTAACTAGTTTCCTCTGAAGGATGAACCTGTTTAAGAAAACACACTTGTTTATTTTCAAAATGGCCCTTTTCCTCTTCCCCATACTGGAAGTTATAAGGGAATTTTTCTCTGATACTTACCAGGAGGACCTAGTTAAGCTCCTGGAGATAATAACTCATGCAATCTTGGAGACTTCCCCCAAGACTGGATCCCCTGGAATCTTTAGCCCTCACATATGTTCATATCTTATCTCCAGCAATTCAGCCACAAATTAGGTTTTCCTACCCCAACTAATTCCAGCAGGTTTCTGTTGTAGTGTGTTGTAATTCTCGGTATCTGCCTGTCTCTTCCTACTTTTCTGTCCTCTCTCCCCCCCTTCCCACCAGCTGTCCCCCCCCTTCCCATTTCCAAGGCAATGTTTTGCTCTTTTGCTTCATTCCCATTACAGATCTGAAGAGCTGACTTTTCAGTCTGATTAGCTTTTTATTTGTTGAGACACAGTGATTTCTAAGCTTTTTACATGTTGAAGTGTATATATTTTCAAGATATTTTCTGAATAATTTTGATGAGAGTTATATTTGACACCCTGACTGTAACACACTAGTTTGAGTTTATAACAACTTAGTTTCAATATCATACAAAAACTAAAATCCTATATATCTCTATCCTCTTCAAGTTTGTATAGTTTCAAATTGCAAATTTATGAAATAAATACCCAATAATATAAGATATATAATAGATGTATACATTATGTACTGTGTCACAGAAAATAATGAGTTAAAAATGTAAAGTGCCGGGGCTGGAGAGATGGCACAGCAGTTCAGAGCACTGACTGCTCCTATAGACAACCCGGGTTCGATTCCCAGCACCCACATGGCGACTAACAACCATACATAACTCCAGTTCCAGGGGATTCATGACACAGGTGCACTTATACACATGCAGGCAATACACTCATACAAATTAAATAAATTAATAATAATAAATAAGTACGGGTGCACTTATACACATGCAGGCAATACACTCATACAAATTAAATAAATAAATAATAATAAATAAGTACGGGTGCACTTATACACATGCAGGCAATACACTCATACAAATTAAATAAATAAATAATAATAAATAAGTACATAGTGCTCTAACACCGGCGTTTTCTTTAGCTATGTAGCCGCCTGGTTCTGGAGTGCAACGCTTCTCTGTATGGCTTCCTATTGTTTTCTAGTGCCTTTTCACTTAAGCCTGAATTACTTTCGCTCATAATTTTTTGTAGAGCCAATCTTGTCATGAGCTTCTCAGTTCTTATTCGTTTGAAAAGCTCTCAATTTCTCCATGTGTGAATAGTTTTTCTAGATAGAAAATTGTCTGTGGATTTTTTTTTCTTGGCACTTAAAAACTGCTACTCCGTTCCCTCTGGTTCCATATTTCCTGATAATAAACATTAATTGTATTGTGAATCGCTCTACATGACGAATCATGCTTTTTCACAACCTGTCTTTGTCTTTCAATGGTTTTTAGTGTGTTTTTCTATGAATCTCTTATAGTTATCCTTTGCTTATGTTTTTGGACTTAGAGATTTGTGTCTTTCAACAAATTGGGGTGTCTAGTGGCCACTCTATATTGAATTTTCATGACCCACCTCTCACCTCTCTTTTGGGATATCCAGTGTAGACAATGGCATACTTCGTGGTATACCAGTAAACTCTCAGCATGTGCTCTTTCTATTTCTTTGATCCTCAGATGTCAGAATTTCACTTGGTCCTTAAGTTCACTGATTCTTCTTCTGTCTGCTCCATGTACTTATGAAACCCTCTAACGATCTTCTTCATTTGTTACAATTTTCAGTTCCGGAACTTCTGTTTAACTCCATTTACTAATTTACGTTCCCTTCATACTCTCTATCTTTGTTCATCATTCCCTTTTGGTCTTTCAACATAGCTTAGACCATTTGTATTCTTTTTACTTTATTATTATTTCAGGGGCATGCACATCATAGTGCCCATTTGGAAATAGGACAATTTAGTAGAGTTAGTTGTCCCCTTCCGCCTTGACATGGGTTCTAGGGATGGAATTCAGGTCACCAGATTTGGGCAGCAAGTGCCTTTATCAGATGAGGCATCTCACTGTGCAATTTATTTAAATTCTTTATCAAGTTCAATGTCTGCTTTCTTGAGGAGTTTCTTTTGCATAAAGGCTACATCTTTTTGTTGTTTCTTTGTATACACCAAACTTTGTACTTAAAGTTGGACATTTTAAGCATTTTATGTGATAACTCCACGTGGACATTAGATTCTTTATTGCCTCGGGATTTTTTTTTTTTTTATGCTGCAGATCATAGCTATTTGTTTAGTGACTTCTAAGCTTTTTTGGTGAGGTCATGTGTGGTCTTTGAAGTCCTTGTTCCTTTGATTTATGACAGAGATTTCCTTGTAGGAATCACAGAGAGGTAGAAAGAGAAAAAAAGGAATTCTTCCAGCTTTTGTAGATTAACTTGACTATTTCTTCAATATTTAGGCTATTTAAAATCCTTTCTTCACTTCCACTTGCAACCGAAGGTGAGCATAAAAATCAGCCATAGGCAAAAGTTTGCATTGTTTTCAGAACTTATTTTTTAGCATCCAGCTTCAGGCAAGTATGTGTTTTTTAAGTTCTCTAATATACACCAGTACTTTAAATGCTCTAACTTCTCAGAGAAACTCTCTGGAGATTGCCTTCAGAGGCTTTCAATGGTGTGTTGGAGGCCTCAACCACTGATCTTTTCCCTGAGTCTCTGTAACTGGTTTGACTGTCTTACAATGTTTGCAAGTAATGTCCTCCGTTTTGCACAGTGAATAAATTCTGAGTTAGGTTTAAATGATGGAGGTTCCAGGCATGATGGTGCACACCCCTCTAATCCCAGCACTTGGGAGGCAGAGGCAGGCAGATCACTGTGAGACAGAGGCCCACTGGGGCCTGTCCCGCCAGAAAGAAACAAAATAAAACAAAATTGATGGCTCTGGGTATTGATCACTGCTAAGGTTCCCCCGAGGGGTTGCTTTCCATACCCTTTGGCTTACCCTGTGGGAAACTAAATGAGCCAGATACAGTATTTCTTGCATTAGAAGCATTTTCTACGAAGGGAACAAGAATGCTAAGGGTAGGATGTGTGCAGGGTCGCACTGCCTGTGTCCTCAGAGTACAGGATGTTTCCTTTACCTCTGCGTTTCCAGTGTGAGTCACCTAACGGCGTCCAAGGTTTTCTGAGCTGCCTACCCATCGAGGTCTTCTCTCTCACAGCCATTTAATACTGGTCACGTGCCCTTCCTCTTAAAATAGGCTATTTCCCAAGTAAGCACATCCTTGTTTCTATAGATTTTCTGGTTCTTGGAAATTCTTCAAAGGTTGGACCAGTTTGATTCTTGAGTCTAGCTGTTCAGCAGCATTGGGATGAGGCCCAGAGGGTCACACTGAACAGATGCTACCACACCTTTACATAGAATCACAGTCGTAGAAAATAGCCCCCCTCCCCCGCCCTTTCCCATCTTCCTGCTCACAGTCTGCCTGCAGCCAGCAGGGGTGGGGAAGCCAGGTTGAGCTGATTACTTTTGACATCGGTTGTTAACATAATTTTGACGTTAAGCTTCCCCCTAACTCTGGGGTGACTCTGACTATGTCCAGGCTCTGGCTCGAGGAGCCATGGGGAGCCTCTTGGGCCCCAGCTCTGGCCTAGCTGGAGGCTGCCTGGGAAGGGACCTGTGTTTCTCAAGCCCACGCCCTCTGGGCCTGGGGGTGGGGCCCCAGCAGATGTCTGGATTTGGTAGCCAGGGCCTGGAGCCGGATGCTGAGAATGAGGCCTGCAACTCATTTCCCCATTAAACATTCTGAGAACATCTGCAGCGCTTTCCAAGGCTTCTCCTTAATTGCTTTGATTACTGTGTGAAGTTAAGAACTGGCACATTTCCGTGATGTTGGGGTGAAGGTGAAAAGATCGCTCTTAATTAGATTAAAAACATTGTTTTCTTCCTGTGTAATTTCTCCTTGAAAATCAAGGCCACTTTTTTGTCTTGTTCATCCAAAGACCTCCAGAAATTTCCCTCCCCACCTCTCCAGAGGTTTCTGGGGAATGTAATGTCCTGTGAGCTCAACTCTTGGAGAAGATAGTGCTTAGCCCGGATTCCATTGTATATTAAAGTTTCCTGGGGCTGCCCTTGTTGCCTGGAACCTTTCCTTGCAAATGTGTCTTGGGAGACCTGGACAGTGACTTCTTACGGCGTGGAGAGCTGGGTGGGTTGTTGTAGTTCTCTAGGCAGCTGTGTCGCTCACTTTCCGTTTCCTGGACCCGCTCAGAGCCGGCCCTGTCCTGGCTCTGTCACTGTCTGTCCCCTCTAGCACCTCCACAATGCAGGCTCCACCCGTAGGCCCACAAAAGCATTCCCATTACGCTGAGATTTATGTATGTGGAGGCCTGTATCCCCCCTGTAGGAAAAGGCATTCAGAGTAGAAAGTCCCCAGAACCCTCAAGTCTGGGATTATACAAAGCCCGGATTGTTCCTGGGATTTCTTGGGATTCCACAGGTGATCTTTTGACTGTCACATCACTGTCCATCTCCAGTCAAATGTATTCCACAAACCTTTACTTGAATTTAAGAAACAACATGTTCCATATTTTGTGCCAAACACCTGCTTACACAGGGTATGGAGAGGGACTCGGTGTGAGTTCGTGTTACAACAGCCTTAGGAAGCCCCTTTCCCAGAATGTTCCGGCCATTGCAGTTGAAGCTGGGGCCTCAGGCCAGCTTTTTCCTGCCAACCTTCTCCCTCTCTGTCCTCCACCCTCAAATGCCTAACAAGGGCTCTCTTGGGGTGTTTAGCTTTTTTGTAACCTTGACTCCCCTACCCCAGACCTACCTCCTTAGGACTTCACCTCACCCCTAGCTTTGTGACATGTATTCCTGAGGACTCTTGGTAACAAATGATAGAAGCCAACTCAATCCAGCAAAAAAGACAAATGGGACTTTTTTTTTTTTTTTTTTTTTTTTTTTTGTTACACGGGGAACCAGCTCCCCCCCACCCCCCTGCCCCCAGTGCTGTCTTTTGTTTTGTTTTTTTTTTTTTTTTTTTTTTGCTTATACATCGGGAACCAGCTGTCCCCGACCCAGCTGGACCCAGTGAAATCATGATCTTCCTAACCTCTCCCTTCCCTACCATCCTTTCCTTTGTTCGCTTTTCCTCACCCTCTATCCATAGATGGAGATATAGCGGTACCTAGCAGTATCCTTAAGCATCACTTTAGGATGGGTGTAAGATGGTCACCCGCTTATTTGCCAGTAGAAAGTGGCCGTCTCCTTCCCTATGATTCCTACCATAGGCCCAGTCAGGCTCTCACTGCTCCCAACCAAAGTATAAGGTAGCTCAGATGTGCAACTATGTCTCCAGTGCTAAGCTCAGGCCACAAGACTCCCTCTGGAGATGGCCAATGAATTCTGAATCATACACCAGGAGTAGGAAATGAGGGTCCCTCCAAGGAAGATCCAGTGAGCTGTTTCCAGAAGCCAAGCCTGGCTGCAGGGCATGCAAAAACAACAGGTGTCCCCTCAAAAGGTATTTTCCTCAGCGGAACTGGGTGACGGCTGTGAATATACATTTACACTCCTGTCCTCTCCTTGTTCCTGGCAGCTGTTGTGGGAATGGCTTTTGCACTTTCTATCCATGTCTCCTTCTCACCTCTGAGTGGAGACACAGGTGGTGGTGGGGCTGCTCTGGCTCAGGATCTTAAGTTGGGTATGGGCAGCTGGCATAGGCTATGGGGCTACAGTTCAGCAATGTCACACGGGGCCTCGCTGCAGCTGTCCAGATGCCCTAGGGAGGGCTTCTACTTCATGGTGCAGAATCCACAGGGCTTCAGCAAATCCACCAAGACAAGGCAATTGCTTGAGAGGGGATAGAGAAAGGGCCTCTCCTTGGGGAGGACATAGGCAGCTTCTTTATCCCATTGGAGTGAGCTAGCTCAGGGAATTTGCCTGTGCCAGGCACCAGAGGGCACATGAGGCAGAAAGTGTGGTTCCTGTGCTGACATCCAGGCACATTTAAGACCCACGGCCATTCTGGGGAGGGGGCAGTCTCCAGAGTCTTGGAAAGTTTGTAGAGGAAGGCAGTTTGAGTTACACTTGGGAGATAAGGCAGGATTATGATCAGTTAGGAGGAAGAGGGCAGGGGGTGAACAGCTAGGGGGTTACTGACACCAACAAGTCTCAGCAGAGGTCAGGGGCATCAGGGGTGGCCTGGGGCCTTACACAAAGTTGGACTCTTGTGCTTAGATGCTGACCTAGTCTAAGGAGAGCAAGGTTAGGAACTCAATGCAGAGAAAATGAGGCTAGGAAATGGAAGGCCTTGGAGAACTTCATGGGAGGACAAGTTCTGTGTAGTTAGGTCTCCTGGGCAGTTTAAGGGCAGGTAGAGGGATAAAGGACACTGATACATTCTGTTTACCCCAGGATGACATCTGCAAGGCACAAACAGAGAAGACTTGTACAAACTATTGTTTCCTGACTTGTGAATAGAGTGCTCAAAATTGAAAATACATATACTTAAGGAAGGAAATGAAAATCACTCAGTCCTTTTGTCCAAATGCAAAGACGGATCACATTTTGATCTATTTCCTTGCAGTCTTTTTTCTGTGCATGTATTTTTAAAGTAAAATGCAAATCACCCTAGTGAGTAGACCTTTGGCTGAGAAAGAAGATGCTGTGTAGACTCTGGTTTTGGTTCTTTTGAGAGAGGGTAGAATTTGGCAGCTGGCAGCCCCAGCTGGGGCAGTCGCCTGCCTGAGGCCGCATTCGCCGTTCCAGACCTCCCATTTTCCTAGAAAACAAAATTGTTTTGTTCTGCCCTGCACACTTAGGTCCAGATTCTGGCCTTGACAAGGCAAAAGCAGCCAAAGAATGAAAGCATCAAAAACGGACTGTTTTAGGAAAGTATGACTTCACTGTCACCAGGAAACAGTACTTCTCCTCCAGGGACAGGTACTCTGGTTGGTTCGGCAGAGAGCACCTGGCATTGCCCTAGTGCCTTCCATGCTGAGTCAGGGTCTGAGTCCAGATGAGCTATCCTGTCACACTCACATGGCCTCACAGTTTGCTCTGCAACTGGGCTGTCTTTTCATACCTTTATGAAAGCCCAGCCCTGTGCTGGTCACACATGGAGGTGACCAGCAGGGCTTCTTAGGCACATCACTTGCCCCAAGGCCTTGCCTAAAGAAGAGGTGTGTGTGCGTGCGTGTGTGTGCGTGCGTGCATGTGTGTGTGTGTCTGTGTGTGCGTGTGTGTGTGTGTCTGACCTACCAACTCCTTTCCAGAATGTTTGAGCTGTCTGATCTGGCTGTGACCACAGGTCTAAATGGGGAATAGGTGGCAGTCCCCGTGGAAGAGGCGAATCCATAGTCTCTGCCAGACAACAGCCTCTCCTTTCCATTTGGAAAACCCCACTCCAGAACCCCTCTCTGACCCTATTACAGGGACCACATATACCCTTCCCAGGACTAAACCAAAGAGTCCACATTGCTTTCTGGCAGGTGTAGGCCCCATCCATTCTGGGGACTCATCTGATGTACAGACTTTAATTTCCTAACATCAGAGGTCAGGGGCTCACTGTGGTCCAAGGCTTGGAGGTAGCACTTCACCCTAGGTGTGTAGAAAGCAGCCCCTTCTTTCTTCTGTATACAAGTGATGCGGACGCTGAAATATGGATTTGTGTTCTTTTTCTTTCTTTCTTGCAAAAGAACATTTGAATCCTGGATGAAGTTTTAGCTCTGTCACTTGACAAGTGTATAATATAACCCAGGGCATTTGAATCTCAGCCGAGTCTCTAAAATGGGAACAGTAATGGGCTCCCACCAGGTCCCAGACCTGTGGGCCTCTGAATATGCACACATTCCTCACAGCTTGCCGGTCCTTCCCTGGTCTTCCTGAGGATGTCATGGGCACAGAGCCCTTCACTTGGAGCCCTTTTCCCAGCTATGAGTAAGTAATGTCTGTGCAGTTTCCTGCTGGAAGTCTGCCACTGGCCCCCATGGGCCATGAGCTCTTGAGTTTATTTACATTTCCCTGATTGCTAGTCAGGCACAACACCTTTCCATGGGCTCATCAAGCTTTTAGATTCTTCTTCTGTGGTACGTGGGTGTGTGTGTGTGTGTGTGTGTGTGTGTGTGTGTGTGTGTGTGTTTGTCTTTTTGAGGCAGTGAGTTCCAGGACAGCTGGGGCTACTATGTAGACCAGGCTGGCCTTGAACTCACAGAGATCTGCCTGCCTCTGCCTCCCAAGTGCTGGGATTAAAGGCATGCACCACCATGCCTGGCCGTTTTGCTTCTTTGTTAATGAGGCCACTTTTCCCCCAGTTCTAGGGATGTGAACCTAGAGCCTTGTGCATGGTAGGGGAGCACTGTACCAGAGTTACCGCCTCCAGCCCCCTTTTCACTCTTTGAGACGGGGTCCTGTTGCCCAGGCAAGGCCTTGTGCTTACATCCTCCTGCATCAGCTTCCGAAGGGGCTGCAACTGCACACCAGCACCACCAGTCTTGTACTGTGTATTATTTTGTGGTTGTCTTTTTACTCTTTAGAATGTGTTTTGATGTTTAGGTCTCAACTCTCAATGTAGTCGAATTAATCTCTTTTCCTTTAATACAGCCTCTTGGATTAAATCCCAGCTGTAGCCTCAAGGCCATGGAGATAGTCTGTACTCTTACACAGGTCCTACAGCTTTGCTGTTCATAACCCCCCAGAATTCCAAGGGTGAATTTTTGACATACTGTGTGAGAAAATTAAGGATCCAATTTAGTGTTTTCCCCATGTGCATATCCAATTGCCCTTGAATATTTTATTGAAAAGGCCATCCTCTTCCCATGATATGTAGGTCATGTCTAATACACTGCAAGTGTCCATGTGTGAAGGCTGTTTGCCGACAAGCAGCCCTGTCCAACTGGCCTGATGGTCTCTCCGTGCACCAGCACTACGCGATCTTAATGACCATTCTTAAGAAGTACTGATGTTTAGTAAAGCAAATTAGCCACCCTGTTCTTAATACTGTCATTTCTTGGTCTTTTACACTTCCAAAGAAATTTTATAATCAGTTTGCCAAGGTGCTCACTCAGAAACTTTGGGATTTTCATTAAGACTTAAGAACAATTTTTTCAAGATTATTTTAGTCAATGGAAAAAAGGCAGTTTTCTGTTTGTCTTAAGGGTTTGTTTCAAGTTTTGCACAAATCTTTATATACTTCAGATTCTTTTCTATTTCTTTATAGTTTACATGTTCTATTTGCATACATATTACATATATTTATAGAGAAAAGCACAAATAGTTTTACCAAGTACTCTTCCCTCGCCGTAGGGTCTTACAGAACCATGGTGCACTGACCAAAAGTAAGGAGTTACTGACACACTGCTACTGTGCTGCGACAGTCATTTCCCAGCTTCATAACTCATGCTTCAGGAGCCTGTCGGACACCGTCAGGTCTCCCCAGTCTCTGCTGATGTGCAGCCGCCTGTCAGTGCTCTTCTTAATGGCCCTGACACTTCTGAAGAACACTGGTGAAGTGTCTGTTTTTGGTTTGTCTAATGTTTTCCCAAAATTAGAACAGGGTTCCAGGCTTGGAGAAGAATGTCGTTAAGATAAGGCAGCACACCACCGGGGTCCACGTACCCCTTCGGTCCACGTGGCTAAGTGCACTGGCCACGCTCCTCCACTGTGACTGGGTCACTGCCTTCCCCCTACAGTGTAGCTAGTTATTACGCGAGTCACCAGGTCTCGCCAACACTCCAGGGATGAGGAATTTACCTCTACGTCTTGCAGGAGAGTATCAGACAATCTGTGAATGTATTTAAAAAAAAACCCACTAAAGCAATTAAAGCATATTTTTGGACTAAGGATAGCTTAGTGGCAATGTGCTTGCCTAGAATGCACAACCCCCTGGATTCAGTCTCTGTCACTGTCCTATGGGGAGTTTGGACCTTGAAGTTTCTACTTAAGATTCTTTTGACCTACTAATTTTAACATGCATCCGTGGATCTTTCTTGGAGCAAATCTTTCTCTGGTACATTCCTATTTTCCTCACTTCTTCTACACTTCTTTGGAATCCTTCTGTAAAGAAGCTTTCCATCTCTCTTTCAAATGCTTGTTTATAAATATGGACTTGAGGAATCTGTACTTTTAGTTGCAATCTGGTGGTGCTGGCTACTCTTGTAACTTTGGCCACTGGTCCATGAACCCTTTTGGCATGCTCTGACTTCATGTATTTAACGTGGGGCTTCCAC
The DNA here is from genome assembly GCF_000622305.1 of Nannospalax galili. Classification (NCBI taxonomy): domain Eukaryota; kingdom Metazoa; phylum Chordata; class Mammalia; order Rodentia; family Spalacidae; genus Nannospalax; species Nannospalax galili. The sequence continues at coordinate 622,332 of NW_008343206.1, read as the reverse complement.
TTTCTTTCAGGCTCATCTCATTGTCTCCTTGTGCTCATCCCATGCTCCCATTCTTCTAGAGAGCCTCGTTTCCTTTTGCTGGAGAACTAACAGTATTTAGAAAGTTCAATCTGGCCACAAGATGTGCTCCTAGCCTGAGCTTTGCCGGTTCCATCTGCCCTTAGCAGACTCAGCTAGAAAATGTGTGTCCATAACTTAAGGATATTCCTGTCTATACTTCACTGTCCATGTCCATGTGAAGCTCACCTTGAATTTACACTGATGTTTGTAACTATGTAATTTACCATTGCTCTGTCCCCAACTCCCATTCAGTATACTTACTGGTTTGTATACCCCCTTTACAGGTAGTACCCTGTATGAGACAAACTTACCTTCAAGAATATAGTGTTTGTGATAGTATTTTTTCTTCAGTCATTTAATATTCAGCCCAAAAATTCTATGAGAAGCACCCCGGGCCAGCTGCTTTCCCTGTGTATCTTTCAATTTTGTGTAACACAAAATTAGCTCATCGTGACCAGCTGTCTGTCCTGGGGACCTCCAACATTCGGGCGATGTTTTTTCTCCACCTGTATAAAGGAAAATTCACCTGGGAGATTATGTTCTGTGAATTTTAACAAATGCCTTGTATCCAGCACCAAAGTATCACACATACAAAGGGTTTCCTTACCTAAGAATTTTCTGCTCTGAGCCTCAAAAGTCCTCTTCGCCCCTACCATCGGCAGCCACTGGGCTGTTTTATGTTTGTGTAATTTTGCTTTTTCTAGAATGTCCTAGAAACGGAATCATATAATATTCATTGTTCCACCTTGCTGCTTTTACTGCTAAGCAGATGCATTTGCCGCGCGTCTACGTGGCCATGGGACTCGCTATTCCATCTCTTTTTCTTGCCAGGTATTTACTGCACAGGTGGAACAAACGCACCATGCTTTGTTTATCCATTTATCTGTGGAAAGGCATCTGGGTTGTTTCTAGTTTTCTGCAACTGTGAGCAGAACTGATATCCACATCTATGTGCAGATTTTGGTGAATGTAAATATTCAATTCAGTGGGGCCATATGGCAAATGTATGTTTATAAGAGATGGCGAAACTTGTTTTCCACAGCAGCTGTGCCATGTTGTCTCCCACCAGCAGTACATAAGAACCCCATGGGAACCCCGTCGCTCGGCTTCCTTGTGAGTGCTTGCCCACAAGACTTTGATTATGTTTGATCCATTTTCATAAGGTTGTAATGATACTTCACTGTGGCTTTAACTTTTATTTCCACAAAAGATCATGGCTATTGATTGAACATCATTTCATGTGCTGATTTGTAATTCACTTTTTAAACTAGGTTGTTTGCTAGGTTGTTGAATTATGAGCAATCTTTATATATTCTGGGTACAAATCCTTGACTTGGCAAGTGATATTCTCCAAATCTGTGATTTGTCTCGGTGTCTTTGCAGAGCAAGTGTGATAAAGCCTGTCACACCTTGCCGCTTTTCCCACGTACCAACATGTTTTGGAGATTCAGTCGTGTTGCAGGAATCGTTTGTTTCTTATTGTGATGAAAAAGTCAATTCCATCTTTCTAGTCAGGTTTCGGATGTGGTATCTCAACTCACTTCCAAATGCAAAGTCCAGAGATTTTGCTCTTGCTTGCTTCAAAACAATTTTAATTCTATGTTTTAACTCAGATTTTTTTTTTAAAGTAAGACTACGTATAGTACATTTTGAATTTACATTTTATGACCACGGAACATCTCTCACATTAGGCATAAATGCTAAATGTGTGAAAATTTATACTCACATACAGATGTATGCATACATTTAAATGTTTACATTAGGAATAAATGTAAGAGACTGTTGTATAAGGTGTGGGAAACCCCTTTTCATAAATCAAAAGCTGTATCACTGTAAAGAAAACAGTCTCTATGATAAAACACAGCGTTAAAAGGCCAAAGATGGACTAAGAAAACTATTTATACTTCATGCTGCATATAACAAAAGGTTATTATCTCAGATGCATTAAAATTTCCTTAAAATGGCAAGCAAAAGACAGCAAAGTACATGAACAGGCAGTTCTGCAGGAAGAAAGCCCATAAGCAGCTGTGTAGATGAAAACGAGACAACCCCTCCCTCCCTATCACGTCCCCATCGTGGAGGAGGTGGGAAGACTTTAGGAGCTAGTGGTCAGGGAAGACAGAAGCAAAGCAGTGTTCTCTGAACATTGTAGAACCACTACACTCATGAACTCACAGTCGCTGTGGCCACCTGCACAAGTCCTATACGGGATCGAATCAGTCACTATTCTAGCATAGAACGGGAAGGGATTCATAAGCTTCCACTCTTGGCTGAGGAGCTTTGGACAATCGAAGGCTTCTGGGGCGGGGGGGGAGTCAGTTCTCTTTAAAGTGGTGGCTCCTGGTAGACTGACCACACTCCAGTAGATGGCACAGCACCAGAGATAGTCAATGGGTTACTAAATTTAAATTACTAAATTTAATAAATGAGGACACAATGTTGGGGTAGGGAAAGAGTGGATTAAGAGAAAAAAATTGAGGGGCTAGAGAGATGGCACAGCGGTTAAGAGCACTGACTGCTCTTGCAGAGGACCCGGGTTCAAT
>NW_008343206.1:577162-619489 GCF_000622305.1 Nannospalax galili | reverse complement strand
TATGTGTATGAGTGTATTGTCTGCATGTATGTGAGTGCACCTGTGTCATGTGATGTCACAGAGGTCAGAAAAGGGCTTCGGATTCCCCTGGAACTCGAGTTAAGGACAGTTCATAGCTGCCATGTGGGTGCTGAGAATTGAACCCAGGTCCTCTACAAGAGCAGTCAGTGCTCTTAACCGCTGAGCCATCTCTCCAGCCCCATAAAAATATTTTTTAAAAAAGAAAGAAAACCTGTTTTCACCTGTGTCTGTTTAGGTGTAGATGTGGGAAAGTTGGAAGAAAGGTGTTAGTTGCTATAACTTTACTGAGAAAGAATTCAGAAATATTACCAAAGACGAACCATCTCACCTGACCCATTACATCATTGACTGACTGACTTAAAACTAAGCAACTTGTCTTGGGGTTAATCAACAGCTACCTAATTGGACTTAAAGCCCACTCAATGGGAGGAAACTCATGCCTGATACTGTAAACCTAGTAAAATACACACAGCTGGAGAGGCCATAGATTTTAGAGAAAACCCCAAGGCTGTCACATCCCTAACTATCTGCAGACTATGGATCCTTAAATTTACAGACAAGTATGCCAGTCACCACCCATCAAAGAAGCTTCTTTTTCAAGAGACAGAGATAATTAAAGAGTTCCACAATTTGTCACACATTGAAATTCTCTGTGAATTACCCAAGCCTAAGTGGCACATCCCAGGACGCAACCTCTACACCTAAGGCTCACAGAACACAGAACGAGGGATGAAGAGAGCACTAACGATCTTTCAGTTCTCATCAGTGAAGCTCCCTCACGCAAAAGGTCACAAATGGCCAAGACACAAAGAGTCTGCAGAGTGTCGGTCTTTGGAGAGGACTCCTATATTAAAATCCACCCACTCAGGGCTCAGGGACCACTGCGGAAGAGGGAGTGGAAAGACTGTAAGAGCCGGGGAGGAGGTGCCATGACCATAGGGAAATAGTCCTACAGGCACCTGGGACCCTTCTCATATAAACCTACAGCAGTGGTGTCAGCACGCACAAGACCCATGCAAACTCAAGCAGACAAAAACCCAGCACAGAACTGTGGAAATGGACAGCAGGCCCCAGTCTTAGCTGAAGAATTACTGGTAGCTGATTACTGTTAGGTAAGGAAGAACTGATCTTAAAGGGAGGAACTCTAGATAGGCTAACTAGATCTCAGTGAATGAAACTGTACTGAGGGACATCTGGGGACACTAACTTTACATAATAGGCTGTAACACAAATGGCAGAAGGGGGAATAAAGATGATTTTCTATATGAAATACAAAAAAGTCAATTAAAAAAACACTGACTGAATGTTCATAAAATAGGACATGTAAATTAACTGTGGTAGATCTACACTATGGGTTGTTATGCAGCTAAAATAATCATTAGCTCCATCACTGCACACCTGGAGAAAAAGGAGATAATCATTTGTAGAACAGGAAAAAGTGAGCAGAGCAGAGCTGTTCTGCGTATAAAAGCAACTCTGTGCTACTGGAATGAGCAGAGTGGGCAGGAGCCAAGGGTCTAGCCAGAGCTAACACCTTCACAGGAAGAGCACTGTGAATTTCTGCATTATTGTACTTAGAGTGCTCAATCGTTCTACAGTGGTTAACATAGATAGCATCACATCACGGGTAGAGTAAGGAAACAGGCCTGTGGCTTCTGGGGCAGGGGTCCTACCACCCTATATTTGCGGAACCACTGTTTTGTCTGTGTGTTGGCGGGGGGGTCTTCAGAATGGTCTCCAGGTACCTGGGACCTCGAGGTCCCAGAATGAACGATAAAGGTCGAAGACCCACCCGCCTACTCTAGTCCACCCCTGATGGACGAGGCTGAAATTTTCAGGCACCATCTCCATCCCTCCCCTGGCCCTGGGAGCTCATAGGTCTATTCTATAGCAGTGGCAGATTGCGGTGTGCATTGGAGCCTAGTTCTGCCCAGCTCTGGGGCCCCTTCATTATCAAGTCACCAATAAAACCTAATGAGCTGTCCCCACACCTTTTCCACAGCGAAGAAGAGCCCCACGCTGCTGGAAGTGAGCACACCCCACTTCTTGAGAACAAACAGCTTTGCTGAGGACTTGGACCTAGAAGGGGAGATGCTGCTGACGCCCATTACCCATGTGTCACAGTGAGTGTCCACCTGCCCAGAGACTGGGCTTAGAAGGGTTTGGGGCTCGAAGGAACTGCCTTGGCACAGGGCAGTGCACAGGGTGCAGGCTGTTCACCCAGTGTCCAGACCTCCCCGCCCACCCTGGAGAACCTGGGGCCACTGGCTGCCAGGCCATGCGGGAGGAGAGAGCAGGGCTTTCCCACCAAGTGTAGAAACATGATCCGCTTGTTTTGACTTATGGAAAACCAGACTGATCGTTTTCCACTTGTTTTCATGCTTTGAGCGTCTGAGAAAACTGTTTTCTCTCCCCTTGCCCCTCCACCACTCCCCCAAAAGAGCCAGCTTTGTTCTTTAGTATTTCCCTGTGGAACATTGGCCAAAGCCATGGGGCAGATGCCGGGTGCTGTCTGCCAGTTGCCGCTACTGTCCTCGGGGGCTCCTTCAGGTGGAGGAAATGGCTGATTTTCCACGCTTTCTAGCTGGCCTTCCCCTGAGGCACAGCTGGTCTGGGACACATGCCTATCCTCCCCTCACTCCCAGGCCCCCATCACAGCATCACCAGGCCAATCCCTGGTGTCCAGCCATGGTGTGACTTCTCTGTGACCCATGTGACTCAGTATTCCTGCCAAAGCGCCTAGTAGAGGAAGCCATGCGGTGGAAGTCAGTAAAGCACTTAGACCCCTTTTGGCCACTACCCCACCGGGGATTCCCCTTGAGAAACATCTGTGTCAGGATGTTAGTGCCACACTCACAGCCCTCTCGGGCATCAGTATGCTGGGACTCCGTCCTCCGTTCTACTGTGCTGCATGGCCTCAGCCATGTGCACTGGTCGTAAAGCCTCAGCCTACACCTAGACGCCTCGTCTTTGCTGTCTGCCTGCTGCAAGCTTTGCTTTACCCATGACTGGGATCCATAGTGCTATGGGCTGCTCATGTGACCAGAGAGCCAAAATGAGGCCAGCCCCAAGGAAAGACAGCCTTGTCAGAAGGGATGGTTATGACCAAACAAGCCACACCCACTAGCTTCCCAGGCCGCTCAAGCTCACGGGAGGATGTGGACAGTGTTTCATGGGCTCAGAGGGAGCCAGCAGTTTACTGAGAAGCAGGGGCTGCTCTGTCTCCTGAACAGCCTGACAGCCTTGCTACAGTAGCAGGTGGGAGCAGAGGCTCCACTGGTCACTCAGCCTTCTTAGCCTCCTGGCCAGTTCTTGTTGGTGTCCATTCTTTCTTTATTCTTATGTCCATGGAACAGTCTCCAGTCTCCAGACAGATAGGCAGTTGCATCATGGGACGGCAGGGCTATGATCAACCATCCATCCTGATGGACAAAGAAGTCTCTCTGACTCCTGGCCTTTCCAAGGCTCCTGCAGCGAAGCATCAGCAGGATTCTCAGGGGAGAGTCAAAAGCAACTGGGCACACATGTGGCCCACAGCTCAGCCTGCAAGCACCCAATCCCTATCCAATCAGGTATTCCTCCAGAAATCCACCAAAACCCTTTCTAGAGCAAGCTCTTCCAAATGGTGCAGCTAGATGTGAGCCACCGTGGAAAAGTGGGAAGGAAGGAGCCCAAGGTGGTGTTGAGTGAAAGATCTGAGGTGGGAACTGGGAACGAGCACAAGGCTTCAGCAAAGGGCTGAAGGCTGAGGTTGAGGCATCAAAGAAATCTGGATACCTACCTCCTCAGGAGTCCACTGCCACCTTCGCAGGAAGTCCTGGCAAGGAAGGCTAGCACATGCACAGTAATGTCTGGGTTCTAGAACCCTAAGCACTCTCAGGACTACTGACCTGACCAAGACCCCCTTCCCATCCTGAGGAAGTGAATAGGCATGGTGGGTACTCTGTAGGGCCCCAATGGTCTCTGAAGCTAGGAAGCCAGGCCCTCACCAGGCCTGCATTCCTTTGCTTCCTGAACCACAGCCTATTGATTGATGCCTGTAATTAAGCTGGGCTCCAGCAGCCCAGGGATACAGCATGGCTCCTATGGGCAACTGGCCCCATGAACCTGTACCAAAAAAGAGAGGCACAGACCCTGGTGCGCGCCTCCACGGGACAGGGATGCACACTGGGGTCTTGCAGGGGACAGTGGGTGGGAGGCAGTTGCTGAAAAACAGATTCATTTTTCTTCAGTATTTTACTGATGTTAAATGTCTTACCATGCTGGGTCAGTTCCAGGATCCAAATTAAAAGCATAAATAAAGACACATTCTCTTTCTATCTCAAGCTCTCCCCACCCACAAGGCCCCAGGGAGGTGAGGTCACTATAGCCTTGATCACAGGAAGGTCCCTGGAGCTGGGTGAAGTTCTTTACAGGGCTTGTTGGATTGGCAGTTTGCGGGGAGAGGGGCCAGGGCGCAGGCCTAGTGGAGTTGCTGGTGAATAGGGAAAGGTGCTAGGGAGACAAGGCAGCTTCACTGGCCCTAGCACAACAGGCACCCCACCAACCCCCATATAGCCCCAGGGCCTCTTCAAGCTCTGGGCGGGTGGGCCTCTATCTTGTGCACACATTTCAGGCACACGTTGGGAGATGTGGTTGGAAAGGAGCTCCGTATGTGTCAAGGTCCCTCAACCTGAGTCCTCTAACTAAAGCCTTACCCTAAGCTTTTGAGGAGCAAGTTTGCAATACAAACTGGAGACCTTTGTGGATAAGTGGGGGACTGCCATAAGGGGAAGGATAGCCTTACACCCAGGAACAGCTAGGGTGAGGCCCCAGGATCCTGCCCCACCTACTGTCTTCTGCCCACTGATACTGCCACCATTGCCTTCTGCAGCATCTGGAATGTCCTTGACCTCATCTGTAGCCATCAGAATCTGCTCAGCTGTCCCTACCTCCAGTATGTCCCCAAATCCTCTTGAGACCAGTTCTTTGAACTCTTAGCTTGGGCTGTGAGGAAGCAGAATATCTGTGGCCTCCTCCTGGCCGTTCCTTTCCCCGTACTCCCCAAATTCCAGGGTGACAGAACTTTAAGACTGTCACTCCTACCCTGATGTAGAAAGCACCTCCTCAGCCTTGCCTGAGATGAAGTCAGGTCTGCAGGTGCCTCCGTGGGTGCTGAGACCTAGGGCCCAGGACTTGAGCGTCTACAGCTCAAAGATCAGGAGCCGTACCTAGGTATGGCCTCCGCTGGCTTTTCTCACCACCATTCTGTGAAGTCCTCTTTCACTTCCACCGTCCCACTGATGAACCCACCAGGACTGGTCTTCAACCCACACCTTTGCCCCATTAGTTACATAAGGACTGAGTCTCCCCAAAAGCAAACCCATCATGAGCCTGGTAGCCTGTAACTCAGCCCGGCCCTGCCATGCAGGTTCCCTGAAGGGTCTGTCTAAATGAGTTTATCCCTGACCCCACTGTCTTTTCTGTTGTGACGTCTTAGATTGGCAAGCCTCAACTTGTATTTACTAACCAGCCTATTGTCTCACTCAGTGGAGGGACATGCGGGGCCACCCTGTCCACCAAGATGGAGAGAGGGCCAGGAACCCTGAGATAGCAGGACAGAAGAGTGAAAACGCAGGCTAGGGCCTTGCAGGGACCCCACCAGGTGCCCACAAGTACCTCCCTGGCGAGCATGTGCTTGCTGGGCCTCTTACGACATGACAGCGCCGAAAATCCTTGAGCAAAACCAGCCCTGTGTGCGTTAATTAGAATTTCCATGTCTTCAACTTTCTCCTGGACCCTGCAGAATCTCACGCCAAGACGGTCGAGTTTCTCTTTTCCAGGGAGGCCCGCTGTGGCCTGGCTCTCATCCACATCACTCCTAATGGCCCCTGAATTCTGCGTCTGTCAGCGAGGCTGGGGCCAGCCTGTGCCTGCTGGAAAAAGGCTGGCCCCTGAACTCGGTTCTATGGCCTGGGGACTAGCATTTTCGATGGACCAGCTTTGCCTGGGGCATTTTGGAGACATGCCTGCTGTAGTACCTCAGTGAGCACACAGGCCTCTTACTTGGATTTTCAACCTGCAAATGTTGGTGGGAAAGTTCAGAAAGGCCATGTCGGGTACAGTGTCCAGGGGTGGGGAAGGGGCTTGCCAAGAACAGATGAGGCCAGTTTGTCTTTCCAGACTGGTGTCTTCTGTGAAGCTCCAGACCACCTCCAAGGTGCCAAGGAAGCCCCATGGGAACCCTCCCGGGAGGGCTGTGCAAGGCTGCATGAGTCACAGGATCCCTGTCAGAGCCCCACGCAGCCCCAGCCAGGCTCAAACCCGACTGAAATGCACGGGGGATTAAATGTTCTCCTAATTAAATTAAAAGCGAGGCAGAGTAGCTCAGTGGGAAAGAGACAGGATTGGGACTCGGATGCCCTCAATCTGGCTCCCAGCCTGTACTGGCCCAGCTGCAGGCAGCCCCCAGTGGCCCCCTAACCTTTCCTAGCCTCGCTTCCTCCACCCAAGCACGTGAAAAGAGATGCAGCAGCCTCAGCGCTGTTCTGTGGGGGTGGGGAGGGTCACACCGGTTAAAAGGCCACTAGAGAACAGCATTGTTACTACCACTACACAGGTGACACCATAAAAGACACTCCAAGTGTCCTGGACTGGGGAGAGTCCCGACATCTTCTGTGTGCTCTGCCTAGGGCTGGTAGGGAAACTGAGCTGTGCAACCTATTAAAGCCGGAGCTCCAAGCTGGCCTCGTCAGGGGCCTGGAGCAGGCTATCCTCTTGAGCAGGCCTAGTCTCGCTGTATGCCTAGAACCGTGTGTCTAGTAAGGTACGGAAAGTGCTGTTCTTATTCTGGGCGTCATTTTATAAACTGATCTATAGCATAAAGGTGAGCGTGATCCAAGTGCAAGCTTGATGCGTTTTCCCTACTTGAGACTTGGGCATCTAGAGGAAGCAACAGGATCCCTGGAAAGCCCCCAGACTTCCACTTCCCATTGCTCACACCCCAAGAACAACCATAAGCCTGCCGTCCAGCTTCAACAGTCAGCTTTGCCTGTGTTCGAGTACTGCACGTATGGACCACTCAGGGCGCGTGCCTCTGTGCACGTTCACTCAGGGTAAGGCCTGCGGGCCTCCGGCATGCCACTTCATGCAGACTTTGCTTATTCTAGCCACAGTCACTGGACAGATCTTGGCAGTAGGGTTACTAAGAATATTCTCTGTATGTCTCAGTGAATGTTACGGACATTTCTGGTAAGTATATGCTTAGGTGCAGAACTGCTGGTTCCCGGAGCGACTAGTGGGTTCAGGCAGTCACTGTAATTTTCACCCCACTGGCAGCATGTGAACGTTCCAGTTGTTCCAGTTCTCATAAACCCTTGTTTCCCTGTTTCCTTGTTTGCTACTCTGGTGGGTGTCCACTGGCATCAAAACGTCATTTCAGTTTGACGTGATCTCATGAGTAGCGAAGCTGACCCCCGTTCTGTATTCTTTACTGGCTCACATCTTTCATCCTTTGTACAATGCCCACATCTCCTTGTTTTATGTTGGGAGTTTTCCTCCTTGAGTTGCAATTCTTTAAGTCCCTGTGTGTTCTGGGTATGAGTCATTTGTCAGATACACATATATGCATATGTATTGCAAATATGGCCTCTCCCTCAGCAGGCTGCCTTCCCTCCCTCTTGATGGTGTCTTTTGATGAACAGAAGGTCTTAATTTTAATGTGGTCCAGTTAATCAAACATTTCCTCTCTGGATAGTGCTGTTTATGTCCTACTTAAGAAACTTTGACTACTCCAAGGTCATAAAGATATTCTGGTTTGTTCTAAAGCTTTAAAAGCTCACCTTTCACATGTAGATCTATGGTCCATCTGGAAAAGATTTTTGTGTCCTATGAGGCCAAGGTCAAGATGTGCTTTTTTCCTGCACTTGGATATCCACTTTGACTCGGCGCCCTTCGTTAAAAAGACCATCCCTTCCCACTACCCTGCTGTATCAGCATTACTGTAAACCAGTTCATTGTCGACATATGGGAATTCCAGACCCTACTCAGTTCTACAAATTCAAGATGTCCCCTGGCCAGTGCTGTGCTGTCGCTGTGGCTGCAGTTCGCTCCAGACCCCAAGGGCTGGGTGTGCAGGCTCCATCCATTCTCCTCCCTCGTGACTGGCTTCGCCCTCTCTGTGGGCCCTTTGGTTTGTCACACATATACCAGTTTCCATGGAAAACATCCTCTGGAGGTTGCTGTGGCCTCCTAGATGGACACAGGAGAAAGTATATCTGTGTGGTGGCAGGGCTCCTGAGGACCCGTGGCCCAACTTGTCCTTTGGTTACTTAGGTCGTCTTTCATTTCTCTTGCGTGTCCTGTAGTTTTCTATGTAGTGATGATGTGTGGTTTAGTGTGGGCTCACTAAGCCTAAGGACAACAATGCCTTCCAGGAAATCTGGAAAGCTCAGTCACTCAGACCTACTGCAGAACCCTGAAGCCACTGTCCAGCTTGTGTGCACTTCAGTTTCATCTTTTGTACGGATACGCTGGGAATATATCTCCTGTGTTGGTATACCGACTTCAGGAAGTGGGGTCAGACATCGATCCCGCTTCAGGGGAGGGCCGATAAATGCTAGACAGAAGTACCGCCATTGTGGCGGGACACCCCATAAAGCCATCCCTTGTTTGGCCCAAGAGGTCTTATTTTATTTTTTACGTGTATGAGTGTGCTTGCGTCTACCTGAACAACCCATGGTGAGTTCTGGCACTAGTCATGTGATTACCTTCTACAATGTGAATTCAGCCTCTACGTATACCATGACCTGGTGCTAACACATAAGGAAGCCCAGGGCCTTCACTGGCCTACAGGCCACTCTGGTCATCTCCAGATCACTTGGACAAGTATGACCTGTCCTCCCAGGCAGATTCTCGGGGCTTTTCACGGTATCCCCAAATCTCCCACTAAGCATTTATACTTCTATTTGCATCACTTTAAGGACAGTTCACCTGGGGTACATGTCCTTGGCAATGACTGGCTAGCAGTGGTCTGACTATACATCTGTCAGGTCTGGTTAGCCCAGGGAACCCTTGGTGACTTCTTGGAAGCAAGGAGGAGGAAGAGAAGTAAGAGGTGGAGAGAGGGGGACCGGAGTCCAGGTCTGCCAAGGAGTCAGTCAGGCGCCTCCACCTCCACAGCCCTAGCCGTACTACCTGCTTTAATATTCTCTCCAATCTTGCTACACAAGTGGCTGCAGCCTCAGAAGTTCAGAGACACTTGGCAGGCCCTCTCACGGGCTTCTCCTACCTCAGCAGGCACAAGGGCAACTTAGAGGGGCGTGATAGAAAAGGCTCTGAGAGGGTTACTGAGGAGGGGACAATGCAAACGATTTTTTAAGAGATAATTTTTACCCTGCCCGGCTTTTCTTTGAAGACTCTAGCATTAAACCCTCAGACATGATCAGACTGCACTGCGCTCAGAATGACTCTGCCCTCACAGTGGCCTGTGGTGCCCTGTTGGGGAACTCAGGCAGAGATGAGGCTGAATTTACAAGGTAGTAAAGGGTACTTGGGAAATGGGTAGTAGACAAACGAGGAGGTAAGGCTCAGAGAGCATGGAGCTACATGCAAATACAGATCACTCTCTGTTAGGGCTCTTCCCTAAATGAATTCACTTACCCTACATTATGGGCCTAAACTTGCTGCCCCAAGGGAGCTTGGCCAAGCAAGATGGCTGGCACCGGGCAGCCATTCTCTGGCCACTATGATCCTTCGACCAGCTGGTCTCCGTATCTGAGGTAGAAACTGTAGGGCAAAGGTCTGATTGAGACTTCAAAGTGTTCATGCATTCTGGGCATGTCCCTTGGCTTTGGCCATGTCCCCAGTACCCGTGTGTAGGCCTACTCCCATGCTGGACCCCACGGCTACCCTCTCCCCAGAGACCTTCTCCTGTTTGGCCCCCCCGCACTTCTCACAGGGAGACTTTGGTTTTCTTCAGGTTTGTATCTGGGTTCATTTCATCAAATTGAACCCTTGTCAGTCGGAAACATTTAAATGCTTTTTATCAGCTTAAACAACAACAGCAAACCAAACAACCTGTCCCATGAACCTATCAGATAGGTGTGTAAGCTCCAGGTGGAAGCTCAAAGCAAAGTGCCACGACAGAAACAGGTTTCAGGGTGTAGCCAGTGGCAAGAGCCAGTGCCTAGGGCTGGAGGCATGGGTGGCCTTCGTGGAATGAGGTTTGGCAAAAGGCTCCAGACTTGACTGAGCTCAGCTTGCTGTGTACAGTGGAGTAGAGCTAGGGCTGTCCACCCCAGAGGCTCAGCGTTTCACTGGAGTTATTCCTCCCCTAGGACCCCCAAACTCCATGGTGATGCCTAGGAGTTCCACACTACCAGGCCCTCCACCACCAGCCTGTCTAATCACTAGAGAATGGCCCCATCAGACTACCTCAAATAGATCTTGTGGCCTGGGTTTTGGTCAGACCATCCCTGGAGGTATCAAGTAATGGACAGACAAGGAACTGGAAGCCCGACTAGAGATGAGAGTACAAGGTCACCTAACAGCAGAGTAGAGCCAGAAGGTGGGTCCAACTCCAATGCCCATGTTCTTTGACTGTTCTGGTGAGCCTATCTCTTAGGCTCTGTCCGTCCCCTCCAGCAGAGCTGGGTCAAATGACTGCATTATTGCTGGCCACCTGGGGCACTTCCCTAAGCACCACATCCTGGCCATCTGACTGGACACTCAAAGCCTGGGGCTGGCACATGCGGATCCTTCCAGGTAAAGAGGACAAGCCCCCTGCAGGCCTGGAAGGAAAAGTTGGTGGACTTGAGGCATGATGTAAATACTTAAGGATGAGGTCTGCATCTGGCCAGGATGCCTTTAGTAAGACCATTCTAATACTTCATCGAATAGCCAGGAAACCCGAGCAGACAATACTATTTTTGACCAAGCAGGAGGATTAGAATGGGCCCTGGAGCCAGAAGCAGAAGAGAAAGCCACCATGGCTAGGTGTGCTGAGCCCCTTGTGGAATCTGGAACCAGGGGAGATGGCAAGGCCCAGACCGCAATGCCTCAGTCTTCTCCAGAATTAACGTCAGGAGAAATAATCCTGGCCACCAGGGCATCTAAGGCATTTGAAAATGGCCTTGTTAGCAAACAAAGGGGGCAGCTGGATAGGAAGTCCTCTGCCTAGACACCAGGCGTCCCTGAGCACAAAGCCAGATAAATGTCCCTCACAGTCACGCCTTCATTCTGATGGCTGAAGAAGGCACTCTCCTGACCTATGTCCTCCCTGGATACACAGGGGCAGAGCCCGGTAAATTAGGCTAAGGGAAACTAAGCATGTGCCGGTGATCACCACCTGAACTCTCTTCCCAAATTCATGTCACTCTCTTCCTATACATGCGTAACTCCTGAGGATGCTGGCTCTCACGGCTTTGAAGTCTTGGGCTGGATGGGGTAGGGTGGAGCTCTTGTCACTGGTACGTTGGGAACGTCTCATGATGAGGGTTGAGAGTGCAGCCACCTCATTTCCAGGCCCAAGAGTGTTACAGGCTGGAGAATGCAGCTTGGCTAGAAGGGCTGCCTGGAAGCAGGCACAGGACGGGGTGGACGCTTAGTCCCCGGGCTGCTGGACACACTGTGAGGGTATCTTCTCCTACTGGGGCGGGAGCAGCCTTGAGGGAGGACCCTGCCGCTTTTCAGCTGCTTTGGACTTAGGCCGTGGCCCTCTTGTTTTTCACTGCTGGCTGTTCAGCAAGGACACGGGTTAGGTCTCCCCACCGGTGGGGAAGGAGGTGTGGAAGCTGCTTTGCTGGGGCCACCCAGGGTGGGCTCAGGAAGGGAAGGAATGTGACTGAGTCTGGGTGGGGCTGAGGAGAACACAGCCAGTTTTGAGTTTTTCTTGGGGCCCAGAGACATGTGAATAGACATGGAGGCCCCTCACCCCCAGCCCCAGCACACACACTAGGACCCTTCATGGGATGGCTACTGGAGCTGGAAGCCAAAGACACCCTCTGGAAATCTGAATTCCATTTGTTTTTGGCAACGAGCAGCTTCCTGCTTTGGGAAGGTGTGCACACGTGTGTACTCACAACCAAGGAGACAGGTGAAGGGGAGAGGCATGCGGGTGGATGGCTGTTTGACGAGATGGTGAGCTGACTCGAGTGTCTGCCGGATGGCAGTTACAAAGCCTGTCTCTAGAATTTAGACAAGTATCTCGAGGGAATGAATCAGGAATGTGCAGTCTGTGTTGTCTTTGAATTGGAAAGCCAGAGCTTTTCGCAAAATAATTCAGAAGGTTTGCTGACCCTTGAACTTTTCCTGATGACTCCTTCCCTCTGAACTTCCACTTGTTAAAGTTGCTCCGATCCCAGCCCACTGCCAGACCAGCTTCCTGGAAACCCTTGCCAACTTCTGGCCTTTGGAAAGGCTTGTCACCCTAATGCTGTGTTTTAAAAAAAAGAAAAAGAAAAAGAAAAAAAAAAAAGTACTGGGCACCTTGGCCACAGGATCTGAAAAGTCCTTTGTGTTAGCTCCAGCTGCAGAGCTTTTCCAGGCCTCGCTTCTGGGGCTGACAGGAGCTGTTTCTCTGTTTTCTCTTACACTGGCGGGTACTCAGTCAGTTTCTTCCCACCCAACATCTCTGCCAGAGCCCAGGTGGGTGACAGGGATGCCAAGGGCAAAGCCCATGAAGAAGCTAAGTGTGGGTATGTCCTGAGTGGGCAGGTCTGGACTTCAGCTCACAGCTTCTTCTTCCCCCACCACTGGGGGAGGGGGTGGCACTCAACGGGGAGAGGTGAGGGCCTCTCTTAGGTCAACATTGTGTCATTTCCCCCAGAATAGCCAGGGCCAAAACAGCTCTGGAGCAGAGCTGTTTCAGAGTGAAGATAACTCAGCCTTCCCCCAAGCAGGGTTTTAACAATACGAAATGTGGATGTAGAACAGGATCTAAGTTAAGTTAAATAGAAATGAATCTAAAATGTAGATATGCATTAGAAGACCTACAGAGTAGCGGACACACACGCAGACGGACTGAAAATGCACCGTTGCCATCCTGCGCTCATCAAAATCAAAGCTTGCCTGAAAACGCAAGGCCATCACATAAAACCTAAATGCTGAATGAAGTGCAGTACAGCTGCTCTACTCATTCTTTTCTCGAACCCAAAATTCCGTGATGGTTGAGACTCATTTGTCAAGAGATGCCCGCCCTGTGCAGATGGGGTGGAAAGCACCCTTCAGCCAAGGGTGGTTGGGCTCGCGGGGAGCCGGCCCAGAGCCTGCCCTGACTCTGGCTCTGCCTTTCTCTTTCAAAACCCTCTTTGTGCCTGAGCAGCCCCTGCCCCAGTGTGACATGAACCAGAGACTTCCAGCTCCCTGCCTGGAGTGGCTGCTCACGGGCATGCTGTCCACGCAGCACACACAGCTGTGGCTATCCATACCCACTCTAGTCTGGAATGACACTTGCCCTGCTTAGAGCAAGCCTTCTGTAATGTGCTTGCGTTATGCTAAGAGACAAAATTCACAATAAAATACACAGTGCATCAGAACAAACCTTTCATAACGTGCTAGTGTTGCACTTTAAAAACTCCCAACAAAATGCACAGTAAAGTGGAGAGATGGCTCAGCAGTTAAGAGCACTGACTGCTCTTGCAGAGGACCCAGGTTCGATTCCCAGCACCTACATGGCAGCTACAAACCATCTTTAACTCCAGTTCCAGGGGAATCCAAAGTCCTCTTCTGACCTCTGTGGCATTGCACGACATGGGTGCACTCACATACATGCAAGCAATACACTCATACACATAAACTAAAAGTAAAATATTAAAAAATGCACGTGCATAAATACACACACAGAGTCATAAATAAATCACAGAAAGGAATATGGTCCCATCCCAACCTTAACTCTTGAGTTTCCTTCCTTAAATGTTACCACCATTGTCAGTCCTACTGACTGGCTCTCGCCCTCTCTTTCGTGTGCACGCACATTCCCCTGCACTTGTCTTTTGTGACTCTGTGCACAGGTGGTTATGTCACACTTCCTTTCAGCCTCCCATATAACACTGATTTGCTACGGTATGACACATTGGAGCCATGTTTTTGCTTCTAAATGTTCTGTGTGTACACACATGCAGATGCACACTCATGTGAGTAGTAGTGAATAATAGTACTACTTCCTCATGGCTGAGCTCCCAGTGTACTTTAAGGGGAATATGGCCTCTGCCCTGGGCCAGAGTTTTCCCAGACAGAACCTGCTCACTGTTCTCAGGTCGTTATAAGAGTCTTCCAGGAACCAGTCTCATTTCTAGTCAACATGTGGACTTACAGTGCCTGGCAAAAGACATGTGAATGTTGGTGCAGGCTTGGGAATATCACACTAGGTGTTAAACAGTCACCCTCCTAAAGTGCCTTTTAGAAATGAGGGCTTTCTCTTAAAGAGCACTTCCAAGGGCTCCCCTGATACAACTGTAGGCTAACAGAAGGCCAACAGGTCCACACACAGTGGCCAGGGGCAGACAGTCTAGCACAAAGCAATCCCAGAGTGCATGAAGAAAAAGTGATGGCTGGTGTCCTGGGCTGAGACCTATGTCCCAGAGGCCATGCCAAGTGAAACTTTCAGTTTGGCTTGGGCACCCTCTCCTATACTAGTGAGCACCCTGCACTCATGTGCACTAAATGGGAAGACGCTGGTATGCTCTGGAGATAAAGCTACATTCAGACATGTAGCAAATGTCCTCTCTCGAACAGCTGCAGAGCCTTCTTGATTTATGGAACAAGTCCCCTATTGATGGATGTATAGGGCGGTTCAAAATAGCCACTAGCCTTTCAAATGTACTCACTTATGAACCGACCACTTATGAAATTAGTTCCCTCTGAAACAGCTCCCCCCACTGAGCATGGTGGCTTCTCCCCACCCATTTTATCCCTGCTGGTATCTCTGCTGACTGAGCTCCCTCCGGGCTGTCCTTTATCCACCAAGCACAATATAAAGCTCACAGAAAGCAAATCACTGATAAAGAGTAACTGAAAGTCCTGCAAAGTAGGAGATTTCATCAAGTTGCAGAAAGGGATACTAATGGATTTCTCCAATGGAAACTGGACAAAATTAGACCAGTTATCGATGGAAGAGAAAGCTCGGGCCAATTCTAGATAAGCCTTTCAAGGGAGAGCCACTGAGATCACGGAAGATGGGGGCAGGTCCCTTGAGAACTAGGCCAAGGCAAGTTTTGCCATACCTCGGCAAAAACATCCTCTCTGCAAGATGGTACCAATATTGCTTTACCAAATAAACCAAAGCCCCTCTCAATGTTTTTTTTTTCCTAAAAAAGAGTGCATATCTACAAATATTGGTGTTATTGAATATGAGATCAATGTTTTCCTAACTTATTTTTTAAGATTTTCCTATCATAACATTTCAGTCTTTAAATGCATTCATTTTAGGAGGTCTTTGGCCCACTTCAAATGGAATTAAAATATTTTATCACCCTTCAACAGATACCGTCAAATAAATGTTGTGCCCATTTATACTACTGTAACTGCTGCACAGATATGCCTGTCTGCCCAAACCTCACCAGGAAGTATAATTCCTGCTTCTCTTCATTAGTTTGACAGATTTAAAGCACAGTATGCTGCAGCTTTGGATTTCTTTTATGGTAAGGGTTTTGTCTGTGGTGTGGCATACATGTGTGTATGTATGTGCCTGTGCACGTGTACAGAGGCCAGAGGAGGATGTCGGCTCTCCTGCTCTGTCACTGTCTTACTCCCTTGAGAGGGAGTATCTCACTGAACCTGGAGCTAGGTGACAGCAAGCCCCAGCAATCCTCCTGTCTCCACCCCCAAGAGGCGCTGGGGTTACAAGTGTGCATGCGGCCACACCCAGCTTTTCAGAGTGCTGGAATCCAAACTCCAGTACTTACACTCACAAAGCACGCACTCTTACCCACCAAGCCATCCCTCTGGCTCTGTGAGGGTTTTAGCTTTAAAAAAAAACATTTTTTAAACATTTGTTTTGGGTGATCTTGAAAGCCATCTCTTCACATCCTTTGAGCTTTTTATTTTTATTTTATATGTATGCATGTACTGCCTGCATGTAGGTAAGTGCACCCACGTCGTGCAGTGCCCGCAGAGGACAGAAGAGGCTGTTGGATCCCCTGGAACTGGAGTTACGGACAGTTGTTAGCTGCCATGTGGGTGCTGGCATTCGAACCCGGATCTTCTGCAGGAGCAGCCTGTGTTCCTAACTGCTGAGCGCTCTCTCCATGTGAAATGTCTGTAGCACATATATGAAAACACTTTATTTATCACACTGTTTCTCAGGTACTTTGACTTTTTCAGTAACTGCCAGCAGCATTCTTAAGATTTCTGTGTAGTCAGCTCCAAGGTTTTTATGATTAGGGGGTTTTGGCTTAAATCTTGAAATAATTTCCTCATCTTGAGATTGTTTTAATAAATTCTCCCATTTTTCTAGCATCTTTTATTTCATGTTTTAAATTTAAATTATTGGTTCATCTGGATTTTGGCACAGTCAAATCTATTTTCTGTATTTATATAGTTGTTCCAACTCTAAGTGTATCACCTTCTCTGTACTGATTTTAACTTCTATATTGCATTTCAAACTGATTAGTGTCCATTTCCAGGCTCTATTTAGGACTATACCACACCTGTTGACTTTATTACATAGCTTTACAATGTACCAGGAAGCTCATATTCACAACGCAGTCAACAAATGGGCTCGCCTAAAATCTAGACACGACTATGGCTGGTACGCAGCCTTAGCTCCTGACTTAGTCTTCTTCATCAGCTAATCATGTCTGGGACTATGAGAACTTAGGCGCACGCATAAGACAACATCCAAATCAGATGTTAGAGCCAGACCCGGGGGTCATCTTAGGTACATGCTTAATCATGACTTAGGGGCATTTTAAGAAAATCAAATTTATATTAGCAGAGAACAAGAGAATAAATAAAGTGTAATTTAAGGAAAGTTTTTTAAAAGAAAAAACCTGCAGTAAGGCTTAGCGTACAGAGTTTGAGAAGTAGAGCACTTGCCTAGCTCGGAAGGCCTCAAGTTCAGTCTCCAGTACTGCCAAAAAAGAGCAGCAGTAAGAAACATCACCCTAACCTACATCCCAGCCCTTCCCTGCTCCAGTCACCGTAACGGAGAAGCTGGCACAGTTCCCACCTGTGCAGGTCAGAATGCTTCCACAGTGCAGAGTCCCAGGTGATGACTTGGCAGCCCTTTCCTTAGCCATTTACCCCAACCATGCTTCTCTGACCTATGTGAAGCTGCATGGGAGGATGCCGCCCACCACCTCATTGGTCATGCCGTGTGTGATGTGTGAGTCAGTCATGTGGTTAAAAGCGGGCTCTGGAGCTGTAGGCCAAGGCAAACCCTGACTCCATTTCCTTCACCCTTGGCTTTCAGTCCGAAGCTGAGCTCAGGGTTAGCTACCGCATGTGTGGAATAAGAGGACCTTCTTCACGGGGCCTCTGGAGGATGTAACATACTGGTTAGAGCACAGAGAAAGGTGCCCACACAGTGGCTACATCACTGGTTACGGGCATCACACATCAGTGGTGAGGCATCCGTCCCCCTCTGCACCTGCATCAGAAGCTCTCCAGGCTCAGCGAGGCCAGCGGACAGGCAAGTCGCAGCATGAGCAGCAGCACAGCCTCCCAGGAGTTACTGGGATGTACGCTAGTCTTTGAAATGGCTGCCTTTCTCACCTTGTCTATAGCGGTAAGAATGATGGAAAAACAGCCCCAGCCATGCAGTGGGCCCGTCAGGCCAGACCAGGACTAGGTGGGCACAAGGGTTGGCTGAAGCTTTTTTCATAGTGGCGCAGGATATGCATACTGTGTTCACATAAACTTGGTAATTAACTTGCCGACTTAAATTATATATGCATAATCATCTATGGTCTCTTAAGAATTTTCTACTAATTCTTCAGTTTCTATTAACTTAGGAAGAATTACCTTTTTAAATAGAAAAAAAGGGCTTGCTAGCCACAAACAGACGTTAGTGGTCCAAGTGAAATTATAATGCCCCTCCATATTTTTTAGCCCTTTCTTACCCCCATCACTCTTTTCTCTTACATTTTAAAATTCACCTCTGAGTATTTTTAAGGGGGCTACTGATTAAATTGAGGAATACGATTCTTCAGATTTATTTATTTTTATTGTTAAGTGCTGGCCCACATGTATGTGAAGTGCTTGCAGAAGCCAGAAAAGGGCATTGGCTCTGGAACTGAGGTCACAGGTGGTTATGAGCCGCCTGGCATGGGTGCTGGGAACTGAACTCTGCAAGAACAACATGTACTTTTAACCACTGAGTCATCTCTCCAGTCCCCAAATGTGCTTTTTTAATATTTTATTTTTATTTTATGTGTATGAGTGTATTGCCTGCATGTATGTGAGTGCACCCGTGTGGTGCAATGCCGCGGAGGTCAGAAGAGGGCTTCGGATTCCCCTGGAACTGGAGTTAAGGACGGTTTGTAGCCACCGTGTGGGTTCTGGGAATCAAACCCGGGTCCTCTGCAAGAGCAATTAGTGCTCTTAACTGCTGAGCCATCTCTCCAGCCCCTCAAATTTTTTTTTCAACATTATACTTTTAGGTAACTATAGACTTGGGTACAGTTGTAAGAAGCAGCAAAGACATTCCACGTGCTCTTTAGCCAGTTTTCCACAATATCTTACAGAACAGGGCCATATCAAGCTTAGGACACGTACAGTGTCACTGCAGAATGTTTCTGTGGTCTCAAGGCCATGGCCACAGCCACCTCACGGCATCCCCACGGCTTCCTGCCCCAACCTGTCCTGAGCCCCTGGCAACTACCAACCTGTTCTTCATTTGCGTATTTTGTTATTGAAGAATGCTCTATAAGCGGAACCACATAGCATGGCCTCTTCAGGACTGTTTTTTTTGCTCACTGCGATTCCCAAGACTAGTCCCAAGTTGTTGTGTATAGCTCTGTGTTCCTGGTATGACCTCAGTGTATAACTGTTAAGCTGCCAGGCCCTCTTTACTAATATTTAAGAGTTTTTGGACTGGCCATTATAGATGAGACAGGAGGTAGGTCTTCTGTTATGTTAGTCTTGTCAGACTAGGACATCAGTGGAATTTTGACTCCAAAAAGAGATTTGGGGAAGATTTTATTAAGAATATGATAATTTTTAAACACTCAAAAATAAGGAGGAAAAGGGCCCTAAGAGAAGATTACAATTCTATTTCTAAATACTAAGAGGATTCAGAAGACGACGTTTTATGTCGTCTTTTCTGAGGAGGGGGCTGGAGAGAAGGCAGTTAACCTTGGTACAAGGCAGATTAACAGAGACACAGACACCTGAGGAAAAGCTCGCTACTCTGGGGACCTCTGCTTTCTCACAGAACCTCCCGGTCTCCACCAGTCCACTGTGTTCTGTCTCTCCAACTCTGGAACCCATCATCTGCTTAACCCCACGTAGAATGGGCTCTTGGGGCTAAGGGTGACTGAAAAAGGTTGGAGATCTCTGTGAGCACTCTGGGGCATGGTGGAACCATGTGCCCCTAATGGCCTCAGACTCTCTGGGTTGGAAGTGAGGTTTTGATAGACTCAAATTGGTCCCTGGTAGGCTGCCATGATGCCTAGAAATAATATACCCTTCCCTAGGGCAGCTTTGCTGATGATTTTTGGTTATGTGCCCTACAAATGTGTGTTATGTGTGATTTTCTCCTCCCCCTCCCCCTCCCTCCTCAGGTTAGAAAGGGCAGCTTTGATCTCCTATGGCTCTGGGAGCTGGCTCTAGCCTGAACAGAACTGATGGGACAAATTCAGGCTCTTGGAGCTGAAACAAGTTAGAAAATTCAGTACAATTTACAATTTCCTGCACACAGGTAGAGGAAAGCCTGCCTTCACTCAAGGACCAGGCTTCCACAGAGCCCTACACATCCATCTACCCAGAGTAGGCCCTAGAGACAGAGCAATAGGACAGCTGTGGTTGTATCACAAGTGCTCCCTGGGGACCAAGGTGCTCCAAAGGAACCACCACTCTACTGTTTAGGGAGAAAGCCTGCTGGCTCTGGGCATGCTGTCCGTTTAAAGAATCCTAAGAAAGTATGACTTATACTGTTTTCATGCTGCGTGGTTCATAAACATCACATCACCAGTCCTCACAGCAGCAGCTGACATTAGAATATTACCATTTCTGGTGTAGAGACAATCAACCTGATACTCAGCAGATGAAACCTAGGGCCCAGGGTCACACAGCCAGGGAGCAGTGGTTCTGCTAAAGGTGCCCAGCTCCCGGAAGAGTCTCTTGGCATCACCTTTAAACATGACAAGCTCTTCTGACCCACTCTCACCCTCCCCAGCCAGGGCTGATTTATCCTACCTGTCTTGGGCTGAAATGTGCCTAAGCTGGTTCTAAGCTTAAGACTGAGCTGTGGAGAACTGCACCCTCCCTTCTCATTTTTAATGTAAAACAATATGTTTGTGTGTGGTAAAGGCTTTACCAATGGTCTCCCAAGTCCATTCAAGGTTCATGAGGACAGACACTGACCGCTTCCATTCAGTGTCTTTTCTGCTTCATCCACTCGGAGCCCACCATGGACCACTGGTGAATGCTTGGTGAAGAAATAGAAGAATCAATCAATGACTGAGTCTCACACCCAGTCAGGTACTAGGGTTCAGGCTGGGGCCAGGAAGGCTCTGTTGGGCCCAGCTAGCCTCAGGAGAGTCTTCAGAGCGCCCCACCCAGGTTCACATTCCCACTCCACTACCGTGGGGCTGGGTCCCAAAGTCTACAGGAGGTATCT
Organism: Nannospalax galili; assembly: GCF_000622305.1. Taxonomy (NCBI): domain Eukaryota; kingdom Metazoa; phylum Chordata; class Mammalia; order Rodentia; family Spalacidae; genus Nannospalax; species Nannospalax galili. Next base: position 598,710 of record NW_008343206.1, on the reverse strand, counting down.
CCCTATGAGGCTGCTCGTGCAGCCCATTCCCTTCCATTTGCCACTCTAGAAATACAGGCACCAGGAAAGACAGTGATCTTGGAGGTTCTCCTGGTAGGACCTTGGCATGGAAAGAACCATCTTGGTTTTTGAACATCAAGAAACCAAGGCTTGGGGACAGCAGGTGTTTCCAGGTCATACTGTCAGTGCCCCTGGCGTCGAGGTGTTCTCTAGGAACCCCACTCTCCTGTTTAGGTAAAAAGAAAATATGCCATTGCTGTGGGGCCAGGAGATCTTCTGTCACATGCTGTGTGTTCATGCCCCCTTCCAGCACTGGGAAGCCTTAACTCTGCCCTTGAGAGGGAACAGGACTTCTGCTTAACAGTAAAGCTCTCGTTAGTCACGGCCCAGGGAACTTCAGAGTCCTGGATCCCAAGATATATATCCCACTAACTCAGAAGGCACAGGGATAGGCCAGTCTTAGAAATGAATCAGCATCAGACTGAAGGTTCCTACTGAGGGCTTGCATGTAGTGTGTGGTGGGGGGCTGGAGTTAAGAGATGGAGCAAGGGTCCCCAGCTCTCTGGAATCCTGTCAGCCTGAAGTACAGGCAAGGCCAGGCACACAAAGGCCAGGTTTTCCTTGAGGAACCATTGTGTCTGCCCCTGGTGTCTGTAAATGCTGGTTCCTGGGGCTCTGATTGGTTGCCCAGTGGCTAGGCTTTCCTTGGGAATGGGTAACTGGAAAAAAGTACGAATTGCATTTGGTTTCATCAACAATGGTTTTCCTATTAAAACATGACTTGTTAAAGCATAGGGCTTAGTTCAGAGTAAACATTTCAAACTACTGAGGAGAAGCAGAGATTTATGGCACAGAGCACAACTTAGAGCAGAAGTAGGAACCCTACCTGCTGGCCAGCACCACAAACACTGCCCTCGAGTCTCAGCTCATTTCAAATGCTGTTCCTGTCTAGCCCTTCATGCTGCAGGGAACATCCCTCACTGTCCTGTCTCTGTGTCTGGTGTGGAAGCCTGGCCTAAGCCTGTGGGCCCTCCTCGTCCTCCCTGGGTCTGTCAAGACAGATAAGGCCTCCAGGGCAGGCCACTCTTGCTCCATGACCCGAATGCCTGGCCTGTTCTGCTGGACGCTCTTCTCTGTCCTCGTCAGAGCTGCCTCTTTCTGTGAGCACAGGGACAGCCGCAGGTACACATCTGCATTTTCCCAGTAGGACAAAGTTTGATGACTGCCTTTGCCTCTGCATTGAGCAGGACCTCTGTGGTGGCCTGTCTGTCTGTCCTTGGCAGGACCAGCTCGTGTCTTCACTTATCAAAGCATCGTCCAGCACAAACGATGCATTCATGGCCACAGCCGTCTTCATGCCCGCTCTTAAGGGGCGCGTTCCTTGAAAGCATGAGGCAAACCGGGGGCTGGCTGGGCTCTGCCAGCAGACGGGCACTGTCTCTTACTGACGTTACCTGGTCCCTTCTGCATCAGATTAAGTATTAACAAAAGTGGAAGTGGTGTAGCTGGGGCAATGCACCAATTCTGTGGCTGCGCACTCTCCTCTGAAGCAGCTCTGGGGGTGATGAGGGCCCGAGCTTCCAACAGGGGATGAGCAAAATCTGGGCAGGTGGCCAGTCCTCGCTCCGTCCTCGGCTTGCCGGCAGCACTCTCTCTTACTTGTGAACTAAAGGCAAATAGTATCCATGGCTTTTCCACTGACCTTCCTCCTTTTTTCTTCCTTTTCCACTGATCGGTATTGGGAAAGCAACAGATTTGCGTTCCGTGTCCCTTAAGTGACTTTCTACACAAATGAGTAGCTGTCCTCGTCTACAATGGAGGCTCTACAAGGCGCTGTAACTGAAGATAACCTTGTTGGGTGTTGGGGCTAGCTGAGTACTTGCTTTGAGAGATGTGGGAAGGACCCCTCAACTCGATCTGCCTGGGCAGGAAGAGTAACAGTGACTTGCCAGGCTTGGGGTGCAGGCTTGGGGTGTCCCCGCCAGAACCTTCAAGGACAGGTTTCCCAGAGACTTTTTTCTACTCTTCTCTCTCATCAAGTAGGCCGGTGTTGATGGTGAAGCATGAGGCATGGGCCTATGCCTGCCTGTGCCCTCACTTCTGTTTTCTATGCCTTCGTTACGTCTCCTCACCTTGCCCCTGAGCCTGCTCCAGCCTGGCTGCTAGGCCTCCATGGAGCCAACACCCCCTCATCTCAGGAGTGCTGCTGGCCCAGGAGGTCATCACTGTATGCTCTTTGGCCAGCCCCGGAACTGCAGGCTGAGGGAGGAACACAGTGACTGGGGCTCATCAACAGAGGCAGGACATCCCAACCCCTGACTGAGATCTGGATACCTACACCCAGAGATTCTCTACCATCAAGTTTTCATGATTTTGAAACAATTTCCACCAGCAGATACCGCCCCGCCCCCCCAGTAGTCTCACATGAAGCCCAGAGCAGCTCCCACCTCAGAAGCACATTTCTGCAAGGACATCTGTGGCAGCCTTCCTCAGGAGCGTGTCTGCTCTCAGGCCTAGTTTAGGGCTACACAACATGCACATTACACCACATGTGGGTCCCGAAGGGATGGCAGACTCATGTTGTAGACTGAGAAGCCGTCTCTCAGCCCCATTTCCAGCCCAGAGCCAGTAGTTACTAACTATAAACCTGTAGCCCGACCACTGTGGAGCAACTCAGAGCTGCCACACTCTCTGGATGGAGGCCCTAGTAGGTGTCTACTGGGTGACCAGCCTGGAGGCAGAGGCAGCCCCGTTCAAATCCATGAGGTCTCTGTGACCCAAAGCAAATCCATCATCCTGGTAAACAAAGGCACAGGCAAGACCAGGCTCAGGGTTACTGAGACTCAGAGCAAAAGTTGGTGGTTGAAATCTGAGGGACAGGGTTAGATGCCCTGAGTATTCTTAGCTTACAGAAGCCCATGTTGGGCAGGGGGTGTGCTGGTGCTGGCACAAACGTAACTTCTTCCATTCTGGGCTTCCAAACCCCTCAGCATGCAAAGTGCTAAAATCTCAGGCCTCACAGAGTTTGGTTGAATTGAGGGCGTAGAGGGCAGAGCCCACCATGCTCCCTTTAATGTACAAACTGTACATTTAAAAACCACAGTCTGGAACTGCTAGGTGGACTCTGGGCTGCTACTTAGGCTACAGTGTGCACTCTACAGAGGGTCTGCTGTGTAGAGAGAGATTTCCATATGCTCCTGGCTACAGCACACCACTCAGGAGGGCCTGCTCAGGCATCAGTGATTGGTGATTTGTCTTCAGTATGCAAGTTTTCCCTCTCCCTGACGCCCCTAACTCAGCCTGCTTTGATGATCTCCTATCAAGGAGGTACAGCTAATGGGGAAAGGGAGGGCATTTCTTTGTTACTTTTCTCAAGGGCGGGGGGATCTCAAAACCCTATGATCTCCCCTGGCTAGCCAGGTCTTAGGGGAGCCTAAGACAGTGCTCTGCTAGGAGGGCTCAGAGTGTAGGCAAGTAGTTAGCATGTCATGAGGGAACTGAGAATAGGGGTCTCCTAGAGTGCCTGGTCATGCCCCAAGCCAACCAGTCTGGCCCTTCATGGCACCAGCAAGGTGAAGCTCAAACCCTGGTTCCTGAAAAACCTCAAAGGCCAGAGTGGGGTGTACCGTGGCTATCCCTGGTGGGATGGGAAATCTCCAGCCCAGCCAGCTGAGCCGAGCTGCCGAGCTTCTCCCACCCACCGGGGTCAGGGAGGAATGCTGTCTTTTGATGTCTCCCTGTGTGAGGGGGTCAACACCCCTGGGTTCTGGAAGGCACAGTAGGGATGGGGAAGGAGGCTGAAGAGGGGAGACAGGATTAATGTGGATCCTCTGGGTCTTCTCAGAGTTTGTGGGAGAGGGTGGAGATGGGAGGGAGGTGCCACAGCAAGCCTTTGTTTAGACACACCTAAAAACTGGGATCCAAATTGGGCAGCTTGATTCTGTGGCCCTGCTGTGCTATCCCACCATTCCAGACCACACCTCCCGTTGTGGACAGCCAAATATCCTATCACCCAAAGCACAGGTGCTGAAAGCAGAGGGGCGGGAGGCTGTACTGGAGCCAAGGCCTGTCCACACAGATGCCGCCGAGGCCCAAGGCTCAGAGGCTCTGTAAGCCCTAGAATGGCCTATAGGGTGATTTCTGCAGGTCTTTGAGGGACAGTTACTCCTTCCCAGAGTAGCTCCTGTGCCTGAGAGGGTGGAATGTCTGCTGCCTTCAGAGAAAAGCCTTTAAGACCCGGGGGATAATAGGTGCCTGGGCGGCAGCACCTTCCACCCACTCCCCGTTTCATGCACAAACTGTTACGTACAAACTGGCTGACTTTGATGCAGTGGGTTGGGCCCAACAGTAGCTTCAAAGTCAGCCCTGGAGACTATCAGCTCTGCTAAGATAATCGCTCACCTGCACCCTAGGACTCAGTGCCACCCTTAGGATGGCCACTAGAACCCAAGGCCTTTCAGATGGCTTTGGGAAAACATGGGAATGGGAGGGGAAGAAGCCCACCCTTCCCTTTGGGAAGTAGGGAGTGTGGAGGGAGGAGGAGGAGGAAAACTGCCTAGGGTGACTACCCTGGAGGGTTCAACACAGCCTTGCCCTTTGGCAACATGTGGAGTGCTCCAGGTAATCCTCAGCCCAGTGTCCTAACACTAGGTCTGCACAGGAAAGACAAAAGAATATGAATGAGATGGTAAAAATTAGCTGTAGTGGCCATTTTCTGGATTCCTAAGGTTTAGAAAGTTTTAGAAGCAAAATCAAGGAACGCATGGCTGCCCAAGGGAGCCAGGGCGGAGTAAGCGGTCACAGGAGCATCTGTCCTTTGCTCTGAACCAGGCCATTCGTCTACAACAAGCCAGCGGCATGGCATTTGGTGCGCAAACAACCCAGGCAGGAAGGGGAAGTGACACCTTGTCAGGGTAGCATGGGGCCCTTCCACATACCAAACCCAGCATCTCTAAGCACCCACACCTGCATGTCCAGCGTCTTCCCAGGGATGGCTCCCTTGCCGTTCCCGGGCTGCTCTCCCTAGCAATGATGTCTGTGACTAGCTTTAGCAAGTAGCTACAGAGTACTTTTCTTAACAGAACCTGCCTCTCAGCCCCCATCCCGGCCTATGGGAGTGTGTCTACAACAGCACTCTCTCTGCCAAAGTGAAACAGGAGGTGGCCCTCCACACACAGAATGCTGATTTCCGCAGGGACAGAACTTGGTTCTGCCATGTCAGGCACACAGTGGCCTCAGACAAGTGCTGTGCGCTGGTTCCTGCTGTACCGCTCCCTGTGGTGTCCTTACAAGGATTAAATGCCACTCAGAGAACTTGAAGTCCACAGAGCCTAACTGCACTTAAGGAGTGCTGGCACAGCTGGCACTGCTGCCACCGGCCTGGCTGTCTGGCATAGGATAGATGCCTGGTCAAGAGGGCTTGTCTGTCTCCGTAAGATCCCAGGGATCTAGGATGCGTGAGGTCCTTCTGTGGGTGAATCTCAGCATTCATCAAAGAGAAGGGCCACAGGGGCTAAAAGGAGGATGGGGAAATGTGTGGGAATGGAACACAGCCTCAGGCCCTGACTGGGAGTACATATATGCGTGTGCACATTGTATATTTGTATCTGTACACAGAAATATGGGCTGCCATCTCTCAAAAGCTCTGAGTGGTTAGGGCTAGGATGTGACCCCGGAGCCCTTCAGTAGGTGTTGCGTGGCAGGTGGGTCAGTGGGAACACTGGCCTCAGGCTCCTCCCATCCCTTGTTTCCAGACTACGGCCCCTCCACTGGTATAGCTTATGTTTTCAGCAGTCTGAGTCACTGTTCCCATCAGAGTTCACCTGTGGTCCCAGCTCCTTTATGCCAACCTGAAGGTTCATCTGGGAGTCACAGCTGTGTGTTAGAAAAGTCCACTAAGCCAGGGCAGAGGGCAGAGGATGAAACCTTGGTCTGGCACACTGGGTAAGGGAGAGCCCGGTGCCTCTGCTGTAGATAGTCACCATTGCTCGTCACCTGAGGGGAAGGCTGGGCAGACCTGGTGCAAAGCCTGTGCTGGCTGCCGGCTGCTGGGCCTTTGGGAGGGGCACTCAGGGCGCAGCTGTGTTTAAAAATTACCAAGAGGAGGAGCTGGAGGATCTGTAGTGGAAGCCCTTTGAGTCTTTGAAGGCTGTTTGTACTGTTTATGAGGAATACAAGATAACAAGGAAGAGACCTCTTCCACCACAGGGCTGCTGCACCTTGCCTTTAACCCACCCTGTCCTGCTCAGCTCAGGCCTCCAGGTCTGAACAGTGAAGCTCTTGGAGTCCACCCGGATCTCCCTGCCCCTCCAGTCTCTGGGGTCGGTGACCTCTACTTTTTCATTTCAGCCTATCCAAGGCCATCGTGTGCGCAGCTTTGCATTAACATGGATAGATGGATGTTGCGTTTCTCCAAGACTGTGAAGTGCTTCAGCGTGGATGAGGCCTGCCTGAGGGAGGGGACCCTTCCTGCCCATGCTGTGGGGGGTCCTCTTTGCTCCCTTGATTCTGGGGATAAGAGGAGAAGAAAAAAAAAAAAAAAACCAGAATGACTGAGAACTAATAGCTTCCTGCTACCTGTCCTGGAGAAAGGCAGCCATCACCTAGTCAGGGGGTGCATTTCCGGGCGATGACTGTCCACTGCCAAGTCTTTAAGGCCAGGAACCCTGGCTCCATGTAACCTCTGTAGGGGCAAGGGGCTTCTCTTTTTTCTCTCTCTTCCTGGTTTTCTTGCTGCCTCGCTGTCCTCAGTCTCCTGCAGGCTCTCCGTCCTGGTCTACCCACTAAACATGCTGCCCTGAGCCATCCTCAGCACCAGGAGCTCCTGGACATCTGAGTGTCCCTGACTACCAATGGTCTTTCCCATCCAGATGGACCCAGAATGTCTGTCACCTCATACTCCACTTCCCCCAACTCAGTGTTCCTCCTCCCAAGAAAGTTCTTCCAGAAACCTCCTAACTGCCCCACCTAACTGCCCCAACTAGCCCCACCACCAAGCCAGACTGACACAGTAGTTCTCTCCGTTTGTACTGTCCCTGCCCTAACAGGCTGCTGTGTCTCTGCACTCTAGTCATCTTCTCATAGCCAGCTTGCTCCATTTCCCAATCCATTCTCCATTCGGTAGTGTGCTGGACAGCGTTAGCGTCAACTGGACACACCTGGGCTGAGGGGGACTCAACTGGGGAATTTCCTCTATTGGACTGGCCTGTGGCCATGTCTGAGGGGCATCTTCTTGATGAGTGATATGGGAGGACCCAGCCCACTGTGGGTGGTGCCACCCCTGGGCAGGTGGGCATGTGTCTCATAAGAAAGCAGGCTGAGCAGGGGCCAGGGGAGCAAGCCTGTAAGCAGCATTCCTCCATGGCCTGTGCTCCAGCTCCTGCCTCCAGGTTCCTGCCCTGAGTTCCTACCTTGGGCTCCCTGATGAACTGCGACCTGGGAGATATAAGCTGAATAAACCCTTTCCTCCCCAAGTTGGTATGGGTCAGAGTATTTTGTCACAGCAATGAAGAACAAACTAAGACAAGCAGGAAACATCCTTTTGAGATTGGGACTTATTTCCCTGCTGGGTAAGACTTAGTGGTACTTGGTACTCTCAGAACAAGCCAAGGTCTTCAGTACCAGCAAGGGTTGTAGGTTCCAAGTCCATTCTGCCACTCTGCACCTAAGTTTGGAGAATGAACTTTTTCCTGTCTCTTGGACTCCCTCCTCTGAGATACTCCCACAGTGCCAACCTAGTCTTGGTGCCTCACTAGGATCCCAGACTGGTTCCAGGTGGTTCCTGTTAAGACCCAGCCCACAGAGAGTACTCCTCTCAGTGTACAGTCAAACACAAGCCACTTGGGTCCATAAGCCCCACCAAAGCAGGCACAACCAGGTTCCTGTAGAATCCCTCTTCCTTAAGTAAATGTCTGAAGCAAGGTGAGCTTCCAACAAGTATGTGTCAAGTGGGTGAATTTATAAAATTGGGCAATAATAACTGCCCTGCTACTTGGACATAATTAATTCCCTGCTTGGAAAAGTATAGTGCTGTGTAGGCACTAGACATTGATTCAAAGTCAGCTATAGCTGTTCGTGGTAGCACACACCTTTAATCCCAGCATTCGGGGAGCAAAGGCAGGGGGAATCTCTGTAAGACTGAGGCCAGCCTGGTCTACATAGTGAGTTCCAGGCCAGCTGGAGCTACAGTGGGACCCTGTCTGAAAAGAAAAAGAAAATCAGCTGTAGTGTAACTGCAAAGTAAGCATGTAGGCCACTCGTTCCTCTGCTGAGGACCAAGTTTCCTTCCATGAGGCCATATTCCCAGCTCCCAGGGAAGACAGGTCCTAAAATGCTTTGTAAGCAAGCCTGCAGAATAAAGAAACAGGCTCCCTTGGTGTGTGTGCTGGGGAAGGGGGGGTTAGCTCTAAAGAACAGCTCCTTAATCTATAAAATCCCTAAAAACCATATGCTTCAGAACTACTTCCTGCCTTACCAGATAGTCCTCCCCCACCCTGGGTTGGGGGGGGGGGGGTCAAGTGATCATTTGATCCAAACTGGCTCTGTATTCCAATTAGATTTTCTTCTGAGAGGGTCAACATGGAAAAGTCCAGTGACACCTATAAGGCCCAACTAGGCTGAACAACTCAGATAAACACCCTACTGTAACTGCCCCTGGTGGCCTCCACCCTCCCTCACCTCTGCTCCTCTGCCCATGCAGAGACTTCTCGGGGCTCATTCAACCTGGACAGCAGCCTGAGTAGTGGGCCTGGATTTGAGCTACAGATAGGCTAGTATGCTGCCCTCCCCATTCTCTGAGGCTAATAGCCACAATTAGCAGGGAGAAAGGGAAATTAGATCACTTTCTTCTCCTGGCCGGGGCTAGGACTGCTAGGAGGGTGAGCCCAAGGCTCTTCCAAGAATCTGGGATTCTTCCATAAAAGAGGCCACATTTAAATTGCAAACAAGGGTCTCACACCCCCCCACCAAAGGCTCTGCGAGGCTTGTTGTTTTCTTGGGGAGAGGCTAAGGCAGTCCGGTGCGCTAATCTTTGGGGCCTTCCTGACTTCCCTGATCAGGGCTATGGAGTATCTGGGCTCTGCTTAGTGACCCAGACTTTCTGGGGCCGGCCAGCATAGAGGATCATGGTAAAGGCTAACATCAGCGACAATCAAGGGGAAAGAAACCAGCAGTAGAGGCTGCCCACTCACTCTCCCCAGCCGGTCTTACCTGCGGCAAACCTTCCTGCTCTTCCCAAAGTGCACTGCAGATTTCTGGATCCACTGTTCATAAGAGCCACTCAGCAGTCGGCATGAACTGGAGCGGGCCAGAGGGCCTCAGCCTCTATGCAGGCTATCTCCAATTTGGTCAAGCCCACAGGTGCCCATACTATACACAACTTCAGAGCGCTTCAACCTAAAGATTGTACTGACGCCCTCAATGGCCTCCCACGGCTTATGGGGACAGGGAACCTCTGCCAAACTCCAATTATAACTGAGCAGAGAAGGGGGTGTTTCTGTTGTCTAGGCATAGGCCAGAGTCTTTCTCACAGAATCCACAAGGCTATGGATTTGGGGAATAGCAGGATGCAGGCGGGGGCCTGCTGTGCTTAAAGGGTCAGAGCAGAAAGACCTTCCAGCTCCCTGAAACTTGTCTAAGCCAGTCACAGCTGGGAGTGCCCCCCTCACCAGGGACCATGTAGTAACATTGGGAGGCTGTTTTTGTTATCCCAACTGTGAGGGGATTTCTTCTACCAGGTAAATACCATTTGGGCTGCTGAACATACTACAGTGAGAGCACACCCCACGCTTGTCCTACTCCAGACATCACCAGGGCGGCATCACCAGGGCAGCGGTTAAGGAAGCCTGGCCTGAAGGGTTAGGATGCTGATACATTGCTTACATTTTCACTGAGTTCTGAAAATGGATGAACATTTTCCTGGCCTGATTTCTTCTTTCATTCAATGAAGCCATTCACCAAAAATGTGTGGCACCTGTGGAGTGCAGAGCCCATGGTCCCAGAGAGCCCACGCTCCCACACACCACTCCTTCTACTAGGGACAAGCAGTCAACATAAGTGGACACCTAAGGAACAGGAAAATACCACAGTGTAGCCCCCCTACGTCGAGACTGAGCTAGCTTGACAGGTCAGAAAAGGCCTGCCTTGAAAAGCAAGGTAGGAGGGCATGCTGATTTAACAAAATGAAACAATGTTGGTGTTGGGCTGGAGAGATGATTCGGGATAAGGCACTTGCTGTACAAGCATGAGGCCCTGAGTTCAGATCCCCAGCACCTACATAAAAGCCAGGCTTGGTGGCATGGGCCTGTAACCGCAGCACTAAGACAGGCGGGTGGAGACAAGCAGACCCTGGGGGCCTCACTGGCCAGCCAATCTAGATGAATCCGAGAGCTCCAGATTTGGTGAGAGACCCTATGTCAAAAAAATAAAACGCCCAGCATGGACCTCCGGCCTCCACATGTGCACCCACAGGCGAGCGTACCCACACGCATATGTGCACAAATTCATAACACACACAAAGAATGCAGGTGTGGCCAGAGCACAAGGCAGGGCAGATCTTATAAAAATATGACTTTTCTAGAAATAGAAGTCAATAGAGGATGTCTGGCTGGAGGGATGGCTACACGTTCATTCTTAGCCTTTGGATTTCAGTGCATAGTGTTAATACGGAGTTAGTCACAGCCTTCGGCCCATAAAACACCGTCACCCTGGAAGGGTATGTTTAAAAGTACCACTCTGTTCCTTTCTATAGCTTTTCCACTCTATCTCGATCCTGCACCCCGAGCCCTTCCTGTCAGAGACAGCTGCTCCAGGGGAATGTATTTATATCATCGTGTATATGTACACCACACCCTGGTACTGCAGGTCTAGATGGTGTGTAATTTTAATTTACACAGAGACACGTACTGAAACCCTCCTTCTGTTTGATGTTTGTGTCATTCGGCACCATCTCTGTGTCTCCATCTTGTGAAGTGTACATCTAGTCCTCTGCTTCTAACCACGGCAACCAGAGCCAACTGCCCACCACACCACCACCCCCAGGCCACGCTGCATTGAGCAGGCACACACAGCCTCTCCTTGTTCTGGGGGAGAACTGCTCCGGCATGTTTACTCAGGAGGGAAACTGTTGCACCGCAGGTATAAAATATTTTATTTGAGGAAGAATTGCTGGCCAGCTTTCTAGAATGTCTGTGTGGCACTCTTCCTCCTCAGCTGCGGCAGGCAGGGAGGCTTGTTCCCTGCCTTCCGCCAACACTTGGCATTACCCTACTTTCTAAGGCTTCTCACAGGATGGATAGTTTCCATTTGCATTTCTGTGGTGACTTGATGAGCTTGGGCAAATTTTCACTGTTAACCCTCCTGCAAGTTTCTGGTCTATTTTTGTTTTTTAAACTGATTTGCGGGGCTTTCTGTTAGCTGGTCTCCTGCTTTAATATTTCAATTAGCTCGTAGTTAGTCACGGGCAAAATTACACTTGTAAGGGAATGAAAAAGACAAATGATATTTTGCTATTATGGAAAAGTGGTGTTTACCATAATGGATTTGTTTAAAAGAAATCTTTACTTTGCATCATTTAGCCTTGAGCTTCCTCCTGCTTAAAACAAAGTCACCCTGGGCCAGGAGATAGTTTTTTCTGAGTTTCTCTCACTACACAAATGAGCTTTTACTTTTAAATCTTTAGTCCATTTGGAGTTCACTTTTTCTAGCAACTCAAAGAAATGCACAGAATTTTCCTACTCTGTTTTACTAGCTTTCTAGCATCTTCTGCATAGTCTCCATTGATCGGTGGTGCCACCTTTAGCCCGACACCTTCCTCTAGACTGGGGGCTGAGTTTTTTTGACCTCTGTTCTGGGTCTCTGTCACATCTGACTACTGAAGCTTGGAACACTCTTTAAAAGTACATATGGCATTTGTACATTGTTTTCCACACACGTTTTGAGGAATAGCTGTCATACCCTGAAACTAGGAGTCTGAGTGCAGTTTAATTGAATTTACCAATTTGAAAATACTGACATGTTTCTAATGGTACATTTCCCCATCCAAGAAAATAGATGTCTCTACATATCAGAACATCATCCTTTATCCTCCAGTGGGATTTAAATTTTTCCCATAAGCTTTTTTTTTTTAATTTTTTTTTTTTGCAGCAGAGAACATTGTTGCTCTTACAACTGCTATCTTAATCATGTCTTACATCTTTTAAATCACTACTGGCATCAAGAAATGTGATCTGGCAGGCATGGAGCACATCTTTGATGCCAGCACTCAAGAGGCAGAGGTAGGAGAACCTTGGTGAGCTCCAGGCCAGCCTGGTCTAGATAGGGAGCCCCTGTCTCAAAAGAAAGAAAAAAAAAAAAGAAAGTGATAAAAAGAAGACAAGAAAGAAATTCATTTGGGCACATTGCACACACCCAAAACTTTCCTTGAAATATTTTTAGTTGTAAAACTTAGTTTTAAAGGTAGCTCAGCAGTTTTCAAACACCAGTTCAAGGTCTCCCAAGAGTCCACCCAAACCTCTCAGGAAAGGTCACAAGCTTTTCACAATCCTCAGACCTCATCTGTGTTTTCTGCTTGGCCACTCACAAGGTCAGAGTTTTGCAGAGGCATGACCCCACTGGAACATCTGCTTGTACAGTGCCATGTTCAAAGCACTTCTAAGTTTTTATTTCTAAGAATGTAACTACCAAATAGATGTAATCCATCTTAAATATTCTTGGGGAGGGCGGCCCTCAAGAAATTCTGAATGCAAAGGCAAAGGTTGTGGCAGCCAATTAAGGCAGCCCTGGGTTCTGGAGGGGCTGCGGTCCCCTCTGCTCCCCCACCCTCACACCTGCAGTTCTAGAACTTCCTTCTCTTGGGAGGTGGCTAGGCTGGAGGGATCTCTTGTACAGGGAATAGCAGTTTCTCTCCTTCGAGTCCTGCCCCCTCCCCAAATGAACGCATGGACGCTAACTTTATCTTGGAAATTTTCTGCCGCTTTTGAGAAGCATATGGCTTTTCTCCCGGAGTCTCTTAATGCGGTGAACTGCTCCCATCATCTTCGCATTCCAAAGAGGAAGCCCACTAGTCTGAGAACCGTGAGCTGACACGGCCACCGTCTGCACGTGTGCTCCCCAGGGGCCTCTGCCCGGGCGCTCCTCATTGGAATGTGGACATGCTCTGATTTCGCAGTGTGCAGGGACCTTCTACTAGGGCACAACTCCTACGACAGATCCCCTCTGCGCATTTGGAAACGCATGGAAAGGGACCCTTCCTCCAGCAACCCAATCGGCACATTTTTCTCCTCACTACTATGGAAAACAGGTACAGAAACGGATCACTCGAGACACCGTAGCAATCTGGCTAATCCTGCTTCCTGGGCAGCGCAGCCTGGAGGGCTGGGCCCCAGCTCACGTGGGTGTGGGGCAGGACACAGCACAACCCCTCCGCCCCCACCCCGGGGTCCACTGAGCCAAGGTGCACGGTGAGGGCCTGAGGCCCCGGCACAACTGCAGTTCTGTGTGGGGACGCCCGCCCACGCCTCTGCGGGCTGGAGATGCGCTGGGCCCTGCAGAGGCAAAGGCGGTTCGGGTCACCGGTTCGGTTCGGGTCACCAGCTCGGATCCTCGCCACACGGCTCCAGTCCCGCCCCGTCCCTCCCCGGTACCGGATCGTCCCCACAGAACCGGGACTTCCACCCGGGCCTGACGCCCAACTCGGCACCCACACTCAAACCAACTCAAACCATGCGCTCCCGCAGCCTTGGGTTCCCAACCCCAGTCTACACCCCACCCAGCTCTACTCCCCAGAACCCCGACGACGAGCGCACCCCAAGGCCTCCTGCCCCGCGGACCTGGCTCCCCGCTCCCAGCACCCTAGCATCGCCCTAAAGCAGCCTCCTCTCCTCCTCCAGACAGTCATGACCGCATACGGCCAGCATACCGACCGTGTGCCCAGCACCGCGGCCTCCACACCGACAGTGCACCCAGCTTCGCGGCCTCCATACCGACCATGGTCCCAGCACCACGGCCTGCACATCGACCATACAACCCTGCACCACGGCCTGCACACAGACCGTGCTCCCAGCACCGTGGCCTGCACACCGACCATGCACCCAGCACCGCAGCCTGCTCACGAACCGTGCTCCCAGCACTGTGGCCTGCACACCAACCATGCACCCAGGACCGCGGCCTCCATACCGACCGTGCACCCAGCACCGCGGCCTCCCAGCACCGCGGCCTCCCAGCATTGCGGCCTCCACACCGACTGTGCACTCAGCACTGCGGCCTCCCAGCACCGTGGCCTGCACACAGACTGTGCTCCCAGCACCGTGGCCTGCGCCCCTGGCTCCGATTCACAGCCGGGACTCCCAACCCGCGGCCTCGGGTTGCCTTGGCCGCTCACCTGGGGCTGAGCCGCCCTTGCCTCCTAGCTGCTCACGGTGCAGCCACCACGATGCCGATGCCGCGTGCGCATACAGCCACACTGGAAACCGCTCCACCCCAGAGTGGGACACGGCCCAGGAGAACTGAGGAGAGCACCGTGCAGAGGACCGCAATGAGAACACTCAGACCTTGCGGTGGAGAAAGCATGGAAACCGCTGGGATGACCCTAACTGGGGCAAACCGAGGAAGCTACACTGAGCAGATCCACGAGAAGGACCGCGACGAGAACCCCCCACCCCTGGAGATCCACGCGGAGGACCGTGAGAACCCGCCCAGGAGCCCAGGACATCCACGTGGATGGGATCCATACGGAGGACCGCGATGAGAAACCCCCCAGGACATCCACGTGGACGGGATCCACGCAGAGGACCCCGATGAGAACCCGCCCAGGAGAGCCACATGGAGGACCACGATGAGAATTGCGCCCAGGAGATCCACACCGAGGAGATCTACGCGGAGGAGATCCACACAGAGGAGAACCGCGCAGAGGACCGCGATGAGAACCACACTGAGGAGATCCACACCAAGGAGATCCACGCGGAGGAGATCCACACCGACCGAGGAGAACCGAGCCCAGGAGATCCACACCGCGGAGATCTACGCGGAGATCCACACCGAGGAGAACCGCGCAGAGGACCACGATGAGAACCGCACTGAGGACATCCACGCGGAGGAGATCCACACCGAGGAGGGCCGAGCTCTGGAGGACCGAGCTCTGGAGGACCGCGCAGGGGACCACGCCCGAGAACCGCCCCAAGGCAGGCTGAACCTAAGCGAACAGCACTGAGGAAAACCGTGCAGAGGACGGAGAGAAGGACCGCAATTGCGCCGAGGCTAACCAAACCTAGACACGCCGCACCGAGACGAACCAAGGAGAACTGGGACCAGGAGCTCCACGCAGATGAGATCCAGGAGCAGCTCCACGGACGGCCACTCGCTGCAAACCGCAAACCACGGAGTAGACGCGCACCGACACAACCCAAGAAGCGGCGCCGCAGCAACTGATCTGCCCAGCTACAGCCGAGCCGCCGCCTCCCGGGACCGAGGTGACGTAACAGCTGCGGCACCTCTGATTGGACAGCGCCTCAGAGGCTGTCGTGCAATTGGCTGGATGCAGCAGGCGACGTGTTGCTCTCTGTGATTGGTGGACGGGGAGCGCGCTGATGCCTTCGTGGCTTGGATTGGCTGGGGCTGTGCAGTGCCACGTGCCACCCCGCAGGGCCCCCCTCCCAGGTCCAGTGGCTGCTAGGCCCTGCCCCCCAAGTGCCGTCCTGGCGGAGCCTGGGGCCCATGGCCCTGCATGTGGAGGGGGCTGAGAACTCCCCCGGCCCTGGGAGGTGGACATGGCCTGTGTTTCTGGGAAGTTCCATGATCAAGACCACAGGGGGCCAAAGGCAACCCCCCCTTCCCAGATGGGGGTGGTCCTTCCCCTGGACGGCCAGGATGGTGCCAACTTCACCCATTCATTCATTCTGGTAGTCGTTCAACCAACATGGCCTGCCTCACCTCCCACGTGCCAGGCTAGATCCCAAGGAAACCTGATCAGCTAAAGCTGGTCTCCAGGGCCTGGGAACCCACAAGCAAACCATGGGGGGAGGGGAGGGGGGGCTTTGGGACTTCCTGTCAGAATTGCGGTTTTTAAAAATGTAGTCTTTTTTTTTTAAATTTTGTATGTCTGTATGAGTGTCCTGCCTGCATGTGTATAAGAGCACCTCTGTCGTGCAATGCCCTTGGAGGTTAGAAAAGAGTGTTGGATACCCTGGAACTGGAGTTATGGACGGTGGTTTACCTCCTAATGGGTGCTGGGAATCGAACCCAGGTCTTCTGCAAGGGCAGCCAGTGCCCAACTGCTGAGCCATCTCAGCAGCCCCGAGAATTGCAGTTACAGTGGGGAATTCTGGGTGTCCTCTCAAAAGCTGCTCTGTCCCAACCCAGGATTGACTTCAAACAGGAGAGGGAGGGAAAAGAGGAGAGCCAGTCCTGGAGCGGCCCAGGGTGTGGTCGTCTAAAGCACGGAAGGAGGCCATACATCTTAGCTGCCTTTGCTGAAATGTATGTCTACAAAAACAGCCAGGAATCTCTCTCCAAGGATTTTGTTGGTGGCTCAGCCAGAGAAAGGAGAAAACGGTGTCATCTTCCCAGACACCAAGAGTTCCTTTCTTTTTAAAAAATAAATTTGTTTTTTAAAATACTTTCTTTTATATGTATGACTATGCCACCTGCATGTATGTAAGTGCACCCGTGTGATGCACTGGAACTGGAGTTATGAACAGCTGTCAGCCACTGTGTAGGTTCTGGGAATCAAACCCAGGTCCTCTGCAAGAGCATCCAGTGCTCTTACCAGCCCAGAGTTCCCTTTCTTACCCTGAGTAGCTCTCCCTACTTGATCCCCCACCTCCTCCTCAGATCTGCTTATGGCTTATCCCCTTTGGGCCCCTCTGGAACATGGTGCATTTCATTCAAAGGGCTGGTCCTACTCTCATGCCTAACTGGGGGTTTTCACCATAGCAGGTGTGCAACCAGTACAGTCAATCGAGGGCCCTTGAAGGAAGGGCCCTACACCGTGGGGGCTTTAATGCTTGACTATCACTATCTTGAAGCTTTTCATCATTTTAGCTTTGACCTTGCATCTCGGAAGTGTAGTCTGGTGGGACAGTGAGGCTGTGATCTTTGACGCACAAGTGCCTTCCCCTCGAGGACAGGTAATCAGCTACCCTCTTCCTGCTTTCTGTCATTTCTAGCCTCCAGGTGACCTTAGGGAGGGGTAGCAGGCCTGTGCCATGACAATGGTGATCCTCTTCTCTTGACAGATTTGGAGGGACCCCAACTTTTAGAAGCAAAACCCCCTTAGTCTCTCATCTGCCTACTTGTGTCATGGAGATGATGCTGTCCATGCCACAGAGCTGCTAAGACAGGCACCAAGAAAGTGTAGAGGGGAATGTGGGGCTCTGTGTTGAAAACCCTGTTCCTTCTTGCTGTGGGGCCCACCCAGCCTTGCCCCAGGCCTCTGCCTCATCTGGCACAGGAGACCAGGGATCATCCTTGGACACCCTCCCTGAAGGTCCATTTCTAACTCTCAACAAAGGTCAAAGGAATGGGAGCCTTTAGAGAGAATTGACAAGTTTCACTAAAACACAACTCCCAGTAAGAAAGAGAGATATGTTTTCAAAATGTTTGGATGTTCTAGATCAGAACCAAACCAGTCTTTGTTGGTTTTTGTGAGCTGTGTCTTGTGAAGGTGACTTGGCTGACCTTCTGGATCTCACTTGTGGACACAGAGCTGTTTCCCAAATGTGGGTTTTTTTTTTTTTTTCTTTCTGTCTTGCTACAAAATGAAAAGCTCCCCAAGAAAGGCTGCACAGAACAGTGCACATCCTCCCAGGAGTAACAAAGGCTGATAGAGAGTTTATCTTTTGGCTGGATTACTTAAATCATGAAAACTGAGTATATTTGATCTTATACTTAGCAAGATTTGGGTTCTAATTGTGTCCTTAACTAAAGACACATTACAATCGTAGACTCATCAGTGTCTACTATCACATTACAGATCCTAGTCCTCTGTTCTGTCCCTAACCAATGCCCTCGTGGTGAATCCAGCAGAATCAAACCTATGCTTGCATGAAGTGTCCTTGGATTACTATTGGAAGTGAGTTTGCTAGGCCAAAGAGCCTACCCTCGGCCTTTGGGACACAGGCTTAGGGGACAAGACCCATGTTCCCCACACCTCGCCCCCTCCTTGCACATGGGGTGCTGTCAATCACTAGCATTGCCTGCCAGCTTGGTACATCTGTTGTGCGTCCCCCAACCCCGCCTTTCTGTTCCTTTGGGGGAGACCAAAGAGGAAATCAGCCCGTTACTGAGAGGATCTGTTGTCTCACTGAGAGACAAGAGACATATGGGAATTGCTGGAGAGACATGGCCTGGGTAGACTCCAGGCTGGCCTGGACAGAGATGGAGGCTGAGGGAGAGAATGGAGCTGGCCTGGGGCACCATTGAGGCTTGGGGGAAAGGTAGTCATCATGGCCTTCCTGGGTGATGCAGAAGTCCCTTCCCAAGCCCAGGCCAGCCAGGGTGCCCAGTGATAGTGGGTGTCTTCAGAGTTTGATGCTCGCTCTCCCTAACCTTCTCAGGGCTGAGGATGTGGGGTTGGGTACTAGGCAGAGAGCCCAGGCAGGCACCTGGTGGTCTGTGCTTGGGCTCCCATGTGACAGAGACAGGTCTTGTCCTCCTCCTGTGCCTGGTTTATGTCATCTGGACATGGTGGGGGCTGGCCTAACGTTCCTTGTGTTCCCTCCAGTTCCAACATTTGGGGTTCAAAAGGTTCCCTCACAGGCCTCTGCTCCCGAGAACACGCACGCACACACGCACACGCACAGCTGAAGAGAATTAGGCTGCGAACGGCCACTCGGCTTTTCTCTTGATTCCAAGGTATTTAGAGTGGGGGTGGGGGATTAGGGGGAGGAAGTTGCTGAGCTAATTCTTCAGTATTTGCCAGCACAGAAGTGCAGATGGGGCCCAGAGCCCCATGGGGTCCAGAGGGAAACACCAGACCTCTTCCACAAGGGCAGGGAAGGAGAAAGGGTTGCAGTGAGAGCCCTTTGCCTGAGCAAGAACTCAGCAGGCCCTGGCCAAGGGGTTCTGTGGGCCCTTCTTCTCCCCACCCCCATCCCCAGAGTCTAAGGGTGGAACCAACTCCAGGCTCAGCCAGGTTCCCAAGTTATTGCTTCTCCTCAAAGCAGAGGCCCAGAGCCACGTAGCCACCTAGTCAGCCCATTGTCCAAGGAAATGGTCTTTCCCTATACTGCACTCTGAAGTGGCCAGGAGTATGGAGGTGGACAGGAACCTCAGGGTTAGCCCTGAGTGACCAATGCAAGGCCAGGAAGCCCATTCTTAAGACTAGACCTTGCCGCCCACATGCAGAGTCCCTACAGCTCCTCAAGTCCCTGGCAGTGTGGTCACACACATGCTGTGGACACCCCCCCACACACACACACGCACAGCACCCTGCTGACCTGGGTGAGCTCTGTATCCTCTATCACATGCCTTTATAGCTGACCTTGCCGCCCGATGTGCTTCCTGTTCTCTGACTTTGGGTCTCCTGAGCCTGCTCACCACCTAGATCTCCCCACCAACCCAGTGTCTTCGTGGACCTGTTGACACCTCCCCACACCACCCTCAAGATCCATGGATGGGCTTAGTTCCTACGGTCTCTTTTGGCCATCTCCGTAGGGACCCCTGTCCTGGTATTCAGCACCCCTCCTTTAAGGAGCAGGCTCTGAGCATTCTGGACCCTGTAGGCCAAGGTCGGTTGCCAGGAAATATCTTTAGGGGCTCCCCAGAGGGAATTCTAGAAAGACTTCTCTGGCGCCTGAATGGGCCCGGCAGGTTCCATGAGAGACTTATCTTTCTGTAGTGGGAAAGGAAGGAGGTTTGGAGGGACGTGCCATCTATGGAGTGGGGGCAGGCTAGGAGTGTCCTCCTGGAGGGGTGGCCCTGACTTGGAAGTCTGGTTGGGGCAACAGCCAGATGATGATGCTGTGGCGGTAGGCAAGCCTGCAGGAGAGTAAGAGTTAGGTGGCAGAGCTACATTTTAAGAAAGCCGTGGGGACAGAGTTAGCACCCACACCCCGCCCTGCTACTGTGGTGACAGCTCATAGCTCTGGGGCACTGTTGCCCTGTCAGTAGTGACCCCATTTATGTCTTTGCTACATAGGGATGGGGCACACAGCTCAGGGAAATGCAGCTTCATAGGTATGGGGCCTGCCCCTGGGTCCAGCTCAGTCTTGGGTCCCCAAGGCACACTGGGGTAGATCCCTGGGTTACACACTCTTGTACCCTTAGACAATTAGGCTGCACCACAAGGGTTGGCTGGTGCTGATTTGTCCACACAAGCAGATTCAGTCACTACGTTTTGGGTCACTGATAACTGGAGGTCAGGCGGGTCGCAGGAGTGGGGGTTGGGGTCTGGAGTTCAGGCAGTCTCTGTGAGTGGCAGCATGGGGTGTGGGCGCTTCTCATGGGGAGGGCAGCTGTGTTGTGTATGTTTGGACACTACACAGCCAAGCCTTGATTAGGCAAATCCAGCTCTCTCCAAGCCCCCACCATGACATGGGTTAACTCCGCAGCTGTCTCCCCGCACCTGCTTAGGGCCTGGTTAGGTGCCAGGCATTGGGGGTTGGAAACGAAGGGAGCTGGGTCCTGCCAGACCCGTTGCCAAAAGAGCGTTTCTACCACCACCTTCCAGAAGCGGTTGACTCCCTGTGTATCCCAAGCTCAGAGCATGTCCACTCCCCTTTCTGCTTAGTTCAGTTCACAGCCCCACTCAGCAGAGAACACATTCCCAGCATGCCCTCTGAGGATGTTGCCACTCCTGGGGCCACCCCAGGAAGTGTCTGGGCTCTCTCTGAAGTCCAGGAAAGGTGTCATCAGGAAGTGCTGCCCCTCTGCTCTGGGGCTGTTAGCTAGTCTCTCAGCACTGAAAGGCCTGCCATGGTCTTCACGGTGAGCACAGAAACTCCCATTATGAGCAAGCCTCCCTCTGCCCCTCTGTGCACTCTTGGAGAGCCAGGGCCACTGAAGTGACCAGGCCTCTGGTAAACAGTAAGTGCAGAGTGACTGGCCCCAAAGGGCCAGAGAGAGCCTAGTGAACACGTTTCACCGAGCTTGACAGGCTCGGAGGGCGGATGTCATGTGGACAAAAAGATAAGAATGGGCAGAAAGGCCTGACAGTGGCCATGGTGCTTTCGCAGTGTGTCTGTGGAGCGTCTGACACCTCCCCCGTCCCATCCTCCCCCACCCCACACTTCAAGAAATAGAGCTTGGGGGCTGGGGAGATGGCTCTATCAGTAAGGCACTTGCCACACAGGCATGAGAACCCAAGTTCAGATCCCCGTGCCCATCTGAAGGCGGAAGGTCACTAATCCTAGCACGGGGAGGTGGGGACAGGCGGCTCCCTGACACTCACTGCCGGCCCATCTAGCCGAATTCCGGAGCTGCAGGTTCAGTGGGAGACCCTGTCCCGGAAAATAAAAGAGAAGAGCAACTGGGGAAGACAACCAGCGCCAGCCTCTGACCTCTACACACACATGTACAGGCACATCCACACAGACGCCTCCCTCCCTCTCTTCCCC
>NW_008343206.1:539992-576651 GCF_000622305.1 Nannospalax galili | reverse complement strand
TCTCTCTCCCCTCTCCCTCTCCCCTCTCTCCCTCTCTCTCCCTCTCTCTCCTCTCTCCTCTCTCCCTCCTCTCTCTCCACTCTCCCTCCTCTCTCTCCACTCTCCCTCTCTCTCTCCTTCACTCTCTGGTTCACTCTGACAAGTGGAACAATGGAGAAAGGGGCAACTTGACTCCCAATGGGAGACATTATAAAAGGCTTTGGCCTTGTTCACCTCGCCCCCTGGGTGGGTGGCTGCCTCCTACAGACACCATGTTGTAAGAACACAAAGCAACTCTGGGAAGAAGTCAGGTGTCCCAAGAGAGCCAGAGGCCGGGATCACACAGCCCCATCAGGCCTCTGGATGATTCCCAAAACTCCAGCCAAACCCAGGCATCTTCACTGTAGCCTCAGGAGACCTTGACCGGGCCCTGCCCAGCCAGGCCAGCAAAAATCCCTGACTAGCTGACCCCCTCATCCCTCTATGCTTCACATTTCAACTTTGTGGGTGCTTTGCCTGTCAGCCACAGCGGATACAGCCATCCTTTCTAACTGCAGCCCAGCTCCAGATGAGGCAGCAAGGTGGGCTTACCTGTCCACCAGTTTTCCCCCAGAGGCACCAGGAAGGGTACCATGGCCAGGCAGCACACCTCCCTGGCCTCATGCATCCTATTCTGCTTTACGGAGGGATGTCATTCCTCCAGAACAGTTCAGTCCCGCTCCCAAGAACGCCAGCCTGGATCCCAGCCTGGGAGACACAAGAGAGCCCAACACTGATGTGAGTCCGGAGCCCACAGAGCAGGTGGGGGTTCAGACGGGTGACAGAGACAGTGAGCTCATGGTGGGGAGAAGCTGTCCTGGGGAGCTATCATAGAGACTTTCCTCTCACAGAGAACATCCAAAGTCAGTTCCTTAGGATATGTTAAGACAATGCCTGAGGTGCTGGGAGAGGGGTCCTCAACAGCCGGCTCTGTCCCTCATTTGTTTTCTGTGCCCAGGAATGTTGGAGAGCCCTGTCATGGGTCAGCCACAAAGAAAGGGGAGCAGGCACAGCCCCCTCCCAGCCCTTTCCTTCCCTGGGTCTGCCCTGGAGGCAGGGCTTGTCTCTGCTCTAAATGCTCCCACAGTTGTTAATGTTGGGTGGGATTCTTGTGGAGCCCATAAGGTAAGGGATGGAGCAGTGTGGATGTGTCCATTAGTCCAACCTGGACTGGAGCTGCTTCTGTAATACCCTGAACCCCACAGGGACTGTGCCCCCTCCTCACCAGGCAGCCCCTGCCTCCAAGGCCTCATTCCCTACACTGTAGTAGGCCATCAGCTTGGAGTCCTTGAAAGGCTCTCAGAGCATTTAGGACCCAGGAGAACACTATGAGAGTATGGCCAGGCCCAATCCTGGTGGACATGTGGAAGGTCCTGGAGGACCTTTGTATCTAGAACCTGGAGCCAGCTCTGCCCTCCCCTCTCTGGTCTGCAGCTTTATGTGATGGACACAGTACTTGCTTGTAAGGTACCATCTGCTGTGGAAGTAACGTTTCTGTGTAGGGGAGCAGTATGCCTTCACTCTCACGTGGCCACCTGGACACTGAGGCCTCATGTGCCACTCCCTAGAATTCCAGCTTGGGACCAGGAGACTATATATGGGTCCTGGAGTTGGTAGGGGCAGCCAACCTCCCACAGTACCAGGTCCCCAGGTGCTGGGCCTCTGCTCCCAAGATGTCATCTACAACTAGCCAAGATGAGGGATACCCTGCTGGGTCATGGGATAGTCTTTTCCATGGCATCAGGCTGGAGAGGCCTTTGAGAAGCATTCTGTGGTAGAGAGAGAATGCTCCTTGACCCAAGCTACCAGCAGCGTCCATGTGACCGACTCAATTTTGACCTGTTTCTATAGGATCCCATTCCTTCCCGGTGTTTATGCCTAGCCTCGGCAAAGCCACGAGCTGGTGTCTCTGGAGGCTCCTGCTGGTGTCCCGTTCAGCTACGTGCTCTGCCTTCTCTAACCAACCCCTCAGCCCCCCCCCCCAGGATCCCCAGGAAAGAGCCAAACCACGATTCATAGAGACCTCTGGGTGAGCACTGAGTAGAAGGGTGAGTAGGGAGGCTTGCCCTAATTTTGTCCCTTGGTCCAGGATGAAAATCCTCAGGTAAGGAGATAGAGACATCACATCCTCAGCAAAAGGCAGAAAAGAACCTAGTTTTTAAGGGAGGCTCCATCACCCTGTCCCCTCCGTAGGCTAAGGCTCTCCTTGGAACACATCAACAGCAGCAAACATTTTAAAGATGTGACAGGTTCGGAGCCTGGTGATGGCCAGGGCTGCTCAAGAACGTGGCTGGGTTTACGTCTGCAGCAAAGCAGGTCACCTTTCCCTACTCCGAGTGCAATCTTTGTTTGGAAGCCCTGCTGGAAAATCTGAATCTTGTGAGCCATCAGCTGTTTATAATCAGAGAAGCATATGTTTAAAAGAGCTGAGGGGCCTTATAAACGCCGTGTGCAAATTACCTTTGGGGCTGCCTGCCTCACCGCCCCTCCCGGAGGCTGCCATCACTGGCGAGGGCTCAGTGTGCTGCAGAATTAGCTGTAACCCCGTTGTGGCATGGGGTCTGTCTAGCTTTAGTCACGTCAGCTTGGCCCTGGAGCGTGGGAGCCTTGGTCCCTGCTGCACAGCTTCCCGCCCCCACCCCAGCTGCAGAGCACTGCTGGCTCCTGGCTCCTGCGCAAACCTGAGAACTGAGGATAGTCGTGGGTGGGGGCCTCTCAGACCCCTGAATCCCAGAGCACCTGGAACTGGAGACACTTGCAGTCAGGGTCTATGGGGGCTGTGGGCCTGTGGGGCTAATTTTTGTTCGTTTTGCATGTTTTGGTTTTCATCTTTGTTTTTGTAACAGCTTTATTAAGATATAATTCACATACCATACAACTCGTCCACTCAAAGCGTACGATTTGTTGGGGGTTGTGCGACTATCCCTCTGTCTCGTTCAGAACTTTTTCTGCATCCTTTAGCTATGGCTTCCTTCCCCCCCCCCCACTCCCTAGTCCCAGACATCCACGGCTCAACTTTCCACCTCCCTGGATCTGTGTGTTCTGGACATTTTCTATAACTGAAATCATATATTACGTGTTCTCTTACATCTGGCGTTCTTTTACTCAGCAACGTTTGTGAGGTTCATCCGCACTCTATGTCTTGATGCTTCATTCCTTTTTATGGTCAAATAATGCCCCATCGTATGGAGAGATCATCTTTATCCAGTCGTCATTAATGGATGTTTTAGCTGTTTGCACCTTTTAGTCGTTAATAAAGAATACAACCACCGACATCCAGGAGTTCTGTGAATGCGTACTTTCATTTGGGTATTGCTGAGTGGCGTTACTGGGTCTTGTAACTCTACGTTGAGAGGAGCTGCCAGAGGATTTCCAAAATGGTTTCACGACTTTCCATTCCTACCAGCAGCGCGTGAGGGCTGTGTAGTCCCACATCCCAGTCAGATTTGCTATTCTTGGTTTTTACTTTAGTCTTGCTAGTGGGTATGAAGTATCTCGCGGTTTTGATTTGCATTTACTCGAGAGTTCATGGTGTTGGGCATCTTTTCATGTTTATTATCTTCTTTGGAGAAACGCCTGCTGATTGGTCATTAGTCCTTTATTAATGGAATACTTATTCTTTGGGTCTACATACAATTTTTTATATTCTAAATATCTTTCTTCCATTTTTGTGTGTTTCACTCTCTCATTTTGTGTTTTGTTTGCTTTTATTTTTGTTTTTGAGATGGGTCTCTTGTAGCCCAGACTGGCCTCAAATTCACTTTTAAACTTCTGATTCTTCTGCCTGCAGATGCCAAGTGTTACAATTATAAGCATATAACACCACACCTGGTTTTTTTCCACTTTCTATATTTACATGTATTTATTCTTTATATGTGTGCGTGAGCATGGACATGCTGTGGAGCATGTGTGGAGGTCAGAGGACAACTTTCAGAAGTCAGTTCTCCCCACTACCATGTGGGCTCTAAGGGTTAGCTTGGCGGCAAACACCTTCACCAACTGCGTCATCTCACTAACCCCTTTCACTTTCTTGATGATATGCTTTAACTACCTTTTTTGGGGGGGTCTTTTTGAGACAGGGTCTCCCTGTAGCCCCAGCTGTCCTGGAACTCACTATGTAGACCAGGCTGGCCTTGAACTCACAGACATCCGCCTGGCTTTGCCTCCTGAGTGCTGGGATTAAAGGCATGTGCCACCACGCCCGGCTTTAACTACCATTTTTTAAAGACAGGGTCTACATCTAAGCAACAAAGTCAGAAAGACTGACCCCTATATTTTCTTCTAAGAGTTTAAAGCTTTTATTGGTCCATTTTGAGTTCACTTTTGTGTGTGGTGTGAAGTAGGGACCAACTTTATTTTTTTGTCATGTGACTAGCCAGTTGTCCCAAAACCACTTGTTGAAGAAACTATCTTCTTTCAGCACTGAATGATCTTAAGGCCCTTGTGGGCTCTCAGGTGACAGTGTGAATGTTCATCAATTCCGTCACATCCATCTATTGTCAGTCTTTATGACAGCACCACACTGTCTTGGTAGCTGAGTACTTAGTTGGAAACCAGAAACTGTGAGTTGTCTGTCTTTGCTCTGTGTCCACATTGTTTGGGCTACTCTAGGTCTGTCAGATTCCCTGTGAATTTTATGATGAGCTTATCAATTTCTGCACAGAATCCTGCTTGGAATTTGAGGATTGCTTTGAATCTGGGGGTCAAGTTGGAGAGTGCTACCCCTTTAAAAGTGTGGTAGATGTCTTTTTACCGCATTTAGATATTTACAGGTCTAAGAGCACCTTGTGGTCTTCAGAGTATCGCTTGTGGGAGGCTTTTCTTGGTCCTGTGGGGCTTTAGGCAACAGTGGCTGACAGGCAGCTCTCCTTTCTTCCATGTACCTGGTCGTGCCTGCTCTGCAAAGCTGTCTCCCCTGCAGCTTCCCTACTACTGCTGGCCATGTGGCCTCTTTCAGGCCCTATGACATCTGCTGTACCCCTACATGGTTTCCTGTTATGTCACAGTATGCATTTGCTGCCCTGGCCCAGGTCTTTGTAGATGTACATCCCACAGACCTGCCAGGAATTCATTTCTCTCTCCTCTCTCTCTCTCTCTCTCCCCCTCCCCCTCTGTCTCTGTCTCTCTGTCTCTCTCTCCCTCTGTCTCTCTCCCTCTCTGTCTCTCTCTCCTCTCTCCCTCTGTCTCTCTGTCTCTCTCTCTCTCCCTCTCCCTCTCTGTCTCTCTCCTCTCTCTCTCCTCTCTCCTCTCTCTCTCCTCTCTCTCTCTCCTCTTTCCCTCTGTCTCTGTCTCTCTGTCTCCTCTCTCTCTCCTCTCTCCTCTCTCTCCTCTCTCTCTCTGTCCCCCTCTGTCTCTGTCTCTGTCTCTCTGTCTCTCTCTCTCCCTCTGTCTCTCTCCCTCTCCGTCTCCTCTCTCTGTCTGCTCTCTCTCTCTGTCTCTCTCTCCCTCTCTGTCTCTCTCCTCCCTCTCCTCTCTCTCTCTCTCTCTCTCCTCTCTCTCTCTCTCCCCCTCTGTCTCTGTCTCTGTCTCTTTGTCTCTCTCTCCCTCTGTCTCTCTCCCTCTCTGTCTCTCTCCTCTCTCTCCTCTCTCCCTCTGTCTCTCTGTCTCTCTCTCTCTCCCTCTCCCTCTCTGTCTCTGTCTCTGTCTCTTTGTCTCTCTCTCCCTCTGTCTCTCTCCCTCTCTGTCTCTCTCCTCTCTCTCCTCTCTCCCTCTGTCTCTCTGTCTCTCTCTCTCTCCCTCTCCCTCTCTGTCTCTCTCCTCTCTCCTCTCTCTCTCCTCTCCCTCCCCTCTTTCCCTCTGTCTCTGTCTCTCTGTCTCCTCTCTCTCCTCTCTCCTCTCTCCCCTCTCTCTCTCTCTCCCCCTCTGTCTCTGTCTCTGTCTCTCTCTCTCCCTCTGTCTCTCTCCCTCTCTGTCTCCTCTCTCTCTCCTCTCTCCCTCTGTCTCTGTCTCTCTGTCTCTTTCCTCTCTGTCTCTCTGTCTCTCTCTCCCTCTCTGTCTCTCTCCTCCCTCTCCTCTCTCTCTCTCTCCCCCAGCTCTCTCGTCGCCCCTTCTGTCCAAGCAGACCCATGGAGCTCTGCAGGACCTTCCCCTCACACCTTGGCATCCTCTGCCGAGTATGTCACCTCTAGACTAGAGCTCTGTGAGCCTGGGGTGACTCCACCTCTGTACCCCGCAGTTCAGCTCAGGGCCCAGAGAAGGTGTGGGACTAGAATTGAGTTGTGTTCCAAAGAATCATTTTATCACAGATCTCCACAATAGATACAGTCTTTAACTACCAAGTGAGGCATCTCGGGGCCTCGCCGCCAGAGAAGTGGGACTTTGGCAGCTAACAAAAGGAATTTGATTTTTCAAATTTCCTTCCAACTCAAGGGTCTCAAATCCCGTCTGCAGACTTCTGGGGGGTGGGTCCTGGCACTGCTTCTGAGGAGGGTGCCTTTGAGGGGAGGCGGGAGCACTCATGGTGTACTCTTGCCTGGAGTCGTGGCAGGTGGCAGGTGGCTGAGGGTTGCTCCCCTATCGCCGCCTTCTTGGACAGTGCAGAGCCATGTCCTTTGGACCAAATTGGATCACAGCTATCTGATATGACCTTGCCTTGCTGTAGGAGGGAACACTGCCCGTGTTTCCTACCCTCAGAGAGTGAGGAGGAGATCAAGACCCAAAGAGGTGACAGCTTTGGGGTCCTTTGGATGTTTCGGGGAGAGCTTTGTCCGTGCTGTAGCACTGATCTCCATCCCCTGCCCTGTACTCTCGTGCTTGGCTTGTTAAGTGCTTTCTGTGTGCCCAAGTCCCCTTGCTAGGTGTGGGAGTGGGGTTGGTCTGTGCTGTGAACTGACACACTGTCTTCGGAGAGGCACAGTGTGACCTCAGGGAGACCATTATACCCCCTTCTGGGACAGGGTGAGGCAAGAGCAGAAGTCCCAGCTGCAGAATACTGTGCCTGCTGTCGCCGCCGCTGGAAGACTGTGTTAGGCTCTGAGCAGGCTTCACAGGAACCACAGTGTTCTAGCGTAGAGAACAGAGCTCCCTCCCTGCTTCTGCCCTCAGCCACCAGAGCACCAGGATGGACTGGGAGGCCCAAAAGCTAGACTCTGCTCTCTTCTCCGCTTGGATCCGTGACTCATCAGAGGAGGTGGGCTGGGGGCCCTTGGGGGTTTCTGCTTCCCTTGCAATGTGCACACAGAGCCAACTGAGAGGCCCATGGCCCCCTCAGCCTACAGTTGGAGCCTCCTCTGGATACCCTAGCTTGGTCCTCTCCCTGGAACAGCCACACCCAAAGGCCTGGAAGCCAGGGCATATGATACCAGCTCACACGACTCTGGTTGGGGGGGGGGGGGCTTTTGGAGTCGGGTGCGTGTGTTATCTGTGTTATCTACTGCACAGTCCCTGCCTGGACTGGACATCTGAGGAGTTGGGAAGATGGAGAGGCTCAGGTCCTTTTTCCTTCCCCTCCCCCTCCCTCAGAGGGAGGTTGGGTCCCTGAGGGACACCTGGGTAGTCAGTAGAATGGACAGAAATCTGTCAAGGAATGAGAGGCCCACCTATGCAGCTGCAGCCCCAGCCGTGAGGCACCCAGGAGGTTGATGGGCTGATGACTCCTGGCAAAATAAGTCCCTTTGTGAAGCATCGGTATTTAAACCGAGAAAGAATTAATGAGCCCCTGAAATGAGACCCCAGAGTGTCCAGGACTCTGCCTGAGCTGCAGCCTCTGTGGGCCGAGTGGAGCCCCCATTCCACTCGCAGGCCAGGGCCAGCCAGACCTGCGTTCTACTCCTCCCCCCGCCTGCCTTCTGGACGCCTTCCCTGAATCACATTGTTTGCTGCGCTCCGTCGGCCTTCTGGGCTCTTCCTCTGCGCTCGCTGTAAAACCTCTCCATCATCTTTTCCGCTGTGGTTTTTATTGTTTCGTTTTATTAGTCCAACTATATTAAGTTGGGAAGAGCTGCAGGAATGGTTTCCGCCCACCCCCACCCCGATTCCAGAGCAAACCGTGGCCATTGGAGATAATGATAAATCACCCTAGTTTCCTACTTTCTCCAATTGAACTTCCCGGGCTGCAGGCTGGGTCTGGAGGTCAGACACCCTGTTGCCCCAGAACAGGTCCCCAGTTCCCCGACTCCCACCCAGAGAAAGGGAGGGAAAAGCAGCCCGGATCTCAGGTCACATGTTGCTCCTGGAGGCCGGGTGCTGCAGGCTCCGTGGGCCTCTGGCTGAGCAGGGGCTCCGGGAGAAGCCAAGGCCCGGGTGAAGGCCAGGGAGGAATCTGGGTTCTTTTGGCTGCTGGTGAGATTATCCATTAAATCCATATTCCTCACTGTAGAGTTCACGGATTCAGAGAATATGCCGTATTCGAGCCGTCTTACGTTACCGCAATATTGCTTCCAGATGAGCAAACACCCGCTCGGAGCCCAGCCCTGAGACGAGATGGCCCGACCCAGGACTCAGCACCAAGCCTTTGTTCTGTGCTGCCCACTCCCCACCAGCTCACTCGGGGACCACCAGGCGCCTGCCACTCCGAAAAGTGTGGCATGCCTTAGGGCACCCAGGCTGTGGCCCACCCCTCTCTAGCAGTCTCTGGGTGCAGGGGACCCAGCCTCAGCCAAAGGCCAATGAGGCCCCTTTCCTGCACTGTCCTGCCATCACCATGCGCTGCTCTGGACAGGCCTATAAACTGGGTACAAGCCCGGGTGCGTGAAGGAACTGAGGACATCCTTTGTTGGGGGCTGAGTCCAGCAGGGGAGTCCAAGCCGCCGTCCTGTGGATAGGGTGGGCCCCCTTCCTCTTGCAGTACCTCTTTTGACAAAGGAAGCGCGCTCCATCCCTGGTATACGGAAGAGCATTCACAAAGGCATAGGGACCCATTGAGCGGGCCACAGCCTTTAAGATGGCCAGTTTCCTCCTTGCAAGACCTTAAGACTTTTCTCTGGGTCCCCTATCACATGTGCTCTCCAGCTTGCCTGCATCACCCCAGAAGGTGGAGAGCACACGAGTGGAGCCCTGGGGACCGGGCTGAATAGGGGCAGGTACGGCTCACACAGCTTGGGGGTGCCACAAGCCCCAAGTACGCGGACGGTTGGCACCGGTAAGGACCACTGGGGCGGGGACAGAGCGACACTGCCAAGGATAACCTCCGCACTGCTACACTTCACTCCCCCACCCTCCTCCAAGTTCCCCACAGGGGCACTGCCTACGCGAGTTCCCTCATACAGCCCAGGAGCCCCAAACAGAGACACAGCCAGGAAGTAGCTACCCAGGGTATGTTCTGGAGTCTCTTTCAGGATCTTTCCTGTCCAGTGAGCTCAGGGGAGCTCAGGCTGGAGCGATCTGTAGGCCCTAGCATGGGGGAGGGGGGGGCGGAAGGGGTCGGACAGAGAGGAGCTGGCAGAGCTGGCAGGAAGAGGCAGGAAGGGGCAGGTGGGGCTGTGCGGGAGAGGGAAAGGACAGGCTTTGTAGATGACCAAGAGTCCCCTAGTAGCCAGTGGGACAATAGGGTGAGATCAGGGGGAACCTCTGCAGCAAGTGTGGGTGAGGACCTGGGAAGGCAGACTGCCTGGGAACCAGGGTGTCTAGCTACAGTGTTACCATGCTTGGAACACCCAGACTCAAAGCCTGCCTCTTCCACCCCTCCCTCCTACAGTGTTTCCTTGGCCCTGACAATGTCAGGGCCTAAGAGAGACACACTAGTCCTACCCAAGAGGACCTCTCTTGGGGGTTAGAGTCACTGACTCAGTCGGGAGGACCCTCTTGGGATACCCATAATATCACTTGACTGAACCATAGAACTGTCCCCCTTGTCTCCGCCGGCCTCCTCGTATCCACCCTGTTCAGTGAAGGGTGATGGCCAAGGGCGGGGGGGGGGTGCCCTCCACCCAGCTGATACAGCTCAGATCTGAGTACTGAGCTGGAAAGCCTTCCTTGACAACCTCAGGATCACAGCTTTAGAATCCGTTCCCCCCATACAAGCAAATTTCAGAAAGCTTAAGGCACCCGGTGCAGTGCCCCACTGCTGACCCTTCCAACACCCATGGGTCCCAGGGACAGCCCTGTCCTCAAAGCACTGACCCAGCTACAGAGGCCAGTCCCAGGCTACCTCATTTACCTGGGAGCTCAGGACCACATTAATGGCTGTGTGTATCATAATTTTCCACCTTTGGAGAGGGATTCACAAGTAACCCCTAAGTAATACGCAGCCTCTCCATGCCAACCCAGGGGGCTCTATCACTAGAGAAAGGTCAGGAATAAGGCCCAAAGCTGAAGGGCCAGGCCAAGTGTGGCACTCAGGAAGTAGAGGCAGAAGAACTGCAGTAAGTTAATGGCTAATGTGGTCTGCATAGCAAGTTCCAGGTCAGCCAGGGCTATATAGAAAGACTATTTAAAAAATAGAGCCAGAAAAAAGATTCCAAAGAGCCTCTGGCCTCTCCAGACACCCACCCTAGATTGATCTGGGAACCTGGGAGGCAGAATCAGGTGGCAGACACTCGCTGACAGAGCCACAGCAGCAAGGGGTGACCTCTGGTCAGACATTCAGGCCCCACACTGGCTCTTCAGGACAGGACAGGTGTCCCTCCCCCTTCACTAGTCCAGTTTGGGTCTCTGGTATACAAGGGGCCCTAAGGGAGGCTGGGCAGACAGCTCAGCACAAACAGCCTCGGTGCTGTAGGCCTGGTGGAATTCCTTAACCTGCCTCCCAGGATGTCTTATCTCAAGAGCTTCCCAGCAACCTAGCCCTGCAGCCCCAAGACTCCAGACCCTCGGCCAGGGAGAAGGGGGGGACATGGGAAGGCCCTTCGTAGAAGGGGCCCAGAGAAGCCTATCACTTCTGCTGAGTGGAGTGGAATTGGATGGCCTACACCAGGTGGGCCCTGGTGTTCTGGTTTAGATCAACCACTCCATTTCCGTGTTCAGAGGGAGCCATGAGCAGCCTGTAGCAAGTGTTACGTGAGTCCTGAGTGTTGGGCAACCTAGGGTGTGGCCCCTGGCTATAGGCCAGGCATGCAGTCCAAGCTGAACAAATCCCCACCAAGATTCTTGATGTCAGGTGTAGAGGTATTTGGCGGGCCCCCGATTAGCCAGCCCACTACTAAATGCCAAACTGAGGATTCTTGCTGAGTGCCTGACAGACCCAGCTGCCCTCCCGTCTCTGCTTGTTTGCCATGGCATAGATGGGACTTCTCAGGAGCCCTGGCCACTGTTGTAAATAATCTCATTCTCCCTCCTCTCTCCCAGCAGGGCATTTATGTACATTCCAGAAGGGCATAGCAGATTCTGACCAGCAGTGTCTAGTGCTATTCAGGAGGTGGTAGACAGTCCCAGAGTGACTGTGTGGACACACAGGACCCATGTATTTAACGACCACCATCGTTCTGCTTACCGAACACCCAGTCTCTCCCCAAATTTTTAGCCTCTCTAGGTGGTCAAACAGAATTCTCCATACGTCCCTTTTCCCCTTTCCTCCAGGGCCATTAAACATGACTTCTTCCACACCAGGCCCTGGGCTAGAACAGGTGAGGCAGGGGAGCCCCAGCAAGTCACTTTCCTCACCCAGGAACATTCCTTCCTTTCCTACCCCCAGTGTCCCCATTCAGCAACATTCTTAAGCCAATACTGAGGGTGAGACACAAGTTCTCAGAAAAGTAAGAGAAAGGAGAGACAGACAGCTGGGGTGGTGAGAGGAAATAGGGGCCTGGAAATGGAGGCAAGAGACAGGAAGGTCACCCTCCATGGGATGAGAGCTGAGGGCCTCTCTGGGTCTCAGGGGGTGGCATCTCCAAACGCCCACTTGTCCTAGACCCTGTAAGCTTTGTTTCTCTGAAATTGCTAAATATCCTGGTCATTCTTCAGGGAAAAAAATTTACATTTATTTACTTACTTGTGTAGGTCAGAGGACAACTTCTGGGGTTGATTCTCTATTTCCATCGTGTGGGTTCTGAGGATCAAACTCAGGTCATCAGGCTAGTTGGCAAACATCTTCATCTGCTTAACTATCTTCTGGCCCCAGCGTCCTAGTTCTTTAAAGGATCATGGGTAAAGGACTAAACTTGGCTGTGTTTTCCCATTTCTAAGGCTGGGAAAGGCTCATCTGCCATGGAAGTAAGTCTTGTTTCGCTCAGATGACAGGGCATAGCCTCGGGGTCCTGCACCTCAAGGTCTGCAAGCCTGCTCCCTCCACAAGGTGAGCACCGGGTTGACAGGGGACATGCCCCATCCTGGTTCCCCTCTCAAGGTTAACTCCCAGTTGACAGGGCTGACATGCCTCATTGTGGCTTAAACCCTTTGAGGACCCTCCCTGTCCTCCAGGAGATCTGAGAACCCTGCTTCGACTGCACAGGCCCTCTACTTACCCCCTCCCTCTGGCTTCCTCCGCACCTTCTCTCTCCTGTGCCACCCTCACATGCCCTGACCTCTCGGGGGCTGCCGTATCTGAGCCCTGGTAGCCCCTTACTCAGCATTATACAGCCCGGCCCTGCCTGGATGCGTTTTTGCCTGGCCACGCCCCCCCCGCCCCCCTTGTGTCTGTTTCCACGTTGTTCTAGTTTGGTTTCTATTGCTGTGATAAAACACTGGACAAAAACTTTGGGAAGAAGGATTATTTCATCTTACATTTCCAAGGCACAGCCCATCTTTGAGGGAAGTCAGGCAGGAACTCAAGATAGGAACCTGGAGGCAGGAGCTGAAGCAGACAGAGATCCTTGAGGAACGCTGCTTACTGGCTTGCTCCCTCTGGCCTGTGCTCAGCCTGCTTTCTTATACAGGCCAGGACCACCTGCCCAGGGATGGCACCACCCACAGTGGGCTGGGTCCTCTCACATCACTCAACAGTCAAGAAAATGCCTCACAGACATAGCCACAGGCCAATCTGATAGAGGAAATTCCCCAATTGAGGTTCCCTCTTCCCGGTGTGTCAAGTTGACAACAGAAGCCTTCCATGACACACCGTCCTCATTTACTATCCGCTCAGAGGATCCCTTAGAAGGATCCAGGGCCACATCCACTGTTCTGCTGACATCTTCACCCACAGCCCTCTAGGGTATAGCTCCCAGGACACAAGTGAGCAGAGGAAGGAGATCTCAAATCCATAGACTCCAGGAATTGGCCCTGGGGGCTGTAAGGGTGACCTTGAGAAACTGAGAAGGGTATGTGGTATGACCATGTTCCTCAAGGCTCCTGGGAGCATGTTTGCAGCCTGGGCCATAGGCAGAAGACCTCCCAGCTACCTCCACACAGATGACTAGCCCCAGGGACACTTGTACCTATCAGGGAAGGGGAAGTTACAGTAAAGAGCAGGCTACAGGGTTTTGTGTCTACCCTGCTGTTAGCCAAGCCCTAACCTGGGCTACACAGGACACCCAGCCCAGCAACTAAATGCATATTTTACCACAGGTAGCTGGAAAGAGAGCCAGGCAGACATTCCCTGGGAGCCTCAGTTCAGCACCAACACACACACACAGGCACACCTAAAATTCCAGGAAACCTGTGAAATGTAGATTCCTGGGCCACCCTAGAACTTCTGAATCTGTGGGGTGGGGGCCCAGGGCCTGTCAGATGGCTATAGGTACCCCTATAGCTCCAGAGCGGGCTTGGATACACGTCTTGAATACACGCTGGGGACAAAAGGTCCTACAGCCACCAGGGCTCCAAAATCACTATGTACTCCAGGCTGTGTGCTCCAGGACACAAAACTGATCTCCAGAACATGCAAATAGTCTTTACATGTGAAGTAATAGGGACCCATGCCATTGTCACGACCCACTCACAGTTACTGAGTTTGGAGACCACAAGACTAGAACAGAAAGTCAGAATCTTCTGGCCCTGGAAATATACATCACCCCTTTGCCACCCCAGAGCCAAACGTGGCTTACTGAGGGGTAAGCCTTACAGGGAGCCCATTGGCGTCTAGGGGAGCCAAGTGCCTTGGGACAGAGCTTAGGGATTGAGTGTTACAGTCCTAGCGTAGCCATGACTGCTGGTTGACATCCCACACTTCAGTCTTCTATTTCGGAAAGACAGAAACGGAACACAGACAAACTGACAGACGTGTAACTAGACGGTGCTGCCTGCAGGACCCCAGACTCTTTGGTATCTTATTGCAAGTATAATAATTCTGTGTTGCACACAAATACGCCAAATTTCAGCCCTCCAGAACTAGTCCCCAACTGCACTTGTCCCTTAGTGCTTGGGTGGTGGAGGAGGCTCTTGCAGAAGAAACAGGGTACAATCCCCCAACTTGCTAGAGGGTTGCCCGGAGAAGCTTCTGGTATGTTGATGGCAGGGTAATCTTCCACATGAGTGGTAAAAGCAGAGTTTATAGACTCAAGACGAACCACGTTTCTCTGCCACATATTATCTTTAGAAAGTATCGGTGGTGTCTCCAAGGCACACGTGTGCTGGCGTCTCTCGTGTCCGGCCTGTTTGCACACACAGACACAACCTCCCTGGCTCAACTGCCTTCCGGGGCCAGGTGGAGGTCAGGCCTCCTTCAAGCTGAGCCCACACTGGCCTTGTGTGGGGACATCTGAAGGCCAGGAGGAGGCCACTGGCCTTGGGAAAACTCCCAAAGCAGAAGCCGCCCTTGAAGGTCACCTGGCTGCTTCTGCAAGAGGAACCCAGGCTGGCCAGAGCCCACACTATGCCATTAACCCCTGCCTGCCTGGATCCCAGAGCCTAGAGCTCCTGCCTAGAGTGCCCACGGGGGCTTCGTTAAACAGCCTTGGATCATGTGCAGTCATTGCCCCTCACTTCCCTTATCCCATTGTGCTGAGTTGCAGATGCACCTTGCCAAGAGTTGGGGTCCAGTCTCTAAGGCTCCTAGGGATGCTGACCAAGCCTCAGAAGAGATTTTCTGGAGTCACCCACCTATCTACCCATCTGTTCAGCACAACCCATTGGTAGCCTTTGTCCCTCACTGTGCAAGGAGACCCCTCGGTGGGCTTCTCTTGAGGTGTCCATCAGTCTTATCTCTACTTCCCCAGGGACACCCTCTCTGTAAGCCCGAGAGGCTTGGCTCCATCCATGTCCCCATAGAAAGTGTACAGCAAGACCTCCCTGATCCTACACATTAGCCACCTTGCCTTCACAGGGTATTGTAGCCAGGGACAGCCTGGGCAAATGACCACTATATGGGGGGGGCACATACAGTGCCCAGAATCTTACTGAACATGGGTGTTGATGGGGCTTAAGAGATCAGAAAATGAGTCATTCCAGACAGGAAGGGTCACATGGAGGGAAGGCTTACACAGGAAGGTTCCAGAAGGAAGACTCCTTCCATTGCAAGAGGTCCTGTGAGGGAAGCAGGGCAGTAGTAAAGAGTAACGGGGGCCAGAGAAGGCCCCCGGACTTTTATGCCTCCTATATGCCTGTCCTTGGAGCTCAGTGTGCTGCCCATGGCCACCCTGGAGCAACAGAACAGACAACATTCCCACTGACCACAAGGGCAGGCAAGGGGCACCAAGACTCCAGGGCCTCCCAAGGAATGCTGGGAGACCTCGGACCCTCTGTGTCCTCATCTGTGAAAAGGAATATGACAGTAGTCTCCTGACAGACAACTTCCTGGATGAGGCCTGGTGACCAGGATAGAGACCCCACGATGACACCCCCAAACCCAGCCCATGGTTCTGGAGCGATCAAGAGTACCAGGAAACAGTAACATTTGAAACAGAGACCGAGGCTTAAAGAGGTAATGCTGTCCTCAACCCTAGTGGCTCAAAGGGACAGCTATCCATCAGTTTTCAGGATCACAGGGTCTGACAGAGCAGGCAGACAGGCCTTGTGCCTGATAAAGGTTTTCAGCCATCCCAGGCATGGGTACTGATAGCCTCTTATACTATTTCCTTCCCTAGTGGCCAAAGCAAATTAGGGCAGAGGGACTGTTGCCTTCTCTGTCCAACATAGGTGTGAAGGACTGTTCTCTGGCTGGTAAGCAATGTAGGCCCAACTCTGAGTCTAACACAGAACCCACCCTCAACCCGGCCTCCCTCCCCCTCTGCACATGTCCCCTTGGGGATGCCTGGGGCCCCATCCTCTTGATAGAAAATCACATCTGGCCCCGGATGCTCTGATAAGATCACCAGGGAGTGGGGGCCACAGCAAGGAGACCAGGAAGGGGAGCCAGAAAGAAAAACACACACACATCCAGGACCACGTGATATATGGTCCTCCTGCTGACTCTGAATTGCTTTATGGTGTCACCTTTCGGCATGGAACCACTCACTCTGTCAGGGTGGAGCGCCTTCGACTCTGCCAGGTGACAGCCCTAAATCGTGAGGAGCGACAGCCGTCCTCCCGCCTGGATTAGGTTTCTTCACATGGAGCAGGGCTGGCAGCCAGCGTCCCATTGCTGGCCCTGGGGCCTGGCCTGCTCTGTGAAGGTAATGCCACTTGAGGAGGGCCCGGTGAGAAAGCAGAGAGGGGTGGGAAGAGCGAGGCCAGGCTGCCTGGTGGGCTCTTTAAGCCCAGGTCAGGAGCCTCGTCCTAGGGGAGGGCCATCCACCAGCCCCCCCCACCCCAAACACCGTACCCTACTTCAGGAGGGGTGCCTGTGGGCACACAGTTGGGAGTCCTGCCAAGTGTCAGCCTCACACTCAGAAGCCCTACACCTGTGGACTTCTCTTGGCATACTCCTAGGACGTGTCCAGGGATACCTGCAAAGAGGGATATGTACCCAGAGGCTTCCAGATAGGGGAAAGTATCACCTGTACTTACTGGTGGTGGTGTCATCGTGTGTGTGTCTGTCTGTCTGTCTGTCTGATGTCTGTCTGTGTCTATGTGTATCTGTGTGTGTATTATGTTCATGCTTCTGTGTGCACATTTTTGCAGGCCAGAGGTCAACCTCTGGTGCTTTAAGTACTATCACTTGTTTTTAGAAACAGGGTCTCTCTGGCCTAAAGCTTGCCAGTTAGATGAGGCTGGGTGGCCAGGAAGCCCCAGGGAGCTACCTGTCACCACCCCACCTCCCTGCTATCTGAGCTCCAGGATTACAAGCATTGGCCACTGTCCTGGCTCTTTTGACATGGATTCTGAGAATCCAAACTCTTGCTTGTGTAACAAGCCCTGTACCAACTGAATCATCTCCCAGCCCATGATTGTCCCCTGCATAGCAGTACAGTGTTAGCTTTACACCTACCACATCTTCTCCAAGTGTGTAACCTAAAACATGCTCCAAGGGCTCGTGTTCTGACCTGTAGTGGGGATGTGGTAGGCTGTCACAGGGTGAAGATGAATGATCCAGTAAACTCTACCAGGTGCTAAGGCAGTATTGGTCCCTAGGGATCCTGCACCAGGCCTCAGGCCATCTATGAAAAGCCTGTGAGCCAGATAGGCCTGTGGTGTGCTAAGAGCCAGAGTTGTCCCCTAAGCGTGTACACACACACACACACACACACACACACAGTCTTGGGTCTGTCTGGGGCAAGTTGGCGATGTACTAATGGGGTGAAGACAAGGACTCTGTGTGTGGTGATCCAGCTGTGGAGAGACTCTGAGTTGTACCCTAGATGCACTGATGGACTGATGGAATATCCAAGGGGCCCTGGACTCTAGGTGGCCTCATCAAGAGCCCTCATCAGTTTTTGGCGGTTCCTTGATGGTCTGCACTTCAGTCTCTGGCTTTCCAACCATGGAACAACCTACCCCTGCCTTTTGCATCAGAAGACCTAAGTGCCACAGCAGAGGCCTGTAGCGTTGGTCTGTTCCAGGCCTCATCTTCACCTTGAACCCTGAAATAGAGGCCCATATCTGACCATGGCTGGGCTGGGCTGCAGCTTGAGGTCCCCAGGTCCCAGGGCCTATCCAGTCTTAGAGCTTTGACCCAAACTTGCCTACACCCCCTTCCTGGATATGCCTTTTTCCAAGACTAGATGACTGTTCTGTTGGCAGTGCCCAGAATCCCAACCTGTGGGCTCCAAACTCACACTTCCAGCTCAAGATGACCCCAGCAAGGCACCAGGGGATTGCAAAAACCATCAACTTGCATGAACACATCCCCCACAAGACTCCCCTACACTGAGAGCTAGGGTCACCTGCCCAGGAGTCCTCCCGGGCTCTCAGAGCCCCAGGGGCCCAGCAGGTCAAGTGTGTTCTGACAGAGAGGCAGGAGGCCAGCTCCCCCGCTTCTCAGATTCTGCTGAACTCACTGAAACCCTAACCTTCGGGCTTCCCCACTAATTTGTGATAAGGCCTCGCCAAGAAAAACAGCAGCTAAAGACCCCTGATTTCTCCATGAATTCCAAAGTGCTTGGTTCATTCCAGCGGGGAAGGGGCCTGAAGCAGCCGTGCGTGCAGAGCCACCCCTGCGTGGGTGCGGGGCTTGGGGCAGCCTCAGGGGAGCCTGCTAAGGAGGACCACCTGCCGCTCTGGGGAGATTGCTTCCAGCTGGCCCCAGGCGGAGGACAAGGCCAAGGGTGGGTCGGGGCGGTGGCTCAGAGAAGCTGAGATGGCTCTCAAGATTTTTGTGCTGACATGGCAAGCCTGGGCAGGAGAGAGTGGAGGAATGTCCATCCAGGATCCCCAGACAGATTCGGAAACCTGCCGGTACCTCAGATGAGAGGAGGTGTGTTGTTTATTTGAGGGAGGTATTTCTTTTTATTTTTGTGTGGTGCTGAGAATTGAACCCTGGGTCTTATCCCAGGGTTAAGAGCTATGCAAGTGCTCACTTTGATCGAGGAGAAGTGGAGATTTTAAAGCCTCTGGACACTTGAGCTGTGGCTGTTGCTGCCCTGCTCAGTGGGCAGCTGTCCATCCTTACAATGGGCAGAGAGACCCAGGGGAAACCCCCAGGCCCCTCCAAAGAGCTCCCAGGGAGATGTCCACCTGCTCCTCCCCACCTTAGGTGTTCTAGATCTTCTCAGCCCTGTGTCATGCCCAGGGGGAAGGTTAACCCTGGGTTTGATTGTCAGGGGTAGGGGATGGGGCATAGAGAACACCTGGACTGCCCAGTAGAACCCATGCACTGCTCTTCCCTCTGCCCCATAGGACTTGCTTCCCCCTGAGGCCCCATGAGCATCTGCAAGGCGGCTGGCTCTGAGCTGGACATCACAAGGGAAGAGCACAGGGCTCTGGAGCTGCGCAGGATCTGCAGAGAGCAGGAGCCTGGAGAGCTTAGGCGTGTGCTAGGCTCAGGTGGACGCCCTGGGAGCTGAGTCCCAGCTCGCAGTTCACACCCTCTCAAGTCAGGATCAGGGAGAGGGAATGAGCATCCCGCGTCCTGGTCACCTTGACAGGAGGTGCGAAGGCCTGTCCCTTGGTTCTGTTGTTCTCCCAGGGATCCCTTTGGCCAGACCCAAATGGAAAGTCCTGGTGGAGGAGCCTAAGCGTAAAACCAGATCGAGTCAGCCTCCAGGCTTCATAAATGACAGTGGAGGGCCACAGGACCCGGAGGGGCAGTGACAGCACCAAGGGTTTAAAGCCGTCCGTGTAAAACCAGATCAAGTCAGCCTCCAGGCTTCATAAATGACAGTGGAGGGCCACAGGACCCGGAGGGGCAGTGACAGCACCAAGGGTTTAAAGCCGTCCGTGTAAAACCAGGAGCTAAGTGCTTTGTCTGAGCTGTGAGGAGCGGGGACAGTCCAGCAGTCTTCCATGGCACTGCAGGGCCCACAGTGTAGGTAGACAGGGTGCCTGAAAGCCCCTAGTGATACCATTCCACTGCCATTGCCCACAGCAGCACATCCAAACTTCTCATCTTGCCCAAGGCCCATGTGTCATCCCTCAGCCTCATCGTCACACCCTTCCAACTGTGCCTCAGAACTCTGACTTTTCTGTCCCTCACCTTTGACCTCGTTCATGCCCCCAAGGCCTTTGCACATGCCCTCTGCCCAGAACATCTAATGGTGCTATCCTCCCCTCATGAAGGTCTCTGTTACCCTGTACCCCCTGCCAGAGAACATCCTTGAGAGGCTGCTAGCCTCCTCCTGCCTGCCTACTCTCTGCCTTCTTTAGGTTGTACACTCTGTTGGGTAGATGTGTACTGAGGCCAGGGCCAGAATGTTGGCCCTCAAGAAACTGATCCCCACCTGCCAGCTTCCTGTCTGGGTTCCTTCCTGAAAAATTACCTCTGAAATGGGATTGGATCTTTGTGATTACTAGCTGGCTGGCTTCCGGCTAACTCTACAGACTCCACCTACCAGGGTCCAAGTAGTTTCTTCTCTAGGAGATTCCTAGATGGCAGTTGGCAGTCAGGTTTTGGAGGACACAGGGCAAAGGACTGATCCTAAAAGAATACACCATGCCCTCCTAGAGCTGGCTGAGGGCTGGATGGTATGGTGGGCACTCAGACCCTACCCTGAAAGGCCTCCATGGAGGCCACTGGAAATTCAACCTACTGTTACCCAGTGTGAAGTCATGACTCCAGGTCCTAGAAACTTGCCTGGTCTAGGTGGTCACAGGTGATTCATGCTCATGATTAAGCAGCGATTGGCTCTGACGTGCGGGCTGTTTTACACACAGGGCTGGCAACCAGGCCCATTAGAGCCATAACCAGCTTATCCCCACCCATCTTGCCATGCCCTCAAGGAACAGGCACACAGGGAGGCTCTCGTGTGGAGAAGGTCCAGGCTTGCACCCGAGCTCCCCCAACCCCCAAGTCAGGTTGTCCGCCTGGGGCTGAGAAATACCACTGGGCCAGCAGAAGCACATGAAGGCTCAGGTGTCTGCCCTGTAGATGACAGATTCAACCACGTCTGCACGCTGGGACAGTAAAGTCCCCACATGTAAGGCTGGCTGGTAGGTTGAAGTAGACCAAATGACAAATCCTTAAAGTGAGAAATGTCCCACCCCAGGTGCAAAGATAGGGCTGTGAAGGGATACACAGAGAACTGATACAAAATTAAAACCAACCAGTAGCAGACACATATTGGGGTGGGGGGGCACTGGAAGGACACAAGCCACAGAAGAAAATCTGCTGGAAGAAAAGCCAAAGACAGGGTTTCTACGGGGGCGGGTAGATTAAAACTTAGGAAGGTGGCGGCTACAGTGGCATCACATACAAGGGTTCAGGAGAGAGGGCATAGCCATGGCAAAGCCCTGATGTGGGAAGAAGCCCATGGCTGCAGAGCAATAAGACAGCGGTGCAGGACCCTGGTTATGGTGCAGGGAGCGTGAAGACCCTGGCTCAGTCCATGTGAGGGAAGACTGGCCAAGATAGCAGCAGGGTTATCCTGGTACAGGGCTGAGAAGGAACTGTGGAGGGTCCAGGGCCAAAACAGAGGCTACTGCATTGGCCCAAGCAGAAGAAAATGAAGCCTTTTAAAGGGGCATGCAGCGGGCTTCCTGCAGTAACTCTAGCATGCTCCCACCCACATGGCATAAAGCATCAAAGGGTTCTGGGGGTCAGGAGTTCAAGGTAGGATCACGTCAAAGATGTGGTGGGGTCACTCTGAGAGGATGGAGGAGTGAATCCATTCCGTACTCCCACCCAGCTTCTGCGGGCCCGTCTCTGACAGCATCTCTTGCCTCCTCCTCTCCTTACAAGGCTCCTAGGGGTAACTGGGGAGCAGTCAGGGCTGCAGCATGGCCTCGGGTCTGTGCAGCCTAATCATGGAGAGGCCCAAGAGCAAGATAGGGCTTTATGCAGCCAACACTGGAGTGGGACACGCACTCCAACGGCAGGCAGATGTGAACATGGGTAGGGAGTGCTGTAGGGTGCTGGACGGAGTTGCCATGGGATGCCAGATTTGTGGTGACTGTGGCTCCAAGGAACAGAGGTGGATAGAGGACAGAGACTCCAGCTAGACTTTAGGCCTGTGGCTGTGTCCATCGACTGGGCCAGGCCTGAAGCTGTGTGCACCAGAGCCCTGACCCTGTCTCCTAGCAGTCATGGCTCACTGAAAACTCAGTTTCCCTGAGAGAAAAGAGACCCGTTGCTTTGAGTGATGAACAACAATGAGTCTGGGGTTGGACAGCTAAATGCAGAGCCGGAGTCAAAGGGAGGTGCTGAGGTTCCTCTGGGGCAGAGTCGGGGGAAGAAGTGCCACCTACCAGCTCACTATAGGCACAGCTCTGGCTTCCCCAACTTGAGAGGTGTTGGACTCACCCAGGCCTGAGTCCAGCCCCTTGCCTTCTCCCCAAGGCTTAGTTCTGAAGGCCCCACCGCCCATGCACCCTGTTATCATTGTCCAGAGAACAAGCCAACACATCTTTAGCCCACTGTTGGAGTGACAGGCCCCTGGGGAATTCAGGCTGTGGTGAGTCAGCAGGAGAGTTTTGAGAGTGAGACGGCTGCCACAAGCTACTGGCCGCCCACCACCACACCCACCCCAACCTGGACTCAGTGATGGTGGCCGTGCAGAATGGCTACCTTTTGGACAGGATATGTGCCTCCACACCCTCCCCTGGGGGTGGGTTTTCCTCTCAGCACCAGGAGAGCCCCTCTGAACAATCCCAGCCCCCCAGGGACCCTGTGGCAGCAGGCACACAGACGCAGGTCTAGAGGACGGGCGCCCGCAGTGGAGCGCAGGGCACCTGCCCGCTGTGCTCGCCCCTTCAGCC
Source organism: Nannospalax galili (assembly GCF_000622305.1). NCBI lineage: Eukaryota > Metazoa > Chordata > Mammalia > Rodentia > Spalacidae > Nannospalax > Nannospalax galili. Next base: position 554,157 of record NW_008343206.1, on the reverse strand, counting down.
GGCCCAGGCTCTGTGCTATGGCCACGGCAGCTGCTGGGCCCCTTCCCACAGTCCCTGTTTACCCCTCAGCCCCAGTCTTTATGGTTGCAAGTGGTTTAGGGGGCTCATTCAACCAGAGTGGCTTACAACAGCCGCTCACAATACTATCCCTCCCACCCCCCAACCCCCTCCCAAAACACCCAGGACAGTTCAGGTAGACCTTGGGTGGGATGAAGCACCCTCCCTCAGGGCCTCTCCTTCCTTAGCCATCCTGACCCTGTGGCCTTGGTGAATATGCTGGTGTGAGTACGGTAGGGTCTGTTCCTATATAGACAAGACGGTGATGGAGGTCGGATGAGAATCACTCAGGGCCCTCTACTGAGGCCAGTCAGTTGTGGAGTCCTGTGTTACTCCTTCCCCAAAACAGAAACCAGAAGACCAAGCTGGGGTTCCAGCATCCTTGTTTATTTTTGCTTTTTTTTCCCCTGAGACAGGGTCTTATTTAGCCTACGATAGCCTTGAACTCACGGCATAGCCAAAAAGGACCTTGAGCTCCCGATTTTCCTGCCTGCATCTCCCAAGTGCTAGGATTACAAGTGTACTCCTACCAACAGAGCTAGGCCCCCAGCCCAAAGAGCAGGAATGGGCCTCTGCCTGGGAGCACAGCTGTATGGGTCTCCCTGGCCCTTCATCTAGCAGAATGGGGTGGTGGCTGAGATGACCTCAAAGGGTGGCCAGTTGACCTCCGTGTGCTTCTGAACCTCTCCCTGTCCCTTACTATGCCATCCCTAATGTCCAGTTCCATGGTCCACCGAGCAATTTGGTGAAGCCCCTGGTGCCCAGTGGCCTCCCACCAGCTCCTGTCTGGCCCTGAGGCCCCTGCAGTGCCTTGTTCTTCTCACACCACTCTTGATGCCTCCCTTGAGCCAGTCGGGTGGACTCCCGGCCTCACTGCTCCTTCACCTCCGCTGGGCATCTCTCAGACTGGCCTCTTGGCTTCTCTACCTGTGCCAAGGCCAGAAGGCAGAGGATGTTACAGGACATCATGGTGCAGCATGAGCAGAGGGGCCCGAGGCACTGGGTGCTTCCGATGGGGCCTGAGGGCCGTCTGACCTTTCCGGCCATGGGGCAGCGGTTGCGTGAGCAGGAACAATCACTCCAGTGTGCAAGGCACAAGCGGCCTTTTCTTCCTCACCAGGCCAGCGCACACAGCTCCCAGCCTGGCTTCCCTTGAACAAACATATTTATTGTGGCCGCCACGGAGGGCCTCGCCTCGCAGCCGGAGCCTGGGGGCCTCTGTCCCACCCACTGGGGCCCAGGGAGGGGACCCCTGCCCTGGCGGTCTCCTAGCCAGACCCTCTGCCCCATGAGCCCCAGCCCTGCTATTCTGAGGCAGAGGTGGCTCCAGTCACGACAGGATCCAGAGCTTAAAGTTCCTGCTGGGAGCCCGTGGCCACCCACAGGCAGCAAGCCAGCCAGTTTCCCCAGTGGGGCTAAAACACAGCGACACCCCTTACACAGGGCAAACACTTTGCCTCTGGACGCCTCAGATTCCTCCTCCATCAGCCTCACACATCTTCGGTCAGGGCCCAGCCACGTCCCCCTCCCAGACCTATTTCCAGCCCCAGCTTTCTTCCTATGTCCAGAGGGAAAGAACTTCCTCCCTTAGGGCTTACCCTCTCAGGCCCTGAAACTGACCCCAGGTCAGGGGACCCCACAGTCTCCTTCCTCGACTCTGTTCTTCAATTCTTGCTTTCCTACAAATCCTCCTGTACCAGCCAACTCTTCTCAGCACAGCAGGGCAGGTCCAGCTGAGCCCACTCCCAGAGGGAAACAAATCCCGGCTTTAAATGTATAGGTGGGGGAGGGGCAACTTCACAGGGCAGTGGGGTATCCCAAGCTTGCTACCAGCCTCTCCTGGGAGGAGAGCAAGTCCCCTCGCCAGGAGAAGCTTTGAAAGAGTGGTCAGACCCGGCCCAGATGGCCCTGTGAGGAAGCTGGGTACCATCCTCTCTCTCACCCACCCACCTGCACCTGACCCTCAGCTAGCCAGAAACAGAAGTGGCAAGGGTTTTACAGGACAGGAAGGAGACTTCTGGGCCTATTTCTTGTTCTCTTCCCTACCCTAGGGCCTTTGCACGTGCTGTTACTCTGCCTACCCCAGTATATTCACACATCCCACCCCACCCCTTTTCCTTTTGACTGGGTCCTGTTTTGTCTTCAATCCTCAGGAGCAGATGTTTCTAAGGATCTCTGAAAACCAGCCACATGTTCTAAGTCAGGGCTGACCAGGGCTCCAGAAGCTAGTAGACCATCCACCATACCTCTCTGTCCAAGAACTAGAAGATTAAGGCCCAGGGAGGGGGTTCTTCTCTGGCTCAGGGGCTGCAGAAATGAGGGTGAGGGGCTGGTAAACATTTATACAATGACTGAGTGAACAGTGGAGTGGATGAGTGGAGGGCCGTGCCAGCCACAGATGGAGTCAAAGTGACTGAGGGGGCCTGGCCCACAGGGCTAGGGGCAGGGAAGCTGTGGGTCCAAGCCCACTAGTTACCACGTAGCGTAACAAGTCCGTGGGCAGAGGCTGGGCCTTCGGTGACTATGTGCTTGGTACATATGGAACTGTCAGGCTCTGTGGAGAGCGGGATGGGCCAGTAGGGTCATTGAGGCCCATGTTGTACTACTTGTATGAGCCACTGGGAGGGTTGACAGCGAGGGTCCCCTGAAACTAACACCTGAGAATTGAGAACAGACCTCTGGGGACAGCTTCCTGGATCCTCTAGCCCCTCCACCCCCAAATACCAGCTGGGGTGATAACTAGAAGTTACCACATGGCTAGGGGCAAGAATGACAAGAGCTGCTTCTTGGGATAAGCCTCTGCCTCTTCTAGCCTCAGTTTCCCCTGGTATAAAATAGGAATTATGGTCTCTGTTTTGGCCTGTTTCTATCTAGGCCAAAAGAATGTTCCTCCCCTACAGGCCTCTTGAAGCAGTCAAGTGTACTAGGGTGACACTGTGTGTGTGTGTGTGTGTATGTAGCAGCCATGTGGCCAAGCCTGTGGCATGCCTGCCCTGAGCCCAGTGGGAGCAAGCATCTCAACTGGCATGCTGACACATGTCACATGTGCCCAGGAAGCCTCGACTTGTCATCATGTGGGCCGTGGTTGTCTGTACACATCTGGCTTAAATTGAACTTCCTGAGAAAATGTGTTAAATCTGACGGTGCATACAAAATGGCACCGTGGGACCGTACCCAAGAGTGAAGGGGGCTGGCTGCTCATTTGCTGTCCCTAAGATGGTCAGCTCCTCGTGGCCCCCAACTGTCTTCTGTCCCAAGGGCTCAGGTGCCACCTTCCCTCAGAGCCTGCCCTGCAGTCACCCCCAGGCAGAGGCTGATAGCTAGCCCTCCCTGCAGTCAGGTACCATGTTGACGTTCTCTCCTTTTACCCCTTTATTATTGCCCAACCCCCCACATGCTGTAACTGTTCCACCCCTCCCCCACACTTTAATTTTCTGTTTAGTGCAACTGTGCTGACCATCTCTAGAAGCTGGGGAACATGTATGTTTCTCAAGGCTGCTGTGACAGTGTCATACTTGGGGAGACTTCAACAATGTTCATTGCCCCATGTCCTAAAGGCTTAAAGTCCAAGATGGAAGTGTCATGGGGCTGGCTCCCTCTTGAAGCTTCACCTCAGCTTACATATAGCATGTTTCCCCCTGTCCTTACATGGTCATCCTCTGTGTTTTTGGCCCTATACCACTCCGGACCATGTTTAAGACCTGGACTCCCTGGGCCTAGAAAGCCCAGCTCTGAGGTAATAAACCTTGGTGCCTCAGGACTGTGGGAGCCTGGACCCTCTGGACTTAGTTCTGAGTCTCTCTGGGTCTTATGACCCATTGGGCACCATTATTGGAGGTGGAGATGTGGAAGGAAGGCCATGAGAAGCCTCTGGGAAGGGTCAGTGTGAGCCTTGGCCACGGTAGACTTGCACAAGCCATTCGTCCTGGCTTTTGTGGGCAATGCCCAAGCTGCTGTCTGGAAGCTCTACCCTTTCCTGATACTCCATTGTGACCATTTCTCCCTGAGTGACAGCTATGGCCCAGGACACAGGGTGACTTCCTATGGCTTCTGAATCTGTCACCTGTGGTTGCCTACCCTGGTAGATTTCCCTGGGCCAGCAGCATGTATGGTATGCCTAGGCTGGGCCTGGCAGAGCCATGGAGTAAGAATTTGGTCAAAGTGGGTCACCTACAACTCAGAGGTCCCCCAACCACAAGTGAGAAGCCAGATCAGCCTCAGACTGCCCCTGAGGTCCCCACATGGCAATGCCCCCTGCCTACCCTTCCCTGAGTGCCCTGGCCTGGTTCTCCAGGATGCATAGCTGAGGTGATACATCCTGTTAACAGGATCCTGGAAAGGGCTGGCTTTGGGTCAGGGCTGAGCACTAGCCACAGCTCCCCCAGGAGAAGGAGGGGCAGGAGGAACAGAGGAGGGGAGCTGGGGGTGAGAGGAGCAGCTGGACTGGGAGGGCAGAGGGCAGTCCCTGCCGTGTCACCATCCTGTCCCAGGAGCCTGCTTTCCTGAAGCACGGAGCCTCGGACAGCAGGGACAGCGGTCCTAGACTCTCTAGGCAGGCCTGGGCCCCACTGGCTGCCTGAGAACTGGAAGGAGTTAATTCCCGACCTCATGGGCTGGCAAACTCTGACTCAGAGCAATAAAATTCCTGTGTTTTAAAAATCAGTATATTAGCTTAATTTTATAGATTTCAGAAGTGCTACTTGAAAATAAAAGTCTCCTAATTATATTTATGATCCCAACGTGAATCTATTTGACTCTGCTCACGGCGAAGAACCTTTGTGTAAAATGCTGGGAAGGCTTCGTGCGGACTCGGCCCTAACAGGCCATAAAACACTGGCTGGTGGGTCCAGGCCCAGCAGGGATGCTGCAGCATACAGTGGCTCCTGGGTGTCAGCAAGTACTAAGACACAGTTTGAATGACCATGTGAGGAGCTGTCACAGCCTTGACACACAGTATGCCATCATGATGCATGGGGGCACATGCAGGAGACACAAAGGTTTGGCACCCACGCCACCCAGGGGAGGGACAGTTCAGGCGTGGAGCCTATACCGTCTGTCTCTTCTGCTTTGTCTTAACTCATGCCCTGGGCTGGGGGCTTCAGGGGATCCAGAGAAAATCTGTATCCTAGTCCAGCCTTGACTCTGTCCCCCAGGAGCCCAACCTGTGGTCAAGGGAAAGAAAAATTGCTTACTGTGGCAGGGAGGGAAGGAGGGATGGTGCAGCAGTGAGCCACCAACCAGGGGCGGCTGGGGCTGGGCCTAGGCTTGGGGACCTTTGCAATGGGGTCCTCGGTAATGAGAGTGGGCAGCAATGTTGTCAGAAGACCAGGGTAATCTGGAAAGGTTGTCTGAGGAGACAACTTTTGCCCCGAGTGTACAGAGAAGTAGAAGGTCCCTGCTGTACAAACATGCGGGTATGGCAGGTCCACCATCCCTGGGCATGTTGATAAGGAAACCTCAGACACATTCTCACTCCCAAGACCACACGTATAGCAGAATGTGCTCAGGGGCAGGCCTGTCTGTCCCTCCAGGGCCCAGGAGTCACTAGCAGGGTGTTGTTTGAGTAGGCAAGGAGCCCAGGGTACCCTGGTGCTGGGGGCTGGGAGATGTCGGCTGGACAGAGGCCGGGTCAGGCCAGGCTGCCCTCTCAGCAGGCCATGTACTGCAGTGCCAGATGCATGGACACTGCGGGGATCGTCCTGCCTACCCCAGGCCTCAGTGCACCGGCCTTCCGCAGGAATTCAGAGCAGGCCGCAAGGGGGCCGTAATCAGACGCCAGCCCCGACGCCCTGTTGTTACAGGTGCAATGTGGGTGCCGGAGGCCAGGTGGGCGGCATAGTACAGCCTGTCACTCAGCAGATGGGGCCCCAGGGACCCCGGGCACAAGTGGAGGTTGGAAATCCTCGGAGGATGGCCCAGCCCTGTCCTATCCCCCCAACGCCACTCCCATGTTGCTTTGAACAAGGACTGACTTTCCTGCTGAGTCTCTCTCTGTGGAAGTGGGGATGACATTGGCTAGGCCCTCCAGGGTGGCTTGAAGGGCTGCCTCGCAATAGACCCCCCACATTGGCACATCATGTTTCCCAATATCAAGCAACTGTGGTCAGAGCAAGACGTCATCCCCAGGTAGCTTGGCTTACCCGGTGCTGGTGGGGATACATTTCCAGGCTCCAAGCAAGACAGAGATAGACTAACTGAGGCACTGTAAGGACAGCAATAGGCCCAAGAACCTCGGGATCAGGTGGTAACACCAGGTTCTTGTTCCCAATGGTCAGCTAGCCCCTGCCACAGATGGGTCAGGCATGCTGTGGCTAAACTTTCTGTTATGCAAACAGGACGACTTTGCTCTAGTCACACGCCACCATTTTTGTTCTGGAAGGACTAAGGCCCCCCTGTCAGACTGGGAGAGCTGACGGCCTGAGCTGTTGACATTCAGTCAAGTTCACCGTCAACTCACCCCTTGGCTCCCCGTCTAAGACAGTTGTGGGGAGGAGCTGACATTCGTCCAGCCATTAGTCTCCCTTCCTTGGGGACACCAGGTAAAAGTGTCTGCCAGAGCCTGAGGGCCCCCCTGCCACTCTGAGCAGCCCTGGTTCTGTCAGTGTGGTGTCCTTCCTTACTTGGTCGATATCAGGTTGACCAAATCCAATCAAAGGGACAGAGAGACAGAGGAGGGACAAGCTGCCTGAATTCCTCCCCAGAAGTATGACATCAAGGCCGGATCCTAAGGGCCAGGACCAGAGGCTGCCTGGAGCTACAAGGCCCTCCTTGCATCCCAGCATCCAAGGATCTGAAGTCAGGAGCAGTAGGCAGGACAGGTTTAGCTCAAAGCCACCAAGAGCACACTACATCTGGGATCCTGCAGCCATCACCCTGTACCTGCTGCCTTGACCCCTCTCAGTGGGGAGGCCAGCCAGAAACAGCACCCCCGGGTGTCAACCCTGACTCCCTTTTGCTTTGAAGACACACAAAGCCCCCCAGGCTATTTTCTCTTTCCTGTGTGCGGCGAGGCCTCTGGGTGTTCCTCTAGGGACCGTGCCAGGAGTGAGACCAGGGGTTACAAACAGTGGACTTTCATCTGTCAGCCCAATGAAGGGAGCTTTGACAAATTGAGTCAAATTTGCTTTTTATTATGTACGTTTCACAAGTACCTTCTACATTAAGTGACCTTTTTCTGGCTTTTAGAACATACTAGATAAGGAAATGGAGTCTGTTTAAGGAACAGTGCTAAACAAACAGGGTACAGGTGTTCAAAGACAGTGAGTAAGTGGCAGATGTGTGAGGGACTCCACAGTGGCAGGGGGCAGCACTGTGGACTCTGAAGCCCTTCCCAGCAGGCCTTGGACTTGGTGAGTGGACATGGTGCCCCTGGGGGCCCCTGGCTCTGACAGAAGGCTGCTCAAAGCTGCCTGCACATTTTCTGCCCTTCTATAGTCTTGGAGGTCAGGCATGGGTGGGGCTTGTTCCTCCTGCAGGCATCCCACATCCTCTGGCTCATGGTCTCCTCAAGAGTAGAGATGCCCAGTAACCCCCCCACACACTCATTCCTCTTCTTTCCTTAACCTCCACCCTCCTCTGTGGACACATCTTGATTCTGCTCACTTCCTATACAAGGACCCTGTGGTCACCTCAGGTCCATGCTGATGTCACCAACCCAAAGCCAGCTACTGAAGAACATTCATTCTGCTTGTCACACAACCCTACACACACACAGGTTGCCAAATGTTAAGGCATAGGCATCAGATGTAGTGGCACACGCCTTCAGTCCTGGCACTTGGGAAGCAGAGGAGATGGATCTCTGTGAGTTCAAGGTCAGCCTGATCTACATAGCAAGTTCTAGGCCAACTGGGGCCACAGGGAGACCCTGCCTCAAAAAGACCGAAACAAAACAAAACAAATGTCAAAGCATAGGCATCTTTAGCGACCCACATCCTGCCCACCACAGTACCCAGTTCCCTGCATCCCCTGCATCTTCAACTTGGACTCATGGACCCCTGGGGAGTGGTAATAACCAGGCATTATCAGCCCTAGACATACGTTAAGTGCCTTTTCCCCTGTCTCATCCATTCCTGCCAAAGCCCCATGCATCCCTGCAGGACTGCACACAAGTACATGCATATCCCACGCTCCCTGTCTAGCTCTGCCCTGGCTCTGAAGACTTGTTCCTTTCAGCCCCAGCCCTGAGTCCCAACTGAGTCTCAGACATCTTGCCATCAGTTCCATCTGTCGCTGATGGAATATTCCAGAACATTCTGTTGCTGCTTGCCTACCCCATTACTGTGAGTGTAACAGTGCTGACTTTAGGGGAGCCAGGCTCAGCCACCAGAGTAGCTGGGCTCCTTGAAGTGGCAGCCACGGGAATATGGATAGCCAGGGGCTGGCTACCCCTCCCAAGGCCCTTCGGTTTTCCTGGCTACCCCTCTTGGGAGGGTCCAGTGCTTTTGCTCAGGAATTCCAGGCAGGGTCAGGGCCAATCATCAATTGCAGAGCTGCTGAGACCCCAGCAGCCTTTCCTATCCCCCTGTCCCAGGGCCACTGCTCCTGGCCACTTTGTAACCTCCTGGAACTCTTGGCTCAAATGCTTGTGAGTCAGTGTGGACATTTAACCTGCTCGAGGCGCTCCGCTGTGACCTGTCAGATTTTCCCACATTAAAAGTTAGAAGAAAGAAAAAGCAAGTTCTGAAAACATGGGCTTTTCCATGCACTGCCCTTGAGGTGGACGGATTTTTGTTCCGAATGTCCATGCCCCTTCCTCCTCTCCTGTCCACCAAGTGTCAGAGCACTGGGACTAGAGCCCTGCAATATGGAAAGATCATCCCAGATGGGGTATCTTGTTCCTTGGCTCAGGTATGACAGGGCTGCAGGGGACATTGGCAGGTGGCCTCTGACTCCATTGACCCTACAAAGCACATTTGCCACCAGTGTGGACACACACAGCTTCCAGGCCCCTGCACCCCAGTAATTGTGACTGTCCCCTCATCTGTGCCGTCCCATGACAGATCGATGTGAATGTGGCAGGGCCTGGCCTCCCCTCAGCGCTTTCTCAGGGCATCTGCACTCCGCAGGTAAGTCAATGTAAGACAGAAATTCGTGGCAGGAAGTGTTTACCAGTTGGGTTTCTGAAGCCTGGGATGCTCAGTGTTTGTCTAGGCTCGGTCCCATGGTGTCCTCCTGAGCTCTGCAAACAAGAGCCTTGGAGCCCAAGGGGCCCTCGCCTCCCCAGTGAGCTGAGTCCCGCACATAGCCATGGTGTAAAGGGCCAGCACTGAATAAATGCAGGTCAAACAAAGTAAATGCAGCCCAGGGACTCCCGTGAGCAGGAAGGTCCCAGGAAGCCCCGTAAGCCGTTTGCTTCAGCTCAGCAGTACTGTGAGAAGATGTGTGGGTATTTACCATCCTGCACGTAGCTGCCAGGAGTCGAGGTGGTTGATTTTTTCCTTTCCTGGGATCCAGGAGAGTTGGCTCTGCTTGCCCCTCCCCCATGAACTTTTTATATTCTGAGTTTCTGTGCAGAAGGCTGGCCTGAGTAGTCCTCAGTATAGAGCACACCAAGGCACGTTCCATCATGGACACCCAAGTCAGGGGCATGGCTATTGTGCTGGAGCATTGAGCGGTGTCAGCAGTTACAGGCAATTGGAGTGATTCACAGGACTCCAGAGTCATGGGCACTATTTTTATCTCTAGGGGGTCTTGTGGACTCAGGACCCCATGGTCTTCCAGTGCTGGAAGTCTGTAGGGCTGGACAGATTTCTGCTGTGCCAGAATTATTCACTGATCCTGGCTCAGCTCAGGCCTTGAGGAAGAGCTCCCCACTTCTCACTGGTCAACTTCAGGGTTGGAAGAACCCATGGCTTTTACGCAGGCTCAGGGCCTAAGATTAGAGCCCTGGATTGTCATTCTGGCTGTTCCCTATCTGGCTGTTCCCAGGCTCATCACCCTACACCCAGCTCCTTCAGGGGTCTGTGTCCCCCCACACACAGCCCCACACCCCAGGAAAACATCCCTGCCTGGCCCTCCTTTGCTGAACTTTCTGAGTCTGTATAGCTGGGCCACAGTGTTCTGCCAAGTGAGGTGGAATAGGAGCTTTCCCAACCCATGTCTTTCTTCCCTCCTCATCTGCCCTCTTCTGGCCTCTGCAGGCACTACATGCAATGGTGCACATACATCCCTGTAGGCAAACACTCATACATAGAGAATAAAAATAAAGCCCTTTTTAAAAGTCATAAGTTGAAGCATTAAAAATCAGAGGCCATCTATGGACTCTAAAACAGAGTAGCATAATAATGGGTTTGTGACTATTGCACCCCCACCTCTCTCTGTCCCAGTCACCTAACCTTCCCCTGGCTGTGACTAGGTCTGTTCACCAGGTCGTTTTCCTTCTCAGGTGAACAGCAGCAGATGTGAGACTTCCATGAAAATTTAACTGCCAACTCAGGGAGATGCCAGAAAAACCGCTTAAGAAATGGGAAAGAGTGTAGCAAGAGACCTGGGAGGATTTGGGTCTCAGACTATCCCCAAAATGCCTTTGAGTTCTCTGTCCACCTGGGAAGAAAGCTTGGGTGGATGGCCCCAGCATCAGGGGATGCTATGCAGACAGAACTGCACATATATCCAGTTGGGGGCAGGGGCAGTACTGGGGATTTAACCCAAGGCCTTGCACATGCCAAACAAGCACTCGACCACTGAGTTAGACCCCCCAGTCCCGTTCTGACCTTATTTGGGGACAGAGTTTCACTGAGTTGCCTAAGCTGGCATCAAACTTCTTATCCTGCTCCCCTCCCTCAGCTTCTTCTGTGATGGAGATTAAAGCCCTGCACCTACAGGCCTAATTCTAGCCAACCTTTTTTACTCTCTACCATTAATAACCCATGCAGACCCAATGACAGGCCTGTGTGAGTCCAAACAACAGTTGCTCCCTACTATGAGCCCAGGTGCCTGTTTCACAGAATCTCCTACCTGAGTGGCGTGTTCTCATGTTCTGTTTGTCTATGGAAACAGCAGATGGAGCTTCCCTGGTGGGCTTGGGATGCTTCCTGGAAAACCAGCTACATGTATTCCCACATGCCCTGGTGGTCCCCTGGCTTGCAGGAACAGCCCGAGTTCTAAGCTCTAAGAGCGTATCTGTCACCCGCTCTCCAGCTTCCATGGTCCCTTCTATTCTGACTTTGCTATAGTCTAAAATCACCTGTTTGTTTTGCCCTGGAACACACCATGCTCAGAGCATGAACCCTGGGGCTGGGATAGAGGGAATTAAACTCTGGGCCCTGCAGGGCTCTAGGAAGGTGGCTATGTCTGGTCAGCACTACTCAGTGCCTCTGGAAGGGCCTCCCTCCCCAAGTCTGCCCAGCTCTTGGGTACGTCCATCTACCTTCCCCTCCAGTACTTTGACTTTCAGGACACCAAGGAACACCTTTGCTGAAGGAATTTAGGGAAATGATATGTCTCTCTCCAACCCCAGAGGCCAGGTGTGTTCCATTGCTGTGCAGCCAACGAGGAGCCTGTTCCGGCATCCATGGGGAACAAGCTATAGAGCTTGTGCCCTATCCAGTTAGGACACCCTGAGTCTTCTCAGTCTTGTCCCAAGCAGGAAGCAGAGTGGATGTGGGAGCTATCAGTGCAGAGCTCGGCAGGAAGAGTGTTCCCACTGAGCTGACACTGAGCCAGCCAAGTGGCTCCTTAGTGTCTTCCAGGCCGTGAGGAGGGAAGGTATGTGCTGCTCACCAGCTTTGGTGAGTGCTGGATACCTGCAAGGCCACCAAGTATGCCTGGTGTGAACGCAGAAACTTGAGGGCAGACATAACTCACGTATGGGTTAGTCCACAGACAGCCAGGGAACAGGGGTGTAGGCATTTCTCCCTTTCATCCCTCACTGGTTCACCAATGTTTGCTGCCCTACCCCTCACCACCCACCTACCTCAATGGCCCAAGCATCATATTAGGTCCCAGAGATGCCAAACTGAGTATCAGAGACAGGATCCCACCACCCGTTTAGCTTAGAGTCTCGTAGAGACGATAACAGGGTCTGTGATGTCTGTAGAGAGACGTCAGATTCTTGCCCTGCCCATGAGCAAGGAGCCATCAGCACTCAAATCCTGTGACCAGCCTCATGGTGTGTGCTGTTAGGAGAAATACCTCCTATCAAGAGCTTAACTGACCTGTGTACTGGTTAGTTTTAAACGTCAGCTTACCACAACCTGAAATCATCTGGGAAGGTAGTCTCAAGTGAGGAATTCTCTAGATCAGGTTGGTCTGTGGGCATATCTGAGGGGGATTTTCTTTTCTATTCTTTGACCTAACCCATTATGGGCGACACCACTCCCTAGGCAGGGGGTCTGAACTATAGGAGCTACGGGAAAATCTAGATGAGAGAAAGAGGCAAGCAAGGATGTTTCGATGCTCTCTGCTCTTGTGACGCGACTAGCTGCTTGATTTCCTGTTCTGTATTCCCTGAAATGATAAACTCTAACTTGGAATTGTCAGCCAGATAAACTTTTTTCTCTCCTTAGTTGCTTTGTGGTCAGGGTATTTTATCGTGGCAGCAGAAATGAGACTGAAATAATCTGCGATCGCTCCGAGGTGCACGTTAGTATTCAGCCCGGTGTCTTCCTCTGTGAAATGGCTCCTCAGTCTCTCCACCCTCTCCATGGTGGTAGACAGCATCATGTTTGTGATCCGCTTCACTGCTGAGGGTGCAAGGGGTGGGATGTGGGTGCCTTCTTCGTCTGACAATCTGCAGCCCCCAGACCACCACCTAGGCACACTGCTGGGGGTAGAAGGAGTTTCTAATACCCAGAAGAGCACTTAACCTCCGGCGTGATTCATCTCTTTAGTGTATGAGTTTGGGGGCCTTTATTCTTCCAGGTCAGCTTTACAGTTCAGTTTACTAATTTTTGTGGAAAGGTCTGCTGGGGGTTTTCTCTGTGTTAAACTAGTTTACCATCACATATGGGGAGCCTGGAATCTGTGCTGCTCTGCCTGCCCACCCAAGAGTAGGGAGCCTCCCTGCAGAGTGCTGGGGCACCTCCTTGGTACCCCACCACAGCCTGAAGGCCGTCTCCAGAGAGAGCTTCTGGGAATTCACTTCCATCTCACTAAGACCACATGTCCTTCTTCATGATGCTTTAGAACTTATTTTTTCCTGGAAATTGATTGCTGGGATAAAGTCATGGGAATGACGGTCTTGTGTCCAATGATGGTGCTGAGCTCTTTTGTCAGATTTAACAAATGAACAGCTGGTTCTCTCGGTGGGCAGCCAACACGGATAGGTTTTGCCCTCTCTCCCTGGTTTCTCATAGAGCTTTTCTCCTGCTTCTTGGCCCTGACTGTCTCCAGGACCCTTAACAATGGGACCATGGTGACCCTGGCTGGTTTGGCTCAGGAAATGCATGTGGTGTCTCTCTGTTTGATGGGCTCTTTGCTCCAGAGTTTGGTCTGTAGCCTTTGCTAAGTTAAGGAAGTTTCTTTCTCATCCTATTTGCTAAAGATTTCTTTCTTAACTATAAGAAATTAGAAGTGCTTGTTAGATACTTTTCATACCAACTAGAATGGTCGTGTGTTTTTGCCCTTGATGTGAGAATCACGCTGATGGACTGAGGTACTGAGCTATCTTTGCATTTCTGGAATACATCTGATTCTGTCTTCTTTCTTTCCTCTCCTGTTTTGGATATATTGTTATCAGCTATTTGTTTAGGATTTTTACCTCTGTGTTGGTAAGTTGAATGGACTAGTAGCGCCATCAACTACAAAGCCAGGAGTACAGGGGTTTTGAGCAGGGCTCTCTTATGACATTTGAGTTTCTTTTTTTCTTTTTGAATTTTTTAAAAAATTATTTTATGTGTATGAGTGTATTGCTTGCATGTGTATACCTGTATACGTGCAATGTCCGTGTCTGTATACCTGGCATCCATGTGTATACGTGCAATGTCCGTGGAGGTCAGAAGAAGGCATCGGATCTCTGGGAACTGGAGTTCGGATAGTTGTTAGCCGCCATGTGGGTGCTAGGAATCAAACCTGGGTCCTCTGCAAGAACAGCCAGTGCTCTTAACCCCTGAGCCATCTCTCCAGCCCCGTGAGCTTTCTTCCTTCCTTCCCCCCCTCCCCTCCCTTCC
>NW_008343206.1:511431-539819 GCF_000622305.1 Nannospalax galili | reverse complement strand
CTCTCTCTCTCTCTCTCTCTCTCTCTCTCTCTCTCTCTCTCTTCTTTCTTGTAGCACTGAGACATGAACAGGCCTCATGCTTGCTAGCCAAGCACTGTCACTGAGCTGTTTCCCCAACCCCACACTGGCATTCTTAAACCTCTCTATTCAAGTTCCCTCTCTCTTCCAGCTGCAGTTTTGATGTTTAATAGTGTTCTAATGCTTATCCAACTTTACTGTGTTTTCAAGCTTGTTCGTTCACAGATACCCAACCAGACTTTATTCTTTTTGCAACTTCTGTTCATGAATCTTTGCCAAGTGTTGCAAAGTGCGAAGTGTCGCTTGTGTTTGTGTGGTTCATGAACTAGCAGTGATCTTAAAATTTTTAATGATTGGAAGAAACACAAAAGAAGAACAACAGTGGAAATGGGCATAAATTTGAATGTGTTTGTCCACACGAGCTGTACGGGCACACAGCTGTGCCAGCCACGGCATTCACTGTCCGCAGCTGTTCCCATGCCGAACTGCACAGCCAAGCAGGTGTCTGCCCAGCAGGTGGATCCTGCGGCTGTTCACATTCCACACATCCTGGCATCCAAGGGTCAGTCAATCCAGCACCACTGCTGTCTCTTACCCCAATGAACTTCTCAGCTCTCTGCTACCCAAGTATGGACCATGCCCACCAAGCCCCAGGGCACAAACTCAGTAATATGAATACGACATGAAGGTTCCCACCATGTTCCAGAACCTTGTTCCTACCTGATCTTGCCTGGCTCTGGTGCCACCTGAGTTCACGGTGGTCTTATTGGTGAGGCCACACCAAGCCAGGGTGATGATATCTGTCACTCAGAGCAGAACATAGAGGCTGGGGAGATGAGGAACCCTCAGAGTCCAGATGTTAGAGCAGGCTAAGGCTGCACCCAGGACCAGCTCTCTACATCTTCATTCAGCAGGACTCCAAGCCAAGGACTCCATGACTGAAATGCCCAGGTAGTACCTGGGAGGCTTTAGTCACAAAGGTTAACTAAGGAGGGCATACAGGCTGCTCAGGGGCCCCTTCCCCAGGAGGATGGAACATGGTTGCAGGCCCCTGAATTTCTTGCCCAGTGTGGCTTCTCTTTCCTTCAGATACTGGATTGAGGGGTGCTCTGGAGAGCGGACATGTCAACATCTTTCTGCTTGGCCTACGCACCCACTGACATACCACAGGGGGTTGCCGATGGCCTCCATTGACCGACTGTCCACGTCTGTCAGTTGAGCACGTCTGTAAAGAAGAAAGCCAATTTGAGGGCACGTGCCTGCCTGAACTACAGACAAGAAGAGGACACCAGCCTCTTACTCTCTCACCACCACTGTGTCTTGGTCATTTGAGATAAACCACATTTTAGGACAGTTTTCGAATTATCCGATCACTGTGAAGGCGGAACAGAGTCCCCATGCATCCTGTCAGTGTCTTTGTCCAGAACATGGTGTGTCAGTGCGTGTCCATCACTGGCCACCAGGACCCACTGTGCTCCGCTCAGCTCACTGTCTTCAGTTCCTAAATGCCTCCTCGTGTCCTTTTCCAATCCCAGGACCCATCTAGGATCCCCCGTGATCTTCAGTGCTACCTCCCGGATCTCTTTTGGGGCAGTGTTTTACCCTGTCCTTAATCTGACCGTGGGTTCTGAGAGGCATCCTGAGCTGAGGTGGGTCCCAGTTTCCTCAGAGTTAGAAGGGACTGGGTTAGAGAAGGAAATGGTCTCTCCTCACCATGGACACAACTCTGCCTGTGCCAGGGCCCTGGCTCTCCCAGCTGGGCTGCACCAGCACAGCTTCCCAACCATGGCGTTGCTCTGTTCTCTATACTGTCCTTCTAGAACCCATCAGGACCTGGCTCTGGGGGGCCCCGGAGAGACCCCAGCACATGGATCACCCTGCTGATCCCTGTGGGCCCCAGTGGGGGCCATTCAGGAAGGGACCCCTTGAGAATGAAGTCTGGCCCTCGCCTGGATCAAAGCCATGGGCCCTGTTCCCCCGGGGACAGGAAAGCTGAGCAGGCAGACAGGGTAGCAGGCCATTGCCCCAGGCAGGCGTGGGAATCCACACATGGCCCCTTCTCAAAGGCGGGTGCTGTCCCTGGGCCCCGGCCGCGTCCTGGAGCCTCTCTCATTGGGCACATCCGCGCCCAGCCTGGCCCATGGTGGAAATGCAAATCTAATTAGTCTGGCATTGAGCCCGTCTTAAAAGTATTAACAGAGCCTTAAACTGTGCTGTCGGATGGGGATGAAGAAACGCCTTAGAGAGAAATTACCGGATGGTGACAAAGCCCCAATTTATTAGTCTTCTCCAATGGGGACTGTGCAAAGGACATTAATTACTTTAATGGGACTTATTTTGCTTCGTTGCCCAAAGTAATTGGTTTATTAACCTCTCCTTCCCTTTAGGGAAGAAGGGAGGGGTGGGGGGCCGGGTGGTGGCCCCAGGAGGGCTCTGCCCACTGTTGCCTCTGCCCAGCGGGCCAGCCCTGCACCCTGCGGCAGCCAGCACTCTGTCCCTGCTGAAAGCAGCATCAGCACCCCACTGTGTACCAGGTGCTGGAGACACAGCCCTGAGGAAACAGCACCCTCGAAAAAATACACCATCCTCTGAAGCCATCAGCCCGTGGCTGTCACAGGTGTCCCAGGGGAAAGGGGCACAGCCTTGGGGCACAGGGTAGACAGTTAGGAGCAGCTTCCTGCAGAAGGGAAGGGGTCTGAGAAGGTGGGGCAAGCCGAGCCAGGCTGCAGATCCTAGTCAACGGTGTGTGGACAGCGTGTCCAGAGGCCAGGGGAAGTCCTGGAGCAGAGGGGAGTGGGCCAGGGCTAGCCTGGGCAGGTGAAGTGGCCCGATCTGGGGAACCAGCTTCCTTGGGTTTAGATGTGGACAGATAACATTCAGTTTCAAAATGATCTCTCTGGCTTGGAGCAAGCCGCCTGGGACATAGACCTTGAACTGGCTGCCTCCCCACACCAACAGGACACTGTGGAAGGCAGCTCAGGCCAGGCGCTGAAAACAGTATCAGATTTTCAGAACTGCACGTTACACCCACACTCTGCTCCAGGGAAGGGCAGGGTCTAGCACTGGGCAGGAGGCCAGCCTTTCTCTCATGGACACAGGTCCCCGGGAGGCCCAGGATTGGGCGGGAAAGAGTTTGCACTACACCCCCAGCTCCCCAGAGAGGTGAGGACAGGGCCAGAGCTCCTTATGACCCCAGCCCTTGGATGGGCAGAGAATAAAGTCTCACTTTGGGAGTCACAGGTTAGAGTGGGGTGCCCTCCTGCCTCACTCTGGGGTACCAGCCGGCCTCACCCTGGTGAGAGGGAGCCCACATGCAAGTCCCAGGAAGGTAGATGTTATATTTGGCAAAGCAAGGGGATTAGGGGGACGTGGCGAGGTGGGCTGGGGCTGAGTCTTAATGAACTGTATCACCATGAACCCTCTTAGAATGTCCCCAGGGGCTCCCACAGGTAGGTGCCCTCAGTGTCCAGAGGGGAGACACTTCCCCACCTGCCCTCTACTTGGGCCCATGGCCCAACCAGGCAAACATGAAAATGAGGGTCCCAGCTGGGACCAGCCTAACAAGAAGGGCTCAACTGGAGGTGTGATATCCCCAGGAAGCCTGGGACACGGGGTCTTAGAGAGCCCACAGTGGGAACCCTCACTCTCCCACACCAGGCCCAGTTCCAGTAGTGTCCAGGTTGGGCTAGGCCTCTACCCCTCCGTTTCTGGGCCTCAGAGACCTCTATGTGAGAGGGGCAGGCTAAGGCCGTCTTGACTTCGCCAAGAGCCTGGGGACTATGATGTGGCCAGGGAAGAGGGATCCTGTGGGCCAGGGTCCCCGCCGTTTGTCGGTCATCTGGGCCTTCACCTTTCTCTCTGCAGGTGTCCGCTTGTGTTTTATTTCTGCCTCGACTGAAGAGCAGTTCTTGGCCCACCGTCTTGTGTGTGGCGAGAGCTATTTAGGGGATCGTGGGGACTGGCCCAGGCCTCTGAAGCAGGGTGCGGGGGCTTCGGGAATGTCAAGAAAGCATCCGCTGTTGTTCTTAGGTTAAAAGTAACTGGGAAATCTGGGGAGCCCTCAGTTCACACCCGAGCCTCAGGAGGAGGGAGTCCGTTCCAGGCAAGCACCCCAGACCTTCAGCCTAATTCTTTCACCTGATCTGGGGATCCATCCCGTCAGTACCCACAAGAAAGAACAACAGATACCAAGGCTTCCAAGGTGGTGCCAGGACCCACCAGCCTAATCTGGAAAGGGTACAGGATCTGCAAGTAGGGGTTTGGAAGTGAGGGGTGTTGGGGAGACCTGACTCCAGGGTGGGGGTCATGAGAACCTCTAGAGACGGGGCTGAGCAATCAGCTCACCTGGGGGAACAGGAACTCTGAAGGCAGGACGCTCGGCCCCTCCCAAGCTGTATGACCTGGGGCCAGTAACTGAGCCTCTCTGGCCTCTGTCCTTATTTGTACACGAGAGACAGAGAGGTTAAATGTGTTTAAAGTGCAGGTGTTGGAACGCAGTGGTGCCCGAGAACCTGGCAGTGTAAATGCATGGAATGGGGGTGAAGCTGGAGTGCGGAGGCCACCTAGGCAGAAGCCCTAGGGTGTCTGGTTGGGAGCCTGGGTCAGAGTGGAATCTGCAGCCTCCCCACTTGAGGCCAGATGGGTTCAGGGTTCAGGTCAGTGCTGGGAAAATTGAAAGATGCCATGTATTCCAAAGGCTTGGAACAGGGCAGGGCCAAGCCCTTGGGAGATGATCACCAGTTGAGCTTGTGGGTGACCTGCGCTGGTTAGGGTAATCCATGGGAAAAGATGGGCAGCCGGGGACCTTAGCAAAGTGTCCCAGGGTGGGCTGGCACTGGAAATTCACCGTGAATACTGTGCAGACTCACCCAGGACTTTCGGCCAGGCAGGGTGGGGCAGGGGGGCCTCAGCTTTGTAAGTCCCACATGACCTTAGTGTGTGCCCTGGGTTTCTAAGTCCCTCCCGACTTAGGGAGCCACCCCCTGAATTCCCCCAGTTTAACTCCTCTTCTTTTTCTCTTCTGCCTGTTCCCCAAGTGGCCACGGAGGCCCTAGAGTTCACAAGGAAATGCTCACAATCACTTTTCTAGACGGAGACCAGCAAGAAGCCCCGTGTGATTCCTCTTAGACACTAGGAGTTTTGCTCTCCCTTGTTTTAATCAACAAGTTCCCAATAAGCCGTTTCAGCGAGGCCATTACCGATGGCCCCTAATCTCCCGGGGCTGCCGAGCGAAATGGGATCTCTCCGCTCTTTCCCTGAAAACGCTTTTCTTGTTTTCTTTCTCCGACCTGCTGGAAACCAGCCAACTCGCCAGCTCCATTAACTTAATGAGGGCTGACAGTCTGCAACAAATGTCCTTATAATCTCCCCAGGATTGAAACGGGGTCCTCCCCAGTGCCTGTTTATACCCCAATCTTGTGACTTCTCCCCAGGATTTAAATGAAGTCCCCCTCGGCACCAACCTATACGCAAACCTCTCCAACTTTTCTCCAGGATTGAAACGGGGTCCTCCCCAGTGCCTGTTTATACCCCAATCTTGTGACTTCTCCCCAGGATTTAAATGGGGTTCTTCCCATCATCTGTTTATACCCAACTTTACCAACTTCTCCCCAGGATTTAAATGAAGTCCCCCTCGGCACCAACCTATACGCAAACCTCTCCAACTTTTCTCCAGGATTGAAATGGGGTCCTCCCCGGTGCCTACCTATACTCCAACTTTACCAGATTCTCCCAGAACTTAAATAGGGTCCTCCCCAGTACCTGCCTGCACCCCAACTTCACTGGGGTTCCCATAGCACTTGCTCATACCCCAACTTCACCAACTTCTCCCCAGGATTTAAATGGAGTCCCCTCTAGTACCTGCCTATACCCTGACTGTGCTGGCATTTTAACTCTGCATGCTAGCTCATCCAGGAACAAAGCTAAAGTGAGACGTGTTTCTTTGCCCATTCCTACCCAGCAGCTCTGCACAGGTAGCCTGGGACTTCCAGGCCCTCTCCACCCTGGGATACCAACACCCCTGTGTCCCAGGGAGGCTGGAACTACCACTAATTCCCAGAGCTAGGAGGGTACAGCTTCTCCCAGGCCATTTCCTTGTCGGCATGAAAACTTTTATCTACCCTTTTCTTTTTGGTTTCCTTTCTGGGCTCTGTAGCTTCTGAGGCCCCTGAAGGTCAAGGAAGTTACTGGAATGAGCTGAGGCCCAGCATGGTTATGGGTTTGGGGTTTTCTTATGCTTCACCCAAGCTTCCCTCTCTGCCTTATCTTAGAGGAAGCCCTGGGCTCTCAAGGGATGGATGCCATCTTTGGGAAAGGCTGAGCAGATACCCAAAGCAGGCATCCATCCCACCCAGCAGTCCCTCCCCTGAGGGCTATGGGGAAGGACTGAGGACTCACTCCGTATCCAGTGGCCAAGACTCCCAGCTTGGTCAATGCCTCCCTGCCAACCACCCGACACCTTCTTACTTTTACTATTGTTCATTTTGGTTTTCTGAGACATGGGTCTCACTGTATGGCCTCGGTTGGCCTGGAACTCACTTTGTAGACCAGGCTGGCCTCAAACTTGTGGCAACCCTCCAGCCTCAGCCTCCCAAGTGCCAGGATTACAGGTGTGTGGTACCAAGCCCAGCTGTTCATCACTTTTCACGGGCCACCCACCTCACTGACGAGGCTGCTCTTCCAGCTCAGTGGCTACCACAGGTGGGCACTCCCTGGGGGTCATGGTTATTCTGAGCCGTTTTCTGTCTGTTGTGTGTAGCAGGATATAGACACTATGTTGCAGGGACAGGGATTGGTGAGGTTGTGTGCCTGCATATCCAGAAAAGTCACTATACAGCACTAGGCCTGGACAGTGTCTGCAAAAAGAGCCACTTGGGGCCACTCCTCAGGTCTGCATGAGGATGAGCTATGCTCACAAAACCAAGGCATGATGCTTGGCTTGGCCATACTGCCTGTTGTTGGTGTCAAAGTACCTTATGTTTATTGATCATCTTACATGACCCTGTTCTGATGGGGAACTGTGAAGAGCCTCCTCGGGCCACCCAGCTGTACCAACCTTCTTCCAGTGGGTCAAAGTGCCCAGACTCCCAGGATCTCACCCCTAGCTGACTCGTTATCGCTGTGGCTTCCTGCTTTGCACTCAGCCCACCCCCTCCCACCCCGATGGCGTCTGGCTCTGTGGATGAGCAATCCCCCCACTCTATCTAGTCTTTTGAAATGCTCCCTGGAGAACAGTCACTGAGTGATGACCATCATCTCCTTTATCTTCAGCCTCCTGTCTACCCTTCCAGTTACACAAACTATGGTGTGAAAATATGAAATGGAAAATTCTATAAATAACGGCTAAGTTTTAAATTGTTTGTCATTTCTAGTAGTGTGGCGAGACCGATGCTGCCTGGGTCATGAATTGGCCCCTGTCCGGTGTATCCACACAGTATGCACTACCCACCTGTTGACCACTTAGTAACTGCTTATCAGCCATCAAGGTGTCAGAAGGCTGGGAACTGTCCAGATCTGTTAGTTTTTCTTTCCTTGTGATTATTCATCCCATCTTTGACTCTTTGCTGTCCTTTAACATTTTTTTTGGAAGCAGAAGCATGTTCAACACCTTGCTTGCTTAAAGCTTGCCTCTACAAAACATCCAAGGTCCCTGCTTGGAAGTTCCATCCTGCATGAAGTACTCAGACCCTGAGACACAATCCCGCCGTGTTCTTTGCTACATCATGTTCCATCGGGAGGTCCTTCCTGTCCCCATTCCTAGCAGTGCTCCAGCCATGGCCCAATGTCCATCCCCAGGACGACGGTGGCGGTCTCTGAGGCGCTCCTCTTTTGATAACATCCTGTCTCTCTCTCTTCATGGCTATGGGCATCTGAACCCTTCTGGCCTCCACCTAATCCCCCTTCCAATGCTGCAACCACATCTTCAGGCATTCTCCTTCAGCAGTACCCCCCTTCTCGGTGCCAGACTCAGTCCTGGCCCTTCTGGGTAGTCAGAACAAAATACTATAGCCTGGGTGAACTGCAGCGAAGAGTCGTTGCACACGGTTCTAAAGGCCGATAAGTCCAGGGTAAAGGCTCTGGCAGATTCCGTATCTAGTGAAGACTGTCTGCTTCCTAGATGGTGTCTTCCGTGTGTCCTCCTGTGACAGATGGCAGAACGGCAAAAAGGGACAATGGCCCTCCCTCGGGCCTCCTGTCTAGGAACACCAACCCTCTCTATTCATGTGGGTACTACCCTCACACCTAATGTCCTCCCAGAGACCCCACCACCATCTCCTTGGAGATGAAGTTTTAGCATATGCAGACATTCAGGCCCAAGAGGCTTGACGGGGGAAACAGAATCATTTTCTTTCAGCCCTGGGACAGTTGAAATGGGTGACCTCTGCATTACAGCCACCTGCCCCTGAAACCCTGCGGAATGTGAGTGCCAACCAAGAATTTCTGCTATGGCTGGCCTGGGCGGGGCCCGGCATGGGGCGGCTCAAGTCTATGGCTGATATGGAGACAACCTGACAAAGATATGAGAACCACGCATTGAGCACTCTTTGCGATGAGGCAGAGGAAGTGTGTTCACTCAGACCTGGCTGGAGAGCCGCAGTTCACGTCCTGTTCCTTGACACCAGGTTCTGAAGAGCGGGCGGGCTACCCTGAGAATGTGGATGTCACCGGGTATGGTGGGGAGTTACAGTAAGGTTTGCGGAGGGGGGTCGGGGGGTCCCGGGAGCTGTGCTTTGTCCCTTGGAAAGCAGCCCCTGTGAACCACACTCTAGGGGATGAGTTGGAAGATGTGAGGCTGGGCTGCCATGCCTTCCGGGGAGGGAATGAGATGGATCTTTGGGCACTTCTGAGGTAGCTTGACTGGGTTCTTGGACCACACTGAGAAGGGGATTCCTCCGCACCCTCCAGAGCCTGCCTGCCTCTCCAGCTGGTTGTCCGCACTGATCTGCAGGCAGCCATTCGTGCTATAGCGCCCTCCAGTGAGTATTGGCGAGGTCACAGTCTGTGCGGCCACCACCACCAGCTAACCTTGATGCATTTTCAACACCCTCAAAAGCCACCTTCACCCATCAGCAGCCACTCGCCCTCCTCCCAGCCCCAGGGAACCAGCAATCTCTCCTTTCTATGGATGCGCTATTCTGAGCATTTCAGATAACTGGGATCCCACCAGGTTCTTTGTGACCGGCTTCTTTTACTTAGCACAACGTCCTCAAGGTTCATCCATGTTGTGATATGTCAACACCCTCTCCCTTTGGTCTGGCTGGATATTCCATCCTACAGACAGACGGCGTCTGTGTGGGGATCCATCTGCTGACAGGTGTTTTGACTATTCACATCTACTCTGCATCCAAGTTCATATGTGAGTGTATGTTTTCATTTCTTGGTTAAGAGTGGACTTGTTAGGTGTTAAATATGTTGAGGAACTATGGGCCTGCGTCCACCACTGCAGAGAAAGCACATGTCAGCGTGCAGTGGGCCAAGTTTGCGCTTCTTCTGTTGGCATCAGTCATGGTCTGGGCCACTTTGAAAGCATGGCATCATCTCTGAGGTCAAAGAGTCTCATACCTGGTGCCCGTTAGCACATCTGGCTTTATACCAAAAGGAAACTCTGACACTCCAACCACAAAGAGGGGAATGCGCACCACAGCTCTGCACAGCTGAGGCCTGCTGCCTGCTCCATCCTTGTCGTGACACAGCATAGAGAATTAGTGAGCATGCATGTCCATAGAGCCCTAGGCCAGCCAAGGCGACTGAATGACAGGCACCATACCAAAGACCCGAATACCTTTTTACCAAGATCATTTGTTCATTTGTTTTTTAGACAGACGCTCACCCTGTAGCCTAGGCTAGCCCTAGCCTCAAGCTCATAGTGATCCTTGCCTATGATCCTTGCTGTCTCCACGCCTAGAGAGTACCAGGTTGGTTATGGTGGTCATGGCATGGTGGATCAGGGCCCTTCTCAATGAGGCACCCACAGAGTCCTACTCTCTACCTACGTGCAGGCCATTTGGGGGTGATGGAAAGAGGCCAGAGAAATGTCCCCTCAGGTTAGGTGTTGGATGAGAAGTTTCAGGAGGCCCAGAGAGGAATCCTGGAGCCTCCGGTTGGTCAAGCATTTTTCTCTGATAGCTCATGTTCCCTGGATTCCTTGAAGAAACCTTCACCTAGCCCAAGGCTATGCAGGCATTCTGCTGAGGCCTTGCACAACCCAATCTCCCTCTCTGAGTTTCGGGCCTGACTTGAGCTAACTGCAACTGCTGTGTGGGAGGATCAGGGTCTCTGTGTCTTCCTATAACTCTTCCATTGTCCAGGTACATCTATTGAGAACATCCATCTCCCTGTGGAAACAGGGTCTCAACAATAAACCAAGCGGTCAAGAGTGTTTGTGGACCTGCAGGTCCCACTCCATCCTGCCCTGCCTGCTGCCCACCATCAGCCCTGCCCTACTGACCAAGGAGCTTTACTATGATGTGTGCGTGGGTGGGGGTAGTGTCGTGTAATGTGTGTTTGCATGCACATACGTTCATGTGTATAACTGCAGACACACATGCCATGGTTCCTTGTCCGAGGCTGGGTCTCTGGACTGTTTGCAGTTCTATGGCCAGGCTAACTGGTCCAAAAGCTTCTAGGGACACTGGCATCTGCCCCCCATCTTGCCATAGGATAAGTGGGATTGCAGAGGCACACTACTGCACCTGGCTTTATGTGGGTTCTGGGGACTCAAACACAGGTCCTCATGCTTGCCTGGCAAGTTCCTTACATGCTGAGCCATCTCCCCAGCGTGTTTGTTTTAAAACAAGGCCTCGTGTAGCCCTGACTGGCTTCAAATTCAGTATTAGCCAAGGATGACCTTGAACTTCTCTGCTCCTTTTGACTCCAGCCCCCGAGTGTTGAGATTACAGTTGTCAGCTCTCACACCTGGTTTATGTGATACTGGGGATCAAACGTAGGGCTTGGTACGTGCTAGGTGAGGACTCTACCAACTGAGCCACCCTGTGATTTCTTTTCACAGTGCTGGGGATAGAACCCAGGGCCACGGGCATGTGAGGCAAATGCTGTACTCTGAGCCGCAGCCCATCCCTCTGTGACTTTTGAGCTCTGGTTGTATAAATCTTCAACTTTGTGTGGGTTTTTGCAAAGTTTAAGGGAAAGTCTTACAAATATCAAGTCTTCTTGAACATGTTACAGCCCTCCATGAATTCAAATCACCTTCAACTTTTCACTAATGCCCAGCACTTCTCTGAACAGTCTTGCTCAAGAACAGTTTAAATAGATACACTGGACCTGGGGCTCTTACAGTTAGTGTCTGTACTTTGTACTCCAATCGTTTGTTGCTAGCAGATAGAAAGATTGTTGACTGTTGGTTTCCATCCTTTAGGAAAACCAGACTTGTCCTGTCTTGTAATCCTCCTTCCTCAGCCTCCAGAGTTCTAGGATTATGGATAAAGAGCCACCATCCGTGTTCTTGATAAATTCATTTATTATTGATTCTAATTGTTTATCTGAAGATTCCTAGAGTTTTTACATATGTAATGATGTCATTTGTAAACAGTAACAGCTTTATTTTTTTTCCTATTCAATTATTCCACCTTTTTAATTATATGTGTGTGTGTGTGTATGTGTATGTGTGTGTACACCACATTATGTGTATAGAGATCAGAGGGCAGCTTTGTGAAGTTGGTTCTCTCCTTCCACCATGTGGGTCCCAGAGATTGAACTCAAGTCACCAGGTTTGGTGGCAGGTACCTTATCCACTGAGCCATCTCACTGGCCTGGTCCTTCCACCTTTTTTTCAAAACCTTTGCTCACCTTAACCCACAGGCTAGGACTTTACGGATGCTGGTTTGTTTTTTTTTTTTTAAAAAACAACCATGGGACACACAGGCTCCAGAACAAAGTGATTTCTAGCTCACCGTCAGCATGATGTATGCTTAGCATTTAAAAGGTTGGTTGGTTGGTTTATTTCAGTTTTCAGGTTTTTAAAAATTGTATTCTCCTCTCTTTCTACTTTGCTACAAGTTATGTTTTTAATCAGGATGAGATCTTGTACTTTATGAAGTGCTTTTCTGCTTCTTTTGAGCTGATTATATGTTTTTCCTCATTCTGTTGATGTGGTGAGCTTTGTTGACTGATTTTCAAATGTTAAACCAGCCTTGCATAACTGGATTAAGCCCCACTGATCCTGGGCCTCGCCGGCTGCTGGTCTTTGGCTCGCACGTCCATGACAGACATTGCCCTTGCATTTCTTTCATGAATATCCTTGTCTGGTTTGGGCATCGGGGTCAGACCACCTCATAAAACTCCTCTAAGAAGATTTGTATGCAGTTATGATTTTCTTCTTTAACATGTTTGGAAGAATTTACTGGGAAGTCATGTAAACTGACTTTCCTTTGTGGGAAGATCATTAAAATTCCAAGTTTAATCTCATTAACATCAGGCAGTTTGTATTTATTTCTTCTGTATTTTAATGTGGGTTTGATGCATTCATCTATTTTATATTATCAAAATTATTTTTGTTCACATTATCCTCTGAATAGATTTTTTTAACGTGTCTAGCTCCACAGTGGTGTTCATTTTTCAATTCACGACACTGGTGATCTGTGACCCCCTTACCCCTCCATCTATCTCACTAAAAGTTTTATCAGTTTTATTAATCTGTCTGGAAAGCCAACTGCTGGCTTTGTTGGTTTCCTTTAATGCAGTGTTCGTTTTCATCGACTTACAGTCTTATCTTAATTATTTTCTC
This sequence comes from Nannospalax galili, assembly GCF_000622305.1. Classification (NCBI taxonomy): domain Eukaryota; kingdom Metazoa; phylum Chordata; class Mammalia; order Rodentia; family Spalacidae; genus Nannospalax; species Nannospalax galili. The sequence continues at coordinate 527,059 of NW_008343206.1, read as the reverse complement.
TTTTACTTCCTTTGGGTTTAAATTGGGTTTGTGTCAGTCTTTTCTTTAACTTCTCGAGCTAGGTTCTCGCCTCTCCTCTAGCGAGCCCGTGGAAGGCCACACATTCTCTCCTCTCCTCTAGGGAGCCCGTGGACGGCCACACATTCCCGCCTCTCCTCTAGCGAGCCCGTGGAAGGCCACACATTCTCTCCTCTCCTCTAGGGAGCCCGTGGACGGCCACACATTCTCGCCTCTCCTCTAGGGAGCCCATGGACGGCCACACATTCTCGCCTCTCCTCTAGCGAGCCCGTGGAAGGCCACACATTCTCGCCTCTCCTCTAGGGAGCCCATGGACGGCCACACATTCTCGCCTCTCCTCTAGCGAGCCCGTGGAAGGCCACACATTCTCGCCTCTCCTCTAGGGAGCCCATGGACGGCCACACATTCTTGCCTCTCCTCTAGGGAGCCCGTGGACGGCCACACATTCTCTCCTCTCCTCTAGGGAGCCCATGGACGGCCACACATTCTTGCCTCTCCTCTAGCGAGCCCGTGGAAGGCCACACATTTCCTTTCCTTGGTGTACATTGTTCACTGAATCTCAAACATTTAACTAGAATTTTTTTCTTTTAAAAAATTGTATCACATTTATTCATATGTGTTTTTGTGTGTGCATGTGTATGTGTGTTGGTATGTGGGTGCCACAGCCCATATGTGGAAGTCAGAGGACAACTTTCAGGAGTTGGTTCTCTCGTTCCATCGTGCGGGACCCTGGGATTGAACTCCGTTAGGCTTGGCGGCAAGCACCTTTATCTACTGAGCCATCTTGCCTGCCCTAAGACATGATCTTGTTAAATAGCCCAGGTTGGCCTCAAACTTATCTTCAAGCCTCAGCCTTCTAAGATTACAGACGTGCACCCCTACACCTAATTTAGCTGTACGTTTTAATGTATTTTTATTTTTCTTTAATGAATACTACTTTCCAGTTCATACAAGAGTTTTTTCTTTGACCCTTTGGTTAATTGTTTAATCTCCAAAGTACTTAGGGAGTTTCCTAGTGCTGCTTTGGGTTTGTAGTTTAGTTTCACTATGGTTAGAGAGTATGCTAAACTTGGTTTAGTGTCTCCGAAATTTATTGAAACTTTCTTTTAAAGCCTTGAGTTTGGTATCTTGGTAAGTGCCTGTCTGTGCCAGTCCACCACAGGGGTTTTGTCCACATCAGTTAAGGCAGACCACCGCCTGGATTTCTCATACTTGTTTCTGCTGGTGCTCGGTGCCTTCCCGCCTCCCGATCCATTACCAAGGAGGTGTGTTCAAATCTCCCATCATGGCTGTGGACTGCCTTTTACTTTTTTCTACCAGTTTGCTTTATATGGTTTGTACGTTTGCTTTGGTCTCTTTTTTTTGAGACAAGGTCTCTCTGTAGCCCCAGCTGGCCTGAAACTCACTGTATAGATGGGGCTGGCCTCGACCTCACAGAGATCTGCCTGCCTCTGCCTCCAGAGTGCTGGGAATGAAGGTGTGCACCATGGTGCCTGGCCCTTTATCTGTTTTGCGTTTATATTTGTAGGTGCATGCAGATTTGTAATTGATCTCTTTGTACAGTTTTAGTGTATGGTGTGGGTATGTGTGTGCATGTGTGTACATGTATGTGAAGGTCAGAGGACAACCTTGGGTGCCATTCCTCGGGCGCCATCCACATTTTTCTTCTTTGAGACAGGGTCTCTCCCTGGTCTAGAGCTTGCTCAGCGGGCTAGGCAGGCCACCTGTGAACCCAGGGATCTGCTTGTCGTGGCTCTCCCAAGCTGGGACCGCAGGCATGTGCCGCCATGCCTGGCTCCTGTATGTAGATTCTAGGGAACAAACTCAGGTCCTTATAAGTATATTACCAACTGAGCCACCTCCCTCAGCCCACCACTGACACTTTTTAATTAAGGAATAGTCTCCATTTTCTCCAGTTATGCATAAAGTCTCCTCTGCCTGGGCTAGTTTGCCCATCTGAGTTCTCTTTGGCCATACCATCATATATGTTTTTCTATCCTTTTATTAGCAACCTGTATTTTCATACTTTAAAGTGGATTTGTAACATTGTTTTTAATCCTGGTAACCTTGATTTATTCACTGAAGCATCTGTTCACTTTCCTATTCGTCTTTCTGCCTGCCTCTGTCTCCCTTTAATTCAATTTTCCCCTCATGCTACAAGCTAGCTACTTTTTTCTCTGTCCCTGAATAAACTTTTCTACTTCATTGCATCTTATCAAATTGCCTATTACATTCTTAATTTCCACTGTTGCCCTTTTGACTCTAGAATTTCTTTTTTCTTGGGGGGGCAGGGAGATGCTGAGGGGGGAGCAGGAGTGAGGCTGAGACAGCATCTCATGTAGCCCAAGGTGACTTCAAGTTCACCACAATGCAGAGAATGACCTTGAACTCCTGGTCTCCCTGCCTCCGCCTCCCAAGTGCTGGGAATGTAGGCATGCACCACCATGCACTGGTATAGAATTTTATTTTCGGTATTTGGACATAGCTTTTATCTCTCTGATGAAATCTCTCATCTTTTCACCCATTTTCTTGAATATGTTTCTTACAGCTATCTTAAAGTTCCCATCTAAAAAGTCTGATGCAAACCATCATCATCTATCTGACAATAAATGTCAGACCCTTGGGCTGCTCAGCTGTGGGCACTCCTGGGGGCAGAACACTCACTGTTTAACATGCCTGGAGCTGTCAACTGTTGCCCCAACTCCTTAGCTCTCCTTCTTGTGGCTTTTGGGCAGGCTATCTTGGACTTGCCGGGAGGCAGTAGTTTTCTAAGGGGGTAAAAGTGAAACCCATAAGTCCTCTTGAGGCTGAATTTCAGAACAGATGGTCTGCTTCTACTGGGGTGGAAATATACTCAAATCTTCAATGGGAGGAATGACCAGGGATCTGAAACTGTCGTTAACCAGCCACCACTTTTCACATTCCTTTCCAATACAAAGTTCATTGTCCTCCAACACACCTAGAGGTCTCACCAGCTGTAGATGGCACCATACAGAGCTCCCACCTCCCCTGTCATCTGCCTCTCCTCTCTGCTCCTAAAATCAATGCCACATATTATACAAGTCTGATAACACAGTGTCTAATCCCTGAATCTTATTAAGAGCTGTACTTACTCTACAGCACTGGGAACAGAACCCAGAGCCCTGCACTAGACAAGCACTCTACCACTGACCTATGTCCCCAGCCCCTCTCAACACTATCTTGAAACAGGATCTCACTAAGTTGCTCAGACTGACCTTGAACTCACTCTGTAACCCAAGCAGGCCTTGAACTTGTGATCTTCCTGCCTCGGCCATCCAAATAGCTGTGATTACAGCCTGGGCCACGGGAAGTTCCTAGTTTCTTTATCAGCTATCTGCTACTGAACAGCAAACCATAGCCAAATGTGGTGGCTGAGCAGTTATTCTCTTTGCTCACAGCTCCGTGGGTCAGGAGTTTGGACTCAGCTGTGCTGGAAGGTATGTCTGTGGCTGAGCTTGGGGTGACTCAGGCAGCGGCAACTTGCTCAGGGCTGGGTGGTCCAGAGTGGCCTCAGTCACATGCCTACAGTCAGTGCTGACTGATGGTGAGGCACCTCAACTCTTCCCCCTGTGGCCTCTCCAGCCACACTCTAAGCACATGTGGTTTCTACACAGGGTGAGCTCCCCAGAACTCTCACAGTCACATTAAGTCACAAGGTCAGCTTAAATTCAAGTAGTAGGAAAACAGCCCTATGTTCTGAGGGAGACGGCCAGTGGTAAGATTGCAGCCTGCCTCACACCTGCAGATCTCTATCTAAGGTTTGTCCCTTCCCTTGTTTTTCAACCTTTTATATATGGAAAAAAAAAAACAAGCAGAGGCTTCAAGATCTCTTTCTACAGATAATAGGATTTTTTTCTTCTAGAATGCAAAAAGAATCTGGGCTAGTTGGGGCTCAAGACAATGTGAGGCTAAGGGAGTGGGTGGGACCTCAACCGGAGGCTTTGGAGGTATACCGAGGTCCCCATCCTAGAAGGCTGCTGTCCCCAGTGATGTGAGTCTGTTGGCTTTTCTGATCTGCTCTCCTCCTTCCCAGCAGCCACCACTGCTGTGCAGTGCAAACCATGGCCACTTCCAAGAGGGAGTTATTGAGCTATGCCCTTGGACACCAGAATCTTCTTACCTGGTGTCCTGGTGTCTTTGCAGCCCAGGCTCCAGTGTTTTCCTCCCCGCCCAGGGAGCCCCACTGTCTCATCTGGCGAGGACATTTCCCACAATGCTCAGAGGAGGAAACACAGCCCGGAGGGTCGGCTGTTGTGTTTCCTGGGCTTCAGGCCCTTCACGTCCATCTTCTCCAGTGGTTTCCAGCAGCCATCTGTTGTTTCCGATGGGCCTTAGTCTGGCTAAGACGGGAGTTTCCAGCAGGCTGGCTGGTTGGGTATGAGCTTTGTAGCCAGGAGACTCTCGAGGCTTCTCCGTTGCCCCCGTGTCTTCTGGTCTCTTTTCTGTATTCATAGATGTCTCTAGCTGTGCTTCCTTCAGCAGCATTCCCCAACAGACCCCATTTCTATGAGGAGTCTGAGACAAGCAATGCAGAGCCCAGGGAACAATACTCCCTCATTAACATGGCCAGAAGCCCTGTTCTCTGAGGACTTTCCCTGACTCTGCTGGGAGTTAGAAGCACAGCCATTTAGGATACTGACTCCCATTCCACTTCTGAGAACTCAGTCCTTTTTCCCTTCTGCAGCTGATGCAAGCCCTTTCCCTTTTTCTTTAATTTAATTTATTTTTTATATTATGCATATGCATGTATTGCCTGTATTGCACCCGTGTCACGCAATTCCCGCAGAGGTCAGAAGAGGCTGTCAGATCCCCTGGAACTGGCGTTACGGACAGTTGTTAGCTGCCATGTGGGTGCTAGGATTTGAACCCAGGTCTTCTGCAAGAACAACCAGTGTCTTAACCGCTGAGCTATCTCTCCAGCCCCAAGCCCTTTCCCTTTTAGAAACCCCTTGCCCTCCCTTCACCGAGGCCAGGGCAGGTCTGGAAGCCCCGGGCTGACTACTCTCCCTCTTTCTGGAGGGGTGTCTGTGACATGCAGTGGTGGGAGACGACCACAACGAAAATTGCTCATACTTTGTTTCCCTCCTCTGTCACAGGCTGCGAGAACACCATCGGGCCACCATCAGGGTCATCAGGCGAATGCAGTACTTTGTGGCCAAGAAGAAATTCCAGGTGAGCCCATGCCCAGCTCAGTTGACCTCAAGAAGCCTAGGGCAGCATACCTTCACCTTCCCTGGGACATCCCTGCTCCCCAGGACAGCAGGCTCCGCCAAAGAGCCTGGAGGCCTCCTGCCCTCCCTCCTTGCTAATTAGAAGGAAACTCACGCTGTTTCTCCTCCCAGGGGTTCCCACAAGGTTGTATTAGTGAGAACCTGGCAATGTCAGAAAAAGCCAGCCTGCCCAAGTCCTCCCCACAGGAAGTGACGTCTGTCCTCAGCCAGCTCAGAACTCTTGCTGTCGGCTCCCCTTCGCCAACCCCGTTGAGTCTCGCTTAGGGCACAGAGTCTCCTGGGCTGGCAGGGCTGCAGCTCTAAGCTTCACTAACTGTCAGGCCTCTGGGAACCGTGGTTCTCCTGAGCCCCTGGGTCCAGACCAGGGAATGGAATGGGGTAGCAGACTGTGTTCCTCCTCTGTTGTGGGACAAGGTCATGGGGAGGGTGGAGCCTCTAAGCCTCACTCTGAGAACCTGTGAGTAGAAACAGCAAGGAGTAGAGGGTAGGGGTGACTGCGGTGACTGGTCTGAGTCCCTCAGCGAGGCCCCAGTGGCGGCCCTGTGCCTAGTTCTAGGCCATACCTTCCACATCAGGCTGTGGGATTGACAGGGGCCCCCTCAGCACAGCTCCCATCCCAGCCCTGGAGCAGCCATAACCTCCAAAGTCTATGGGAGATGGAAATTAGGGCACAGTCTCCATCCCAGGTGACCCTGGGTGGGGGTTTCCCCATATGTATTAGGAATGGGAGTTGGGGCAGAAGTGGAGCTGGGTCTCACTCCCTGCCATCCTCAGCTCAGCCACAGCTACTGCTGTTCCATCCTTAACAGCAGCCCCCGGGCTGGCTGCGGGTCCTCCTGCCAAGCTCTTGAGGCTAATAAGAGCAGCATGTGGCTCCCTGTCCTGGCCACAGTGGCATTCTGCTGCCATGACTCAATTGGACCAAACTATGCCCAAGTTCCCACAGGGCAGGGGATTCCTCACTGTCAAAAGGAATAACATCCATGCTCAGCAGACACCAGAAGCCGGGAGACATCTACAGTGTGCTCTGAAGGATCCAAAGGCCCCATGGAGATGGCACTTGGAGCTCTGGCTCTCCCTACTACCTAGAGCCCACGTACAGGCCCACTGCCCCTGCCTGTGGAGGAGCTGGTGGGGTACTGAGAGGGGCAGGGAGCAGAGCTGCCTACCACAGAACCAGTTCCTCCCAGGTGGGCAAGGGGGATATGGGACCCTGTGGGAGTATCACATCTGGGAAAGACAGCCTTCCCCAGGGGCAAAGGGAGGCTAGAGTGTGTCACCCTTACTGGGGAACAATGTAAGTAAAACAGCTAGTGTCACCCTGGTGAGGCAGAGGGTCATGGGGAATTACTAGGATGTGACCGTTCTCAGACTGAGGAGGGGTCCCTGTGGGTGCTGGGCTAAGTCCCATATGCAGTAGCCCAGGACCGTCTAGGCTATGTGGTGCTGTGCTGGGTGAGCACAGGATTCCCTGTGGATTACTTCTAGAATCTCTGTGTCCAGTGGAGCATGGGGACCCTCACGGTTTCCAGGAAGGCTCCTATTGGGTCAGAGGCCTCTTCAGTGGCCCATGCAGACTTAGTATCTGTGGCATAAAGGCTGCTGGCATGGGTGAGGGCTAAGCAGAGAGCCTTGGGGCCCTGTACTTCCTTCAAGCCTCAGGACACCAGCCAAGGTCCTAAGAGTAGCCCAGAATAGGCCAGGGAACCGTACTGCCCCCCCGCCAATTCTTCCCCCCTGCCCCTGACCCAGATGGCAGAGAAGCCTTGTGGGATACAAAGGCTTCTAAGCAAGAGCCAGGAAGGGCTGATGAGCTGGCTCTATTTCTGAGGACACAGGACAGGCCTCCAGCAAAGACAAGTGAGGCAGGGTGAGGCCTGAGTCCTAGTGGGGAGGGCTCCAAGGGCTCTAGGCTGCCCTGATGACCCAGATTTCTTACATCAAGTGTCCACCCACCTGCTCCCTCCCCTCCCCCACTGACCTAGCTGCAGGCATGCCTGTCTGCCTGCCTCGCTGGCCGATAAGTCCTTGGCCAGCCGCCCCTGTGTCTGGCCCAAGGAGCCAGGGCCTCTTAGCCCTTCAAGTTTGCCTTGAGCTCCCACATCCTCCGTCGGTCAGTCTGGACAGGCGGTATTATCTTGACTCATCTCTGGCTCCTGCTGCCACCAGGGAACATGGGCCCTGGGGAGAAGCTGAGATGGCTTCTTCTGCTGGCCCCAGGCAGACATTTAACAGAGTTCCCCTCGAGTCCCAACAATATCCTGGTGGGGGGCGGGTTGGCAGGTCCAAGATTAAGTCACCAAAGGCCTGGGATGCACTGGCTGTAGAGTGCCGGCGGGGCCCCGCCAACCATTCTTAACTGTGCCCCGCTCAAGCCCCCACCCTGCTCCTGAGGCCTGCATGTCTACATCTTCCCACCACACGCTTACCCTTGTCCTGCAAAGGCTCCTAACACAGGAACCCATGCACACCTTGAGAACAGTGGCCCATGGCTTTCCCATCTGTTGGCAGACCATCAAAAGGATCTTTCCTGCTCCAGGTCCAGGCCTGCACCACCTCGGCCGTGGCCCCAGCCCCTGCTTCCTCTCCCCTCCCCACTTACCCCATGCCTCACTAGGCACGTCTAGAGATGCCACATACTTTGTAAAGCATTTTGACCCACGAGACTGACTGCCGTGACTCAGGGTCACCTTCAGTGTGCAGTAAGGAAAGGTCCAGGCCCAGATGCGGCCATAGCCACACCTGACTCTGACAAGGTGCTGGCTCAGGGTTTCTGGAACTTTCTTACCCTCCATCTCTTTCATTTTCACACCCTCCCTGTCAGGCAGAGCAGAGTAGATCTGAACAACCCATCTTCCAGAAAGGAGGAACGGGACTCAGTATCCCATTTTAGAGAAGAGAGGAAAAAGACTTAGCATCTTACTTTGCAGAAGGGAGGGGTGGGGAGGTGGTATGTCATGTACTCTTTTAGTTGGCCCCCAATGCCATACAGACTTCCCACAGCACAGTCTAGGTCTAGAGAAGGAAGAACCTGTTGTGCCCAGGGCCACTCTGGGTACCAAGGCCACTGCATCTTCTGTGGCCTCTACACCCAGGCCTGTTGTGAGGTCAGGCTTAGGATGGAACTTAGGCAGAACTTCCTCATACATTCTTAGCTATGGAAGTCTCAAGAACAGCACTTGGGTACAGGCGAGTGATAAAGTCCCCAAGTCTTTGTTACTTCTGTAAGATGGAGATGCTAGGCTCTGACCGGCTCTTCCTAAGAAGCTTTGGAACCAGGGGCTGGAAGCCTGGTAAGAGGAGCTGGCCAGTCTTGCTGGTGAGTGGACAGGAGGCTGAGGCCCAGAGAGGCCAAACTGGCAGCCTGGGGTCATCTAGCCCCCAAGGGTCAAGCCCTGCTACTTTCTATGCTTAGAGCCAGGCCTCCCACATCACTGTGCCCATCGCTGTCTGCATTTAGAACTAAAACACAGGGGAAAGTGACATGAGTCTCTCTGGCTTACAGCAAGCACGGAAGCCCTATGACGTGCGAGATGTCATTGAGCAGTACTCCCAGGGCCACCTCAACCTCATGGTGCGCATCAAAGAGCTGCAGAGAAGGTGGGCACATGTGTGCGTGTGGGGGCATGCATCCCTGATGGGCTCTGCCCTAGCCCCATAGTAACAGTGTCTGTTCTAGCCTAGGCTGGGCCAGTGGAAGGAAAGAACCTTAAGTTCTTGATGAGACCCACCCCTCAGGTGTCCTCCATCCACGGATCTGCCCACCACTGGGCCTGGGCCTAGGGACCCTGACCATTGGGAGCCAACATGGTCTGGGATTCTGGCTTGGCTCCTGTTTCCATGGAAACAGTGTGGTCCTTAAGGCCCATCACAGGTTTGGACTGGGGAGGCTAGCTTCATAGGTTGGCATGGAAACCTAGCTCTGTATGTTACAACGTACAGCTGGGAGAATGCTGCTGTCCCTTCCGTGGTTGAGGCCAAAGGTTCAGGGCCTCCCGTTGTTGACTGCACTCATCCCCTTCAGAGGGGATGCCTAAACCAACGTCCACCCCTTATCACTGAGCTCCCTGCCTGGCCCTCTCAAGAGCATGGGCCTCAGGGCCCTTGGGTGCCTCTTGGTAGATCTTAGAGCAGCAGCAGTGTGTACCCCTGGAGTAGGTGGTATGCTATCCTGCTAGGCACAGTGGCCTGTCTGTGTGTGCCCTGGGCCACGTGTGAGCTGATGTCCCTCTCTTCCCTCCCAGGCTGGATCAGTCCATTGGGAAGCCATCCCTGTTCACCCCCATCTCAGGTGGGTATATCTGCATGGGTACCTGGATGGGGCAGCCCATGAGGGACTCTCCCTCTCATCCTCCTCCCCCATTTACCTCTCCATCACAATAGGCTACCAAGGCTTCCTGTGTGGAAACCGGTGGGAGCAGGTAGACCCCATGCTAGGCAAGGTGGCTGTAGACAGTCTATATAAAGGAATATTTTGGTTCATGAGCAAACCCACTGGGTCCCTTTAAATGACAGGCTTCTAGGGCATTGCGGTCAGACTTTGGGTGTGAAGACATGAGCTGAAGGCGTGTTTTTTGGTGATGGAAGCCTAGAGCGGGGGCCCTGCCTGGCTCAGGCTTTCAGGAACACACAAGGGCTCTCTGTGGGCTGGTTCTCGGCTCAGTGGAAACGCTCAGGTCCTCGGGACATGGGGCTGAACCACACCAGGGAAGGACAAAGCAAAGCATGTTCCTTAAAATGGAGCTGCCCAGGTTCAGTCAGGACTGCAACGCATAATCCAGTGTCCGAGACCATGGGGGCCCCAGAGCTGGGAAGAATCCACCCCGGGCCCTGGCATTCTTGCCACCGGGGCACTTAAAGAACATCTTTGCTGATTTGGATCTGCCAGATACCAGCCCCTCCGTCTCCTGCTCCCCAGGGTCTGGTCAGGCGTCCCTGCTCCACGCCCACAACGCACAGCCTGACTTTGTGCTTTATCTCGTAGAAAAGAGCAAGGATCGCGGTAGCAACACCATCGGTGCCCGCCTGAACCGGGTAGAGGACAAGGTAGGCTCCCGCATCTGCCCTGTCACCTCTGCTAGCGCCGTTCTCCGTGCCAACGTGGTACCCCACAGCAGCATCCTGCCACTCTGCTTGGTTCCTAGTGTGCACCCAGGATGTCGATGGGGCACGGAATATACAGTCTCCCCTCCTTCCACTCACTGAGGCCCACAAGCTCCTTCCCAAACTGAGGCTCAGGTCCAGCCCCTATCTGGCTGCACATCAGTCCCTCTGGAAGAAGGTGGGGCCAGGTGGCCTTCTAGTCCTTTGGTCAGAGGCACCTTTACTCTGGTAAGTGGCCCCACATGCCTGTGTGCTTCTCCATTGAGTTCTTGAGAGCCGCTGTGCATGGCGGGTAGGCAGTGCACTCCACAACTTTGTGCTCAGAAAATCAGAAGCCTGCCTACCTGCTGGCTATTTACCTGGTGTCCCCAGGCCAGTGGTCCTGCCCCTTCCCTGGGCAGGAAGGAGTAAGAACTTAAGGTCAGATACACCAAGACCTCCAACATGACCTGGCTTTCTCCCTCCATCCCCTCACCCGCTTTTGGCTCCAGGAGCCTCCTGGCAACGTCCTGGCCAGGAGGTGGCTGCAGCCAGACTTCCATCTGACCTCCCCGTGGGCCAGCTGTCTGGAGTCCTCACTGTAGGTAGGCCAAAACTTCAGCAGACTCAGGACTTGGCTGGGGTGGGTTCCTGGGTGGGGTCATCCTCACTTTTCCTGGAGAGGATCTAGCTCAGGATGGTATGGTAGGTTAAGATGGCCTTGTCTGGCCAGGACATCTTCAGTGTCCACTGTAGACTCTCAACTAGAGGAGGGCATAGAGTGGATCTTCACTCCCTGACTGTCCATAATCTCACGCTGTAGGATGTCACAGACCACATCGTCTGGTCAACTAGAACACTCCACTGCCCCCGGGTTCCGTGCCCACCACCCTGCTCTCAGGAACAGCTGCAGGCTCTGAGTCGCATGGGGGCTTTTCTTGGGCCCACAGTCTAACCCTCTGCTACTCTTTGAAGTTTCAGTGGTTTGAGGTGTGCTGTTATCTTGCTGGACAATTCGTCTGTGTACATGGATTTTGTCTGAACATAACTGAGAGGCTAAAAATAGTGGGATTTCAGCTGGGCAGGGAGTCTGGTGGCTGCTTGGTTGCCATAGTAACACCCAGCTCTGGCCCCCTTCCAGCTGGGGCTGCAACTGGGCAGGCGGGCAGGGCACAGCCTGGTTCACACAGGACAAGCCAGCTTTCCTTTCCTAAACCTAGGCACTAGGCTCTGAAGTTTCCCTGCTTCTTGCTGGCACAAGTGGCCCTAACCTGGGGCAGCCATGGGGCCCTGAGACCAGTAAAATGGGATCAAGGCAGAGAGGGTGGTCTGGACTCTAGATACTGACTGGACCCACTGGAGGGACTGGCCCACACTGTTGAACACTAGAAGCAAGTAGCCTCTGGCCATCAGGCCACTCGGATGGCTGGAGATCGGCCCATTTGGCAGGACGGAAACTAACACCCATAGGGTTCAGCTCACAAGGCCCAGGCTCAGTCGTGGCTCAGGAGCCCCGCTGTTGACTGACAGGATCAAGGAATAGCCTTGGCTTTCTGTCTCCTTTGCTTGTGGGTCTGTCTGCTAGATCGGGCTGACATGCCAGTCAGTGGGTCTATGGCTTGTGTCGAGAAGGCAGGTCCAGGCCTTCTCTAATGGACCACCAGCCACCTACTCAACCCCCTCAGCTGCCCCAAGACCTTCTTGGTCAAGGCTGCCTTTACTGACCAGTCCTGCTGCTGACAAGAATCAGGCAGTCTCCCCAGACAGCACTGGCTGAATTCTGTGTGTAGAGACTGTCAGAGTCCCTGGTACTAGAGTTACAGACAGTTTTAACTGCCATGTGAATGGGAATCAAACCCAGGTCCTCTGCAAGGGCAGTTTTTGTTTGTGTGTGTGTGTATGTGTGTGTGTGTGTTTGTTTGTGTGTGTGTGTGTGTGTGTGTGTGTGTTGTGTGTTGTGTGTTGTGTGTGAGCCTTCCCATCCCAGAAGCCTGTGAGCAGCCCCTTGTTACCATTCCCAGATGATCCCTGCCCCCAATTTCCTGCCCAGGTTCTACCCCCTCCCACTGTCCCAGCTTTCCCATTCTGCCCATTGCCCTTAGGACAGACCAGGAGTCTGGTGTCCCTTGCAAGTAACAAAGAGTGGTAGATAGGATCTCTTCAAATCAGTGCTCCCCTTCCCAGGCTCAAGATATGGCTGCCCAGCAGCTGACTGGGGTCTAAGAACCAGGTCACACCCCCTACGTGACCAAGGTGGAGCTGGTGCTGGCCTCGGGACAGGGATGGAATTATGTGCCCCGTGTGTTCTGTCAGATCAGAACAACAAAGGGCTGGTTTCCAGAGTCTGTGGTCCCTGGGGGCAAGGTTTAGGAACAAAGCTGGGCTGAGCCTCAGAGCTCCTGGTGACCTTGGCCCCCTCTGGGCTCTGAGCCAGGGTTGCAGGGATGCTGGGATCCCACAGCAAGTGCCTCCTGGACACTACCTGTCACCCACTGCCCCTAGATGGTTAAGATGGAGGAGTGGATCCTCTGCCCAGGGCCATGGTCCACAATGAACCAAGGCCCCTCCCAGGGGTCTGGCCTGGACCCCAGCTGGATGTCAAGGGGTTGACAAGAACGCACTGACCTGGATGGCCCATGGCAGCCTTCCCAGCTCCTCCCATGTCCGGGACCACTGCCCCCTATGGGGACAGACCCTGGGAAAGGGCTTGGCTGGGCCCAGAGGGCACAGTGGCATGGCCAGGGCCCCACATTATCACAGTTATCAACGCAACCATCGGGACCAGAAACAACCCAAGCGCAATCTTGCTGACCTTGGGAAGAAGGGGACAGGAAATCCCAGGGAGCCCAGCAGAGCCAGTGCCAGCCAGCCTGGCTGAGTCCAGCTAGTGCCCCTGGGTTTCCCCTCCCTCCCATCTCTAACAGGCTGGCAGAAATCGAGGCTATAAGCACCCAGTGGTTTGCCATAGTCCACTCAGCCCCGGGGCTATGAAGTGTGTCCCAGCATAGGCCAGCACAGGACAGGGGCCTTTGGGACTTGCAGTCAATGGGACCCCACTCGTGGGAGGGGATCAGGCTAAGGGCCATGGATAACTGGAGTGTCTACTTGTAAGGAGTTACAGGGGAAGCCAGCTGAACTTAGTCAGGGTGCCTCAGTTTCATTGGTCAAGAACTCCCTTAGGAGTTCATTCTGGGGAGAATCGGAACACCCTTTATGCAGAAGTTCTGGTCTGTGTGGATCTTGCTTGGTAGGGGAGGGTCTGTATGCAGTGCCCCCCACTCATCCTGTAGTGTTCCCACTCTCTGGGGACCACCTCTGTGGCTGATGCCATTGAGGCTCTGCCTCCTGTGATGACCCCACATGCCCCAGTCTGTGGGACCTCACAGCTCAGATCTGTTCTAAACTGACTTTCTGTTACTTTACTGTTAAAGTATCTGACGGTTTAAACTCAGACTCAGTTTTTACTGTTTGTTACTAACTTCTTTGTTCTGGGAATGGCTCTCATTTTCCCAAATAAATCTACTTTTATAAGTGTAAAAACTGGGGCACAGGTAATCAAGCCATCTCCCAAGGCCACAAAGTTAGTTCTATAAAGAGCTGGTCCCCCAGGAGGACACAGATAAGAGGACGGATAAGGCACAGGGAATGCAGGGAGTTTCAGCAGTGTGAAGGCCCCTTGGAAGACAGGCCAGAACCAGCTCTGAAAGCCAGGCTGAGAGGGGCAAGTGGCCAGACCGGTGGCCCCAGTGGTCAGAAGTGACCATTCAAGATGGTGCAAGCCGCCTGTCATCCCTACAGCTGGAGCTCCCAGAGCTCTGCTCTCTGTCCCCGTTCCCTGATCCCGCACTGGTCTGCCCGGTATCCCGGGCTTCTTCAAATGTAGAACCCACAGAGGAGGCTGCACCCACCCTCCCGGCCCCATAGTGTTCTTAGGTCTTCTTGGACCTAGACCCGCTGCAATGTTTATTTTGCAAGCTAAGCTCACACCGCTGCACTGATACGCGGATCACAGTGGGGCCAAGATTCTGTTTCTGCAGGAAATGTCTGTGGCTCAAAGCCGGACACAGGGGAGCTCTGGTTTCCAGACCCGGTTCACAGGGCATCTTGGGAGGAAGGGGCCCCAGCACCCAGCACTCTTTCTGCCCATTTCTGTCCCAGAAGACAGGCCCTGTACACTTGCTTCCCATGAGAAAACATCACCCAGCCCCTGCCATGTGTCTTTATCCCAAGGACCCTCTCCTGCCCCCGAGGCCTACAAGGACCCCAAGGCCCTGTCATCCCAGGCTGTTCCCTGAATGCCTAGCTCCATCTTTGCCCTCCAGCCAGATGTTCAGTGGTGCCCAGGCCTTCATCCTCTCTTACTGGGGGATTAGTTATATTGGCATCTCATCCCTCACACGCACTTGATCCTGCTCTGCTGTCCTTATTGACCTGTGGCGCTTCACAGATTAAGCGGTGAGGTGTTGCCTCCCGTGCTACATCCTGGTCATTTTTTGTGTAAGACTCAAATGTTTGTCTCTCTTGAATGTTTCTCAGAACTTGAAGGCAAAACCATCGCACTGCTGTCTCCTTCGATTATCAGTTAGTGTTCTGATGACTCGGAGGGCTGCGAACTACTGGGGCTCTTTACTTCTCAGGGCAGTTTTGACGTGACGGAGCCGAGGAATTTGTACCTTTCATCTTGGTTTTCATCTCATTGGCGTTCATTGAACATCTGTAACACACGCATTTGCTCCTGTTCTCAAAGCTGTCCCCTGCCCTCCTCATGTGAGCCCCCCGCAATGTGATCAAGCCTGTCCCGCAGTCCCCGCTTTCATTAACACCTTCTATTTATGGGTTTCTTGGGGTTTTGTGGGGGTTTTGGTCTTGTTTTCTTAGGTTTTTTGTTTGTTTGTTTGAAACAGGGTCTCTGTGTAGTCCCAGCTTCCCGGAACTGCCTACATAGACCAGACTGGCCTCAGTCTCACAGAGACCTACCTTTGCCTCCTGAATGGTGGGATTAAAGGTGTGCACCACCAGGCCCGGCTTATCGATATTTTCACCAAGCTATCGGCTTTTTATCTTCCCTCTTGTGGATTTTATTTTGTTCATTTGCCTCTTTTCTTCCTTCTATTCACTTGGCCTTAATATATTTTTCTTTCTCTAACTGCTTAAACTAGATAATTACGAAGATCAGATTTTCTAGATTCCTAGGCATTTAGGGCCATACCATGCTAGCTATTTATAGCACTTAAGTTATAAATTTTTCTCTAAATATCACTGGAATTTTGGAATTT
>NW_008343206.1:490527-511345 GCF_000622305.1 Nannospalax galili | reverse complement strand
TTTTTGGTCTGTCAAGACAGGGTCTCCCTGTAGCCCCGGCTGGCCTGGAACTGGCTATGTAGACCAGGCTGGCCTCAAACTCACAATGATCCACCTGCCTCTGCCTCCCAGGTGCTGGGAATTAAAGGTGTGCACCACCATGCCTGGCTAGACCTCACTTTTTTTGAGGCAGGGTCTCATGATGAAGCCAAGGCTGGTCTCAAACTCAGGATCCTACCTCAGTTTCCATAGTAGTTGGGAGGACAGACCTGTACCAGGTTCCCAGAATTTGATACATGCTTCCACTTTTGTCTTTAATCCACTTGTAGTGTTTTTTTTCTAATCTCCATCATCTCGTTTATCCCACAAGTTCTGCCATGCCAGCATAACTGTGTGGTTTTCATCATTGTTATTATTGTGGTAGAACTTTCTAGTAACATTGCTCCATTGTCAGAGAAAGTGGTCCTGGGATATCAACCACTTGGAATGTTTTGAAGGACGGTTTAAGGCAAAACACACGCTCTGTCTTTGTGCCGTGGGAGTACTTGAAGGCGTACTCTGCAGCATTGGGCGCAGGGCTGTGTTTACAACCCCTAGAACAAGCTTGTTCGTTGTTTTGTTCAAATCTTCTACATCCTCGTTGGAATTTATCTATTTCATCTATCATTTCTGAGAAGTCCTAGGGTAAATTTCTGCTTCACTCTCTAGGAAACTGCTGGACTGTTTTCTGAAGGGCTTTAGTTTTTTGTTTGTTTGTTTTTGTTGTTTTTGTTTTTCTGTCTGGTTGTTTTCCCATCACTAATGTGTAAGCGGCTTCCTTTCAGCCTTGTGTCTGGATGGTAGGCTTGGTCCTTTTCTATTTCAGTGCCGTTAGTGACTATGCAATGGTATCTCATTGTGGGTCTGATTTGCATTTCCCTAATGACTAATGCTGTTGAGCAACTTTTCATGTGCTTATTAGCCATTCATAGTCTTCTTTGGTGAAATGTTTATTCAACTGTCCTGCCCGGCTTCTAATTAGGAACTCTGCTCCATTGTTGAGTGGTAAGAGACTTTTAATATGTTCTGGGTACAAGTCCTTCATCAGCTGTATGACTTGCAAATAGTCTCTGTACTCTCCAGCTGTCTTTTCATTTTCTGAATTGTGTCTTTTAAATCGCAGGAGTTTTTAATTTTAATGAAGCCCAATTTGTCTTTTCTCGTATGGTTCGAGCTTTTGATGTCCGTAGGCCCCTTGCCTCGTCTGAGGTCATGAACATTTTCTCCCCATTTTTTTTTCTTCTAGAAATTGTATAGAATGAGCCTTTATGTTTAGGTTTGTATTTATTTCGAGGCAATTCAGGGGTATGGTACCAGGGGAAAAAAATCTAAGTTTCTGTTTGTTTGTTTTGTGTGCAGAGGGAATCGGATTCCCTGGAGCTGGAGATACGGGGGTCATGAGCCACCCAATACTGAACTTGGGTCCTCTGCAAGAGCAACAAGTACTCTTAACCACTGAGCCATCTCTCTAGTCCCAGATATATAGTTCTTTCTTTTGAGACAGGGTCTCACTATGTAGCCCTGACTGACCTGGAACTTGTTTGTAGACCAAGCTGGCCTTGAAGTTAGAGATTTGCTTGCCTCTGCCTCTTGAGTGCTGGGATTAAAGGTATGTGCCACCATGCCTGGTACCCACTTTATTAATATTACTTTTTAAATATTTTTTGTTAATATTACTTTTATGTGTATGAGTGTATTACCTGCATGTGTGTAAGTGTACCCATGGCATGCACTGCCCATGGAAGTCAGAGGGTATTGGATTCCCCTGGAACTGAAATGGTTGTTAGCCACCATGTGGGTGCTGGGATTCAAACCCAGGTCCTCTGCAAGAGTTGTCAGTGCTGTTAACCACTGGCCCATCTCTCCACCACCCCCTCAACACACACTTTTTTTTTGAGGAAGGGTCTCACATTACCTTGCAACTCAATTCACCCAGTAGCTAGACTAGGCTGATCTTTGATCAAGAAGAGACGGCATCTTTGTTGGAAATCAATTAACCAAACTGAACACAGTGGCACATACTTGCGATCCCTGCTCTTGGGAACTTGAGGCAGAAAGATCAGGAGTTCAAGACCAGGCTCAACTACATAACAAGTTTGGGGTCAGCTTGAGTTGTGTGAGACCTGCGTCAAAAACAAAAACAAAAGGCTCCATTGACCATACATGCATGGGTTTCTCTGTGAGCCTCCAACTCTGTTCCTTTGGTGCACATGCCTGTTCATAACCCCACACTGCAGTGTCTTGGAAATAAGGTAATGCAAGTCTTCTGATTTTGTCTCTTTTCTAATTGTTTTGCCTGTTCTGGGACCTATAAGTTTCCGTATGAGTTTTAGAATGAACTTATAAACTTTCATTTTAAAAATGGAAGAAGGAAGGAAGGGGACTTCTGAAATTTCATGTTGAATCAATGGAGCTGTTTGGTAAATGGACACCTTAGCAGCACCGAGTCCTGTGATCCACGAAATGGTTTGACCTCTCTGTATACGATCAACTTTCATTTCTTGGGGGGTGGGGGGAGGTTAAGATATGGTTTTTCCTGTTGCTCAGGCTGGCCCGGACCTAGTTATGTACCATTGAACTTGAAATCCACCTGCCTTAGCCTCCTAAGTGCTGCCTCAGATGCACATCACCATGCCTGGCCACTTTAATCCCCTTCAGCAATTTTTTTAAACAGTTCTGATGTATAAATTGTGTTCTTTTTTGTTAAAGTCACTCCTGTGATTCCTCATGTAACTACTAATGGGACTGCTTTCTTCATCTCACTTTGGGATTGTGGGCGATTAGTGCATAGAAACGTGGTCTTTGTGTGATCTTGGGATCTACAAACTCGCTGTTTTAGTCATTTTTTAAAATAGTTCATTAATTTTTTTAATTTTATGTGTATGATGTATTGCCTACATGTAAGTGCACCCGTGTTGTGCAATGCCTGTGGACGTCAGAAGAAGGCATCAAATTCCCTTGGAACTGGAGTTACAGATGGTTGTTAGCCACCACGTGGGAGCTGGGAATCTAACCCAGGACCTTTGCAAGAGCAGTTGCTGTTTTTAATCGCTGAGCTCCGTCTCCAGCCCCAGTTTGAGTAGTTTTTGTTTGGATTTTCTACATGTAGACTCATGCTGCAGATGAAGACAGATACTTCTCCTTCCAATCTGGATGCCTTTAATGTCCTCCCTCCCTCCCTCCCTCCCTCTTTCTTTCCTTCCTTCCCTCCTTCCCACCTTCCTTTCTCCCTGCCCACCAATCTTGCACTGGCTTAACTGTCACTACCACATTGGATGGACTGAGTGGAGAAGTTCCTAGGGGAAAGCCAGACTCTCCCAAGATGCTCACATGCTTTTTAGCCCATTCTATTAATATGCTATGATGCAATAACTTATTTGGGGGGCACTAAACCCACCTCACGTTCCTGGGATAAGCTTAATTGGTCATGATTCTTTTTATATGTTGCTGGACTCAGGTTTCTACATTGTGTTAAGAACATTTGTATTTATGTATGCACAGGGGTGTGTGTGTCGTGGATCTGTGTGTGTGCATGGTTCTGAATGTGTGTGGGTGCACATGTGTGCAGATATGATCAGTAATTTTACTCACCTCTGTCTCAGCATCTTCCTTGAAGTACTTGATGTCATCCCTGTTGTCACACTTGTGGGCATATGTCCAGCCCGGGCTTTAAGTTCTAGGCTCAAGGTTCCCCAGACCACGCAGATGGCATGGCTTTGAGCTTCTAGTGTGAGTTGAAACCAGCTTGTGTGTTGAACCTCCGGGGGAAATCCCACTCTCTTCTACTTGGAGTTGAGGCTGGGTCCTGGACAGTCTTCTCAGGAGTGGGTCACTTTTCACTGACTCTGGCACTGAGCTGCTGAAGGTCCAAGCTTGGGGAAGGCTGCTTCCTTCACGCTACCCGGGTTCTGATACCCGAAGTCACTGGTGAGATCACAGAAACCAAAGCTTGTGGAGCATCAGGTGCCTCTGGGAAGCTCCTACCTCTGTGGGTCCCACTTCCTCTGAGTCCTCAAACTGTAACCTCCCTACTTGCTGGTCAGCTCACGGATGTGAGCCACAGTCGTTTATTTTTAGTTTTCTAATAGTTGCCTTTAAAAATTAGTATGGTAAAATTAAAATCACAGTAATATATTTTATTTAACTCAATAGACCTCAAATACTATCATTTCAATATATAATCAATAGGCAAAACTGTCAGAACAGTTACCACTCTTTTTCTTAACTTGGGTTTCAAAAGTCAGTGGAGTTTTACACTCAGCCCAACTCAATTTGAAAGCCGAGTTTTCATGAGAACGTCTGTGGCTGTGTTAACACTTCATAGAATTCGCACTTTGGAAAAGAGGTTTTGGGTTATTTGACCCAGAGTCTCGATCTGTAGCCCAGGCTGGACTCGAAATCACAATAATCTTCCCGGTTCAGCTTCCTAAGTACGGGAAAAGGGGACTCAGCCCACGTGATTCTAAGCATGCTGAAAAGGTTCTAATAACTCAGGGAAGAGTTTGTGTGGGTTGCTTTTAAGTTTATTAAGATATTAGATTATTAAACTTCAGTGCCCCTGCAGCTACATGAGGCTGAGGGCTCAGCTGTTAGATGGTCCTCTTTAAACGGTCACCTCCTTGCGTGCAGGGAGGTAAGGGTGGACGTGACCATACCAGGAGGTCTGTAGGCACCAGCAGGAGACTGGGGAGGGCAAGTGGAGGTGCTGCTAAGTGGAAAAGAGACAGGAGATAGCATCCGTGGCCCCGGCACACCTTGCCCACTGAGGCAAGCAGAACCCCCTACCCCAGGCTCCTTTTCCACAGGGCCCTCCCTGAAGTCCTTCCCCTGAGCCCTCTCCCCAGCCCATGAGACACCTTCTCCAGGTCCCAGAAGACTACTGACTGGGATTCTGGTTACCTCCCTTCCCTGCTGGAAGGTGACCCCATAGGCAGCACCCCAAGCTGACCTGAGAGCCGCCGTTGAGTGCCACGCTACCCACACAGGCTGGTTATATCAGAAAGTGGGGTGACCCAAAACGTACCACAGCCTCCCCTTCCCTTTTGTCCCCCGCCCCACTCCATTACTCCCTCCTTGCCTTGCTCCTGGCCCACTCTTGAGTGACAGGGCCGTAAACAGGCAAAGGCGTGGGGCTCTGGATGATCAAAGAGCTCCCTTCAGAAACTGGCATTCGTTTGCTATTCTGGGAACTAGTTATTTTAAGGTTAGTGTATTTTTTCTTTCCTGAGGAGCCGTCTTAGTGGATGGCGGAGTCCTGAGGTGCTGGCCCTTCAGTCAAACCACACAAGCCCTGTTTTGTCTAGGGTTTCAAAGATAAACCTATAATGAAAGCACCGTTTGACACAGAGCCCCGCCACCCTGGTCCTGGGCGGGAGTGGGCATGGCTGCCGGGGAGTCCCTGTGCCCAGCTTGTATCCTAAGGAAGACCACTCATGAGGGGAGCCTGAGATTCAGGCCCATGTCTTCCAGGCCACTCTGCCCTACCTGCAGGCCACCCCTCCAGGCCTTGCAGAAGCCCCCCAGTAAGGCTTTAGCGAAGGTCAGCTGCCAGGGGAAGCTCCCAGAGCCCCAGTAGCTGGCATGGTGTGAGACACAGGCCTCCTGTCCTTCTTAGTGGGCCAGGATCCCCGAAGTCACAGGCTCAGCAGAGAAGCCAAGCACAGACTAGTGGACATCCATGCACCTTCTGTCCCACAGGGCAGGAAGAAACACCAGGACCAAGAGAGGGCTCAGGGGGCAAGGACACTGTTCACCCACTGGCTTTCAGCCTTAAGAAGCTATGGGAGAAGGGAGTTGGCCACACTGGGTACCTCTCCACACAGAGTCCTGTAGCCCTATGGTCAGTGGGACATGGCACATGGCTCTGTGCCCACTACCCAAGGCAGAACTGGAGGGAAAAGCTGGAAGCTGTGTGGCCTGTCGCTTTCCAAGTGACTGCTGTCATGTGCTATGGCCTACACTAGGCCAGTAGATGATTCTCATCTTGTCCAAGCAGGACACATGGATGTCTGGCAGCCCCCTGGTGCTTCTCCCTGGAGTAGTATTTAAGGAGTTAGCTGTGTCTGACCAACAAAGTTGCCTCAGAAACAAGGTGGCCACCATCCCTACCTGGCTTCCCACCCTGGTCCTTTAATCAAGCTCTGACTGCTGCCTATTATGGTACCAGGTCTGCCCCAGCTTAGCACCCTATATGCTAGGCCCTCTCTGCCCCAACTCTACCCAGGCCTAAAGAACAGCCCCAGCCCAAACTGCCCTTTGGGAAAGGTAGTCCAACCCAAACTGCTTCTGGAAGGGCCCAGAAGCTGTATTTGCCATCTACAAAACAAGGATGTCAATTGTCCGAACCTTCAAGCCTCAGAGGCTACAGACAGACACGGGATTAGAGGTTACTCCACTGGTGGCTAGATGGTCCTCCCTGCCTTAAACAGCTCCCACTGTCCTGACTGGGCCCCAATTTCTCCCTCTATCCAAGGCAGGGAAGACAGTCTGTGTTGGTTGCTGTGAGTCTGGAGAAATGAAGAAAGGAACACGTGTCCTCTTGGGGTCTCCTGTCTGGCCTGGTTTCGGGCTGTTCGCCTGTGAGGGAAACCAGGATGGCTGTGCCCCAGGAACAGTCTCTACCCATCCCGAAACCCAATCAGGCCCTCCTAGCCCATCGTAGTTCCTCTACTCAGACTTTATCCAAGTGTATCCCATCTTTGCTGTGTCTGTGTGCACAAAGGTCTGTCACAAACCCTGCAGCTCTTGTCCCCTGCCTGTTTCACACCGGGCAGAACCTGGGCCTTCCCTCAGGCCTTTGGAGCCAGTGTCGAGGGCACAAGCCCTGTCTGTCTCTGATGCTCTGTGGTCATGAGACCCAGCAGGTCCTGCGGCACCCAGTATGTTAGTCTCCCCCAAGAGCATGAAGTTGGCACTGTGTGCCCAGTACTGTGAGGGGATTTGTGTGTTGGTCCCTGGGAAGGCCAGAGGACCCTCACCGGCCCCTGTTCCACTAGCAGTAAGATGCATTCCATAGCCAGGAAGCCCAGGGAACTGACCAAGGAGCTCAAGAGTGTGGGCATAAGAATTCAGGGAACACTGTCATGTGTCCCTGGGCAAGCATCCCAAATCTAGGTCCCTAACAGTGATGTGTGCTTTCAAGTAGCCAGCAGCCCCCACCACCCCAGTCAATCTTTCCCTGTTCTCTCTCTCTCTCTCTCTCTCTCTCTCTCTCTCTCTCTCTCTCTCTCTCTGTATGGGGGACACTCACCCCACCTCCAACACCAGCTCTCCTGAGTGACTATTTATAGGCCTCAAATATTGGCTGGAGAGGAAATTTACATTTTTTGAAAATTTAGCTCAAGCCTGTGTCAACTTCTGTGGGTGCGACTGCTTCTGAAAGGCAGGGAGCAGGGCGGGCGGCAGACAGAGGCGCGTGTGTCTGCAGCAGCAGGCCAGCGCCCCAGGCCTCAGCAGGGCTGCTGGGCCATCTGTAATCAGCAGCTTCCATCCAGGGAGGCAGCCAGGCACCCTCCGCAGGGACAGGAGCGTGAGGGTGGCTCGAGCCGCGGTGGCCAACCCTGCCCGGCCTCCTTGGCCAACCTCAGAAAAACATGTATTTTGGTCAAAATGGGGCCCTTTTAAAACTTGTCACCCTGTGGGCCGGGGCCTAGCCTGCCCCAGCTCTGCATATTAAGCAGTAGTTTGGTCACCAAAAATAGATGTCCCAACCCAGAGCCATCCCTCCCGCCCCAGGAGGGGACCGGCCTAGAAAGGGGCAGCCAGCCGGGTCTGGCCCTGGCCTTGGCCCTGGCGGCTCCGGAAACCACGGGCTGGAGAAAGCAGGCGGCGGACAGGGCGGGGACAGTAGGCAGCTAGGCACATGAGGCATAGTCAGGGGCACCCCTCGGGGTGCACAGAGACCATTAGAGATGCCTGGCGTAGCAGGCAACAGCCAGGGCCGGGCCTGGGTGGTGTCACAGTGGGCCCACACCTGACAGGGAAAGGCCTCTGGCCCTGGCGCAGAACACGGTCCACACGCCCAGGCTGTGCGGCAGGTGGATCCGGCAGGTCTCTGCCAGCGCAGCCGGCTGGCATAGCAGGCACCTTCTCTCTGCTCACCCACTCGAGGCCTGGGGCACAGGTGGGGCCTCGCCTGGCCAGAGGGCCTCATCTACAAAATGGCTAACTCTGCCTTTCAGCCAGGGCCACGAGCAGGGAGAGCTGCTGCTCGGAGGCCTGTTTATTTTGCTGAAGGAAAAGCCTTTCGTTGCCCGGGTTCCAAGGGCTCCAGAGGCAGATGGAAATTTTTGTGGATTAAACACCGGGCTGAGGCACGCTGGGCTGTTTGGGTTGGCAGCATGCTGCCTCCCCACCCGCGCGCCACTTCCCGCCCTCGGCACATCCATTCATGCCGCTCCTCTGGGTCCCCCTCCTCCACTGCTCTGTCCCTTCCTTCTCCCATGGCCTTACGGGTAGCCGGTGCTGGCCCAGAACAGAGGAGGCGAGGCCCTCCCCAGCAGCTCCCTCAGGCCCTTTCTTAGGCTTGGGGCACCCTTGACCTCCAGGTCTTCATCTGTGAGCCAGCAGGCCGTGTGTGAGTCAGACGGGGTCAGTGTCTACACTGTGCCCATGGTCCAGCACCCAGAAAACCCCAGGACACAAGCCTGTCACCGTGGCTACTGCTGTCAGGAAACAGAAATCCCAGACCGGCATGAGGGGCCAAGTCTTAACACATCCCGGTTAGATCTATGCTTTTGCCGAGGGCTTTGGCAGGTGGGCAGGCCTGCTAGGGAGTCCTAAGCAGGGCCAAGGAGCAAGTCCTTCGAGGGGAGTTTGGGAAGGGAGCAAATGAGCCACTAAGGTCCTGAGGTGGGCCTGCCTGGAATGTTTGCCCTACAGTAACCGGCAGGTTAAAGAGGAGGAGGTAGAGCAGATTTTGCCTATGACAGTGCACCCTGGGGCTGTTGACCGCTGGAGGCTTGTCTCTGAGAGGCTGGAAGAGAGGGCTTGACGAACAGCACCCTAGCTCCACCTCTAGCAAGACTACTGTGGCATGTGGCCGTGAGCTGCACAGGCAGATGAGGCTGATCTGTGTCCTCCTCTCTCCTCCCCCCACCCCTGCCCACTACCCCACCCCACTGCCAAGGACACAGGTCGGTCAGTACGCACAGCGCCCCCTCTGTTCCCTGGTGGCCAGGAGCCGCAGGTCAGGCCTGGAACATAAAGAGGCATCTGTGTGGGCAGCATGGTGGCCAGCTGCCTGCCGCCCGCACAGGGACGCTATATCCAGCCTGGTGGACGCCCCATCGGCCCACCGGCACCCACCCAGGAGGCTTCTGAGGAGAGTGTGAGGTCCTGGCCCGGGGCCCATGTAGCCTGTGTCACCTGGTCACTCTTGGCTGCTGGCACTGAAGAGGTGAGAGGCCCATGGCTAAAGATGGGATTCAGCCTCTAGGCACAGTGTAGAGCCTGCCCAGGTACACCCAGCAAGCCCACAGCCTTGTTTTAAAGCTCTGTGACTTACTCTCTGGCTATGAGGAGTCACCTCCAAGAACTAGGGTGGACGTGTGCTGTCAGACCATGTGGGGTACTTTCCCAGAACCCACAAGTATCCTCTAAAATGAGGCCCTTTGAGCCAAGACAGACAGGGAGGCAGGCAGGAAGTCTCTGAGCTCGGTGTAAATTCATTCAGTCGGGCCAGTCCAACCCACTGACACCAGCTCCAAGCCTAGTTGTTGCCTCTTAGTGTAGGATGGGTTGGTCCTTGCCCTTTGAACACACTCCAGTGGCAAAGAAGGGGATGCCCATAGTGATCTGTAATTACATATTTCCCACGGTAGCAGGGGCAGGGTTTTCCTGGTCTGAGAGTCAAGAGCCAGAAGCTGACGGGCGGGCAGGGCAGGGCAGAAGCGTCCTATGAGCAGCCTGTGCAAAGGCCCTGGGGCCTGAAGACCATGTCCATCTAAGCCCATGAGCACAGACGAGGTAGAACCCAGCCAACAAGGTGTAGACTAGCCAGCTGGGCTCCAGGGGCTCTGACTCCTGTGGGAGGAGCAAGGAGATAAAGGGGCACCCCGAATAGTTATGAGAGCCTGCTATGGGGTTAGGCAAGGCATCAGCACTGAGGACCAGGCCCACAAGCCGCTGGCTTCCTCAGAGACTAGATAGGTAAATGGAGGGCAGAGGACATCAAGAAGGACCCCAAGCCTATGACACAGGTATCTGGACCCCCAGTGTCTGGAAGGGATATGGAAAGGAACAGAGAGATGGCCTCAAGAGATAGAGAGGCAGGATGGATGCAAGGTCATGGTTAAGACCTAAGAAACAGGCTTCATCTGTATAAGAGAGTCCAGAAATAGCATATAGAAGTTGGCTTTGCCTCAGGCCAGTGCTCCTGACCCAGCCCAGGGCAAGAACAGGACAGACCGTGGGTATGTGAATCAGAGAGGAACAGACTCCGGGCATCAGTGATGACTCTGGCTGCTCCTGGAGGGACAGAGGCTGCAGAGTGAAGAGAGGCAGAGATAGTTCCCAAGTGGCTGGGCCAAGGGAGGAAGACTGAATGGCCGCTGGCCTCTGTAGCTCTTCCCCACCCCGTTCTCCTGCCCTGGAAGGAAGGAAGGAAGTGTACATACGGAGTGTCTGCAGGGCAAGGTGGGCCAGTGGTGAAAAGGGCGACCAGGCCCGGTCTCAGTGGGGAGCCCCCACTGCTTCCCCATGTACCTATAATCCTCCACACATCTACAGACCCCATGTGCACAACCCCCACACATACACCCACAACATCAGGAGAGGGAGGCACAACCCAAATCCAATGCCGATTCAGAATCCTTTACCGGTGTGCGGTTGCCCAGGGCTGAATGGCAACCTCCATCAGCCTTCTATGACCACGCCTCACCACTTGGACGAGGTGTGGAACAAGCTCCTGTGGCTGGAGCATGATAGCTGGTTCACAGAGCACCCCACTTGTACTGGGGGGCTCAGCCCACACAGCTCTCTGTCCCTGGCAGGGCCTCAGAATGGCAGTGGGCTGATTTTTCTGTCCCACTTACTTTCCTTTGTATTAGTGACTTTTCTTGCTGTGACAAAATTCCTGGCAGAAGCAATTTTAAGGGAAGGGTATATTATGTCTCAGGGTTTGCAGAGATGCGGTCTGTCGAGGCAGCAGGATTGTGAGGTGGCTGGTCACATTGCATACACAATCAGAGGCAGAGAGAGATGCGCTCTGGTGCTCAGCCTATTTTCTCTTATATTTTAATAAGAGAAAACATCAACCCATGGGATGATACCACCCACACTCAGGGTGGGTCTTCCCTCCCAGTTACACCTTCTAGAAATACTTTCATAGATAGCCTAGAGGTGTGTTTCCAAGGTGATTATAGATCCCATCAAATTGACAGGCAAAATTAACTGTGGTACTCTTTTTCCTAAAATTGGAGTCCTGGACCTAAACCAGCCTGGGTATTGTGATCTCATGACCTTTGTGTCTGTCTCCCCAGTAACTGAGCAAATCCAAAAGCAACAGTAACCCTGGGTGCCAACAGATACCAATGGGGCCATCTAACCTGGCTGTCCAACTGACTCAAAGAAACTTGACCTAACCTTCCCTACCCAACACCCACTAGGGCTTACCAAGATTTGATCGGGGTCCCTGAACTCAGTCTCCCGCCCCTGATTCTGTGGGCTTCAGGTACGTAGTTTCCACAGTGGTTTATCCATCTCATGCCAGTCATGAAGCACATGAGCCCCTAGTCCTGGCCTCTCCCCAGCTTCTATCCCCCAGGGAAGGAGCAGGCAGAGATGGCCATCTCTCCAGGTCACAGGCCTGGGGGCCAGCGCAGGTTAGGGTCACTTCTCCCCTCTGCTGCCCAAGGTCACATGGGGCTGTCCTTCCACACCTGGAGTACCCATAATCCTTCTCTGGGTACCTCCTCTCCTTGGTGAGCACAAACCTTTGACTATCCTTATCCTGATGCGTAATAAGACCCACAAGCTGTGGCTTTATGACTCTTCACCCCCTGAACTGCAGCCATAGATGCCAAGACACAGGTGATGGCTCAGATACCACCATAGGAGATCCGGGCAGCCCTGGTGGCCACAACCTGGAGGAAGCTGTTCTAAAGATGAATAGCCAGGCCAAGGCCAAGGTGGCTTATATTTAAGTCCTTGTTGATCCTTACAGGCTTGATAGAACTGAGGCCCACTGCTGTCCTTGAACTTAAGTGACAAGGTGGTGGGAAATACTTTCCCATTCCAGTCCCCCTCCCCCGGCAGACCCCAGGTCTTCCCATCAACGTCATTCCTCAGGCTTTGGAGCTGCCTGGATTGCTCATTACATACCCATAAACTTTCTCTGTCACAAAGGGCAGTGTCCCCACACAGCTGTGACTGGTGTCCTCCCCTGTCGGCCCCTTGGGCCACACGCCCCAAAACTGAACCCTGAGATAATGTCCCACAGAGACACAGGCTGGGAGGCCAGGGAGACCCCATGGACTTTCCAGAAAGCTGAAGATTGTGGGCCCTTCCCTGCAGTGGGTGCTGAGGTCCTTCTTTGCCCCCACACAAGCCCCTGTTGCTCTGCAAGTCGCCACCTGACAGACGTGGCTGTGACAAAACGATGGGCTGAGAAACCTTGGCCCTTTGGTGCTGATGAAGGCCGCCTTTATCCCAGCTGTAAATGGTTTCTGTGTAGAGTGGACTATGCCTGTCCCAGGCCTAACCCCTCAAGGGCCGGAGAGACGAAATTGGATCTGTGGGGAGAGATTTTACAGCGTAGGGGCTGGTGGCAAGTGGTGGCAGACCGTCCCCACGGGGCCACAATGGGGCATTGTTCCCAGCCTCACCTGGGCTGTCTCCAGCATCCCGGGATTTATGAGGTTCAGCCGCAGCCTCCGGCCGGCTGCTCTGGGCAGACTGGGGAGGGGAGGCGGGGAGGCCCAGTGAGGAAGAGGACGGTGCCCAGCCCCCAGCAACAGCCAGCCAGGGACAAGCCTTAACGTGTCTGCAGACCACAGAGGGCCATGCCATGAATGGGCCCTCTTTCTCCTGCAGCCCCATGGTGCCCAGGAGGGCTGGAAGGCAGGAGGCCGAGCCTGCCTCAGCAGTCCACCTTCCTGGGGCCCCTGCCTTGCAGAGGTCTAGGCCAGGCAACCTCTTGCCTCTAGACCCCCAAGGCCTTCCCGCACCCATACCCACTGCAGTCTACATAAGCAGTGTCCCTCCAAAGCCCCACAGTGCACCCCCAATCTGGAATCTGAAAGGCTTCCCACGGGTGTCCTTTCCTCCTTATCTGTCACGAAGTTTCCTCATCATCTGTGTGAAGGGCACATATGGCCCTTGGGTTTTGCAGCCTGGCCCAGCTCCAGTCCTCCACAGCCCTAACCCTAACCCTACCAGAACCCCAGAGTTCTGCTTGCAGTTCCCCTTGTGCCCAGAGAACCTTCTTACACCCTGGCTTACCCTTGCTCTTCCCAAAAGGCCTTTCTTCCCTCACCGGTGACCTTCAGCACCCAGTCCCAGGGTCCCATTCCTAGAAGCCAGCTGGTCCCTGGGGCATAGGAGACACCTCTAGATGTGCTGAAGACATCTCCTGGTCCGCCTGCACTGCCTGGGTTGCTGAGGATCATAGAGGACCTGGTTATGGCTGATAGGCAATCTCAGCCCTCACCAGGCATCTTAGCCACACAGCCCTGGGATGGTGCTACAGCTGGGTTAGGGGTGTCTCTCCTCCTGGGAGCAGTCTCTTCCTGCCTTCAGTGTTCCCACCTGGAGTCCCCAGCCTTGGCTAGTACACGGTGGGAGCCACTACCTTACTCTGCCTTCTGAGTAGAGGGGTGGGCTACTGTGCCTGCCACCCCAACCTTCCTTGGTCCATAACAGAAGGGAGATGGAGGGGGTCCCTCCCGCCTGCCTGCCACCCAGCTCATGGCCCACGACCCAGGATCCAGTCCCTAGAACTCACCACCATGAATATCTGAGTCAGTCTCACAGATGCCTTCCTCCAGGTACCTTGCTGTCCGTGGGCCCCCCTCACCAGGGTCACCTTAAAAATAGCCATGGAGAGGCTTGCAGCGGCCATGGACCTTTTTTAGACCAATTCATTGGTAATGGCAAAATTATGCTGAGTTCCCTGAAAAAATAAAAAAGTGTCCACTCTATTTCCTCATTAACATAATTGCAAACAGAACGAATCTTTCTTGATTTCGTGTAAACAACAGCTTGAAATGGTTTATAATCCTTGCAGGTATCAAATTAAGTTCTTACTTATGGTCTGGAAATTAATTACCCTTGCAGAGAGACAAATGTGAAAACTGCATATTTTTGACAAGAAAATGAAGCAGCTATTGGGGGAAATGTAACTTAATCGTCGCAGAGAAAATTGTTTATAAATTGGTCGCGTTGTTTGAACTCTCGCCTCTGTGGTGCAGGCAGGGTTGATTTGTGTGTGCCCGTTTGCCTAATTTGGGACAGAGGAAGGGGCCAGAGGGGCCAGAAACAGGGCAACTGTAGAGAGCTGTAGAGAAAGTGCCCTGAACAAGAGCACAGGAGGGTACAGTCAGGGTGCAGGTGGTCAGAGCACTCACCCATGGGTGACAAGACAGCTCACCCCAGGGAGAAGACAAAGCAGGGCCCGGGAAGAGGGACAGAACAGCAAAGGCCCCGGGGCAGGTGGAGCACGAAAGAAGGAAATCAAATCTACATTACAAGTGAGCGAGAGGAGCCGGAGGAGCTGAGCCAGGGGTCCTGCCCTCCAGGAGCGCTGTGACACTCCGTCTTGGGGACTGTCCATGCTGGGCCCAGGGTCTCTGTTAGGATGCCCAGTGCTCTCTAGACTGGAGTGAAATGGAGTGGAACATTTAACTTCCACAACTTTGGGTGTGTTTGTGACGTGTCTATATACCTGAAGGTAGTCCCGAGTTTACATGTGTGACTGTGTGGTTGGTACATGGAGGGGATTGTATGTGGGGGCAGTGTGCTTGTATGTATAAGAGTGTGAGGACGTGTTTACAAGTGTGAAGGTGCCATGTAATCTTTTGCATATGGGAGGGTGGTGTGTGCTTCTGTGTGTGTGTGGTATTTGCGTGTGTGTGTGTTGGGGTGTTTCCATGTGTAAGTGTGCGGGTGTTTGCATGTGTAAGTAATGTGGGGTGTGCTTCTGTGTGTGTGTGGAAGATGTACTTATGTGGGGGGGGGTGGGTAGGGTAAGCATGTCCATGCATCTGTAGTTGTGTGTGCTGTGTTGGGAACCGTCTTCGGTGAGCTCTGAGGACCCATGGCCTCAGTACTGAGGTGCTAGGTTGCCTCGGGTGAGCTCTGAGGACCCCTGGCCTCAGTACTGAGGGTGTGCTCTGAGAACCCCTGACCTCAGTACTGAGGTGCTAGGTTGCCTCGGGTGAGCTCTGAGGACCCCTGGCCTCAGTACTGAGGGTGTGCTCTGAGAACCCCTGACCTCAGTACTGAGGTGCTAGGTTGCCTCGGGTGAGCTCTGAGGACCCCTGGCCTCAGTACTGAGGCACTGGCCCTAGGTCCGGTTGTCTCAAGTTTTGTCCCCATACGCCCCTCCCACACAGTCTTCCCATGAGCAGAAGTTCAAGGTCAGTCAGACCTGAGTCATCAATAAGTGGGACTTATTAAGATGGCCTCAGGATGCTCAGTGCATCAGCTACTCTTCACACTGCTGTAACAAAATACCCAGCAAAACTTAAGAAGAGAAGAGTTTCTTTCGGTTTGTGTCTTAAGAGAGGGTGCCGTCCATCATGGTGGGAGAGTGTGGCGGCAGGAGTGTGAGGCAGCTGGTCACGTCGCATCCAGTCAGGGAACAGAGAGAGGCGCATGCTGGTGCTCAGCTCACTGTCTCCTTATTCAGTTCTGCTGCCCTCATCCAGGGTGGGTCTCCCCTCCTCAGCTAAACCTCTTGGAAACTCCCTCACAGACATGCTCAGAAGTGTGTCTCCTGGGTGGTTCCAAATCCAGTCAAATCGACAGTACAGATGAATCCTCATGGCCAGTACCTGTGGACAGGGCCCCACCTTCTCGTAGAGGCCAGTGCCCTGGGGAACAGGACCTGGGGGTCCTCTCCCAGGAGTCTGAGAGAGACCACACCCCACTATGTCGGTCCGTGCTGTGTGCGAACTTCCTGGGACTGAGAACTAGTTATAATCCTCAGTTTCTCTTTCCTGTCATCTCCCAGCCCGTGCCTCTCTGAGAGTCACTCTGCCGCTAACCTCGGGCAGCTCAGGATCCTGGGAGTCCCAGTGTTCCCATCTATGAAATGGAGTAGTGACACTTCCAACCTGGAGAGAAGCAGAGTTCCAGAGGGACCCCACTCACTCTACTGTAAGATGTGCTGGTCTGAGGAGGAATCCTCTACCACCATTGCTGCTCGGGGTCCAGCTGGGGATCGTTCCCTTCAGCCTGAGGCTCATGGACTCTTCTGGGTTTCACAGTGTACTAGGGTTGGGGGAAGCATTAGGAGGCTGAACCTGGCCCTGGCTCCAGTGCTGTCCTGTCCCCAACACAGTCCCCATCCAACAGGAACTCCCAGATCCTGTAAATATCAGAGTCATTCCAAGAATGCTGTGGTGGCAGCCACTAGGAGGCTTTGCCTAGAGTGTGGCACCCTCAAACGCAGGTGGCATCTTTATTATACCCACTGGGGACCTACGGCATGTAGCCCTTCTGTTTACCCTCTCACTGAGTTCCTTTCCTTGGGGCATCGCAGGCACCAGCACAGTGCCCCAGAGTCTTCAAGATGTGGGCAGGCATTACAAATACACATTCCCTGGACACCCCTCAGGTTGCCCTTGAGGCCCAGAGAGGATCTGACCTCTGTGCCACAGCCACGTCAGAGACTGGGAGCAGGTCGTCAGAGTTCAAAGGACGTCATCATCTACTCACCATGGGCTAGAAGAGGGGAGAAGCCATTGCTGACCTTCAACCCTCCAAAATCCTGGGACAGGGAGGCTAAGCCTGCATCTACCCCTCAGCATGCCACAAATGGCCTATGCAAGCCAGACTGCTCATCCAGTCATGCTTAGGCCAAACAAGGAACATGGGGACAACACCCCCTGGACCCCTCAAGGCCGAGCCTCAAGCCCCAGCCCGGCTGACAGTAAAACCTCACACAGCAGGTCGACAGGAGTCCAGCTCCCATTATGCCAAAGGCCAGGAGGGATGGCTGGCTGCCCGTGGGTGTGGCCTCCTGGAAGAGCAGAGGACTGGGAAGAGCCCCTGTGAGAGGCAAGCCACACAGCTCCGTGAACCAGCTAGGTCTCCCCATGGGGCACACCCAGCAGAGCACTCGGTCAGACCACTGCCCCCATCACTTTCCCCAGGCAAGACACAGCATAGTGCCAGGTGTGGGGGCACCCTTTAATCCCAGCAGGGCAGGCGGATCTCTGTGAGTTCAAGGCCAGCCTGGTCTACATAGCAAGTTCCAGGCCAACCAGGGCTGCATAGTGAGACCATGACTGAGAAAAAAAAAAGGAAGGAAAGAAGGAAGGAAGAAGGGAGGGAGGGAGGGAGGGAGGGAGAGAGAGAGTCCTCAAATGAATAAGGACTTCCTGAGGGACTGAGGCACCTGGGCAGGATGGGACATTCTAGGTAGGGCTCCCCCAACTGAGGGTGAGACCAACTGGAACCAAAAGCCTTAAAGATGGTCTATAGAGGGGATCTCACGATCACTGGAGTGGTGGGAGGGGGTCTGTAATGAGGTTTCCTCTCTACCGCAGCATCCCCCAGACAACACATGTACGTCCCTAGGGGTGGGGGTGGGGGGCTGCTCATGTGATGTGATGGTACCCTACCTTGTTCCTGCAGGCTCTGGCAAGCTGTGGGGACACAGGGTTTTAGAGACGCCTGCCAGGCCCCAGGGACACAGACTCAAGCCTGTGCCCCTCTACCGGCCCCTTCCTGCTGCCTGCCCCAGCCTGCCCGCCCAAGCCTGCCCCCTGAGTGCCTGGGGCTGTCACCTGCCCAGACTTGCCCATGAGCTCCTGGGGCCCTCTTTCCTCCCAGCGTGCCCTGCGTCTCTCCCAGCCTTTCTCCTTCCCCCTCAGTCCCAGGGATCATATGCATGGGGTTCCCGCTGCAGCCACTGGCTGGGGTGCCTCGGGTCACCTATCCCTACCTGCCCCACACGACTCTGTTTACACCCTTGTACCTGCCCACAGCCTCACGGGCAGGACAGGGTCTTGGATCAAAGCCAGGGGAAGGATGGGATACTTAAGACCCCGAGTGCGGAGAGCACTTGGACCTCCTTCTGCATCCTAAGTAGATATCTATGGTGACCCATAAGTAGATACAAGGGACACAGTTGTCCCCAGGGACAAGGACAACTGCCACCCACGTGAGGTGACAGCTGTGTCAATGCATGTGGGCAGGCACAGATCTCCCGGCACCTCACATTCTAGGTGGCCTGTAGCATCGCCTTACTGAAGGGAAACTGAGGCACGTATCATTTGAACCATCTGCCTCATCACTTCTAGACTCTGCCGTGTGTGGGAAGCAGAACTTTACCTTAATTTTCTCCCTAAACAGTTGATGTGTGGCACTGGTTCTTCTCCCGTGCTGGGTGTGTTCTGACCTGGTCCCGGTGGAGCCAGGTGACTCTTGAGGACAAATCCCCACTGTGTGACTGTGGCTAGAGTCTCAGTTCCCTCAGACACCCGAAAGAACCAACAGTGGCGTCTGTTTCCTGCAGAAGACACATGCCTAGTGGTGTAGGACGAGCGTCTCCCAGGATGGAGCCATTGTGCAGATCTGGCTGGTTCTTGGTACTAAGCAGGGCAGCGCTCTTCGCTGTTTTTCTTCCAGAAACATCCTAGCTGCTTCCGTCTTTCTAGACTGCTCTGTGGGCTCAGGAGCCAGCCGAGGGGCAGCGGGTGGACGTGCAGATGCAGCTCTGGCCACATAAACATGGGCTGTGGCTCTGTCTTGCCTGTGGTCTGTCACCTTCCTCACCATGTGCCTTTTCCAGGACTGTAACCCTGTCCAGCCGAGGGCAGTACTGTCATGCCTTCCCAGCTGGCCTGGGTTCAGATCACAGTTCCAGCTTTGATGAGCTATTAGCAGCAGACAGACATGGCCCACCAGTCCAGGAGGGTCAGGCTGACTGAGCCTGATTGAAAGCTTGGACTGAGAGCCAGAAGCAGGGCTTCATCTCTGAGAGAGAGAGTGAGCTGACAGGGGCTAGGTGACCGCTCCCTCCAGCCCCAGCCACACTGACAGAGCACAGAGAGCCTCTCTGATGATCAGGCCACACAAGAGATCAAGCTGGAGAGACTGCCATCTTAATAGAGGAAGGCTGTCTTAGTATATAGAGACTCCAGAGCTATGGAAAACTCCCAGGGACAAGGATTAAGACTGAAAAACATTCCATCTACCTGCTGAGGCAGGCTCAGAAAAACCACAGCCCCTGGTGGAGCCTAATCCAGCCTAGCACCTGTTTTTGTAAATAAAGTTTTATTAGAACAGACCCACAGACACGCTGACTGTAGCTAGTCTCACATTGCAATGATAGGTTTGAATGCGGATGGTCCTCAGCTTACAGTTCAGCTGTGTGAGGGTGTCAGTATGAGGGATGTCAGTGTGCTTTCAGTGTGTGCACGTGTGTGTGTGTGTGCGCGCGCGCATGCGTGTGTGCTCACGTGTGCACAAGCACGTGTTCACTTGGTCACTGTACTGTAGGGTTTTTTTTTAAGATTTATTGTATTTTTAATTGTATGTCTGAGTATGGCTTTGTGCATGTGAGTATAGTACCCAAGCTTCAGACTCCCCTGGAGCTGAAGTTCCAGGCAGCTGTGAACCCCCCCAACGTGGGTGCTAGGAACCAAGCTCGGGTCCTCTGGAAGGGAGCTACATGCTCTGAATGGCTGAGCCATCTCTCCAGACTCTTTATTTAGATTTTGAAGTCAGCTGTTTTCCTGAGCTATGGCTGACAATCCTATCTTTAGGCAACAGGCAGCTGCAGCAACTCAGGCCCCTGTCCGCTCCCTGCCTGTGAGGGTTAGCCACAGACACTACAAAGCACTTCAGCAAAGCTGTGGTGCCCATGGGTTTGGTGGGCTCCATGCATTTCCAGCATGTGATGTGTTTGTCGGGACTGAATCCCATCACAAGGAAGAGCACTGGGGTCTCACAGCAATCACATGACCCACGACAGACACTCTTGCCCCTTGCTCCAAGTACATACATGAAAAGGAACAGAAACATGTGAGCAGGCCACTGTGCTGGTGACGCTGAGGCAGCCAGGGACAGTAAGCCTGTCCCATTCCCCAGAGTATGTCCAAGGTACAGATCGTCCTTCCCCTTAACCCTCTGACCCCCTCCCAGGACTCTGTCCCCAACCAGAGTTGCTCAAAAGGGTTGTACGCAAACAAATGGGTCACAGCCTCATTTCTCGCAGAAGGGGGATCAGAAAGGGACTACAGGTCCTCAGCGGATAGCTTGTGTGTGTGTGTGTGTGTGTGTGTGTGTGTGTGTACGTCTGTGTGTGTACCAGGGACCAACCTTGCAAATGGCATCCCGACTATGAGCACCGCGGCTGCTGGAGGGAAGCCAGTGTTCTGCAAAATCTCTATCATGAGTGAGTCTTTAGAAACAACAAACACGAAAGCAGAAAAGAGGAAGGAAAGGGACCCAAGTGTCCTAGTTTGTTCTCCATTGCTGTGACAAAACACTGACCAATACCAACTTGGGGAGGAAAGGGTTTATTTATCTTACATCTCCCAGGGAGCCCAAGGTAGGAACTCAAGGCAGGAACCTGGAAGCAGGAGCTGGAGCACAGGCCATGGGGGAACGCTGCTTACTGACTTGCTCC